>NC_071585.1:2188018-2544893 GCF_024509145.1 Vidua macroura | reverse complement strand
GCACAATCCTGCCATGGCTCAGGTCTCCAGCCCCTCTGGAACCACGACCAGCGATTGTCTGAGAGCTGGGGACCTGGGGACACGGGGTAAGAGGATAACTGTGTGTCACCAACCATGATTATATGGACTGGCAGCTCCCCAGGACCTGGTGCCACCAGGGCCACCACCTGTCCCTCACCCAGGTCCAGCTGAGAGTGAAGTGCACCAGAGGGCTGGGAAGGGCACCTGGGCTGTGTCACCAGGTCAGTGGGGGCTCAGAGTGGCACTGGTGACACTGCTCGTGGTGGCCTGGGCCCTTGTGGTCACACTGGCTGGTAGCACAGGGCACCCGGAGTGTGCCAGGGAGCTCTGGGGTGGCCATTCCCGTGTCCCCAGGGAGCTCTGGGGTGGCCATTCCCGTGTCCCCAGGGAGCTCTGGGACAGCCATTCCCGTGTCCCCAGGGAGCTCTGGGGTGGCCATTCCCGTGTCCCCAGGGAGCTCTGGGGTGGCCATTCCCGTGTCCCCAGGGAGCTCTGGGACAGCCATTCCCATGTCCCCAGGGAGCTCTGGGACAGCCATTCCCGTGTCCCCAGGGAGCTCTGGGACAGCCATTCCCGTGTCCCCAGGGAGCTCTGGGACAGCCATTCCCGTGTCCCCAGGGAGCTCTGGGGTGGCCATTCCCGTGTCCCCAGGGAGCTCTGGGACAGCCATTCCCATGTCCCCAGGGAGCTCTGGGACAGCCATTCCCGTGTCCCCAGGGAGCTCTGGGGTGGCCATTCCCGTGTCCCCAGGGAGCTCTGGGGTGGCCATTCCCGTGTCCCCAGGGAGCTCTGGGACAGCCATTCCCGTGTCCCCAGGGAGGTCCTGCCTGCAGGGGGGGGACAGGCCATCCCCACAGCCCCCTGCGGGGGGAATCCCATGCATCCATCAGCAGGGCCAGGTGGGAATGCAGGCAGGAGCAATCGAGGAGGAATTTGGGCAGCAGGAATGCGCATCCAAGGCATGCATGAGCTGGCAGCCCCCGGGGATGGCAGGTGCTGCTGCTGCCATGGGATTTACATAACCATCATTAGCCCTGTGCTCCCACCTGCCCCAGCTCCTGGGGCAGGGAGGGAAGGAGGGCAGCTCCACTGCCCAAATTCCACGCTTTTAGGGCCTTTGTGCGCCCCTAAAGGAACCTCAGGCATTGTTGCTCACCTGGATGCTGCAGGAGCCAATGCTGGAAGAGGGTTTGGTTATTCCATGGATTGGTTTGGACTCCCCAGCCTTTCTGGTGAATATTTGTGCAATGCCCCTGGTCTGTAGGACAGCCAGAGGATAATGTTGGGATATTAATGGATCCAGGATTTCCCTCCGGACCTGGACTGGGTTATTTTATGCAATGTGAGTGAGGGGATTGCCCAGCAATACCTGTTCCGTGCCTTTGCTTTTGGCTGCTGTGAGTTTGAGCTGCAGGGACCTGATTTTTCATAGAGGGCATGTGCCAGGTACCAAATATTTTGTGCCAGGTACCAAATATTTAGAGAAGTGCCAGTGAAATGTGCCCAGATATTTTATTTCTGGAAGGAGGAGAGAAAATTGCTGGTATTTTTCTCATTAGGAGAGCAACACCCCCATCCTCCAGCCCCTTTTCAGAGGAGGAGTTTTCTGTGATCTCTTGACCCTTTCCTTGTACCTTCCCCAGTTTCTGCAGCCTCTGGGGCAGAGTCTCACTGACAAATCAGCTCCTTCCCTGTTAAATCTCCCAGGTGGTTCTGTCCTCCCCCTGCAAGCCACAAAGGGACCCCAGGGGAAATATTTCCCACCAGAGTGTGACTCTGCTCTGCATCACGAAGCACTTGCAGGAGGAGAATTAAGGCTGCCTGGACAATCCTAATTTTGGCATTTCCTAACCTTTGAACCCTGTAATCCTATTTAGGTGCTTCTTAGCATAATTATTCAGCAGTTTAATGTAATAATTCTGCTTTTTATAGTCCAGTGAAGGTTGAAGCCCCTCTGTGCCAGGGTAGGAGATCATGGGGGTGGCACCACGACCACAAAATCTCTTATAGAGGGGTTGAATTTGTTTTGCTGGGTATCACAGGGAAGCTGTGGGGTGATGGGGATTTTGGGAGCCCTCAGTGTGTTGCTGAGCCCTGCAGGAGCATGCTCAGTGTCCGGGAACGTCCATCTGGGTGCTCTGCCTGCCGTTGCTGTGGCGATGTGGCCGCTGTGACTGCAGCAGGAAGGTGGCTCCTCCGGCTCCAGCACACGCGGGAAAACACATCCCCTGGGAGCCAGGAAAAGGGAAAACACATCCCCTGGGAGAGCGGGGCAAAGGAAAACACATCCCCTGGGAGCCAGGAAAAGGGAAAACACATCCCCTGGGAGAGCGGGGCAAAGGAAAACACATCCCCTGGGAGCCAGGAAAAGGGAAAACACATCCCCTGGGAGAGCGGGGCAAAGGAAAACACATCCCCTGGGAGCCAGGAAAAGGGAAAACACATCCCCTGGGAGAGCGGGGCAAAGGAAAACACATCCCTTGGGAGGCAGAAGGGAAGAACACATCCCCTGGGAGTGGGGAAAGGGAAGAACACATCCCCTGGGAGTGGGGAAAGGGAAGAACACATCCCCTGGGAGCAGGGAAAGCGCCCCAGCCCCAGCCAGCTGTGCTGGCGATGCTGAGCCTGGTGGGTTCATCTGTCCACATCCCTTCCTGGGATCCCTCGGCAGGGGCTGGGAAGCCGTTTGCAGCTCTGGAGTGCTGGGATATCCTCCAGGGGCTGGGGGCTGCTCCGTGAGCGCAGCTGGGGGCCGGCAGCCCATTCCCTTCAGGGCGAGCTGTCCGTGCTGCTCGGAGCCGCTGCTGTTCGGCACAAGGGCAGAGCCAGCGGGGCGGGAGGGGCCGGGGGGATGCTGGGGCTGTGTTCCATCTCCTGACTCCGGAGCCCCGGAGAAGCCCGGGCAGCTCGGGGGATGCATGGAAGAGCGGGTGTTGCTCCTTCTTGCCCCGGGAGTCGGAGGTGTGGCTTGGAGCCGCAGCCACCACCTCGGTGGGCAGTGCCGGGTCGGGCTCCGATACCGGGAGCCATCTGGAGCGAGGGTGGGAAGTTTGGGAAGCCATCTGGCTGGGTGTTGTAGTGCGAGGATTGGTCCCGCAGCCGTCTGGCTGGGTGTTGCAGCGCTAGCGGCGGTCCTGCAAGCCGCCTGCACCGGGAGGGGGTGCGGGAGCCGCGGCTGGGGCCGCGGGGGCTGCCCTGGGCTGCGGGGAGCTCCGGCCCCTGCTCCCGCTCCCGAGCGCTCCGTGCCCATCCGTGCCCGCTGTGGGGACATTGCTGAGCTCTGGGCTTGTCCACGGGAATATGGGCCAGGAATGGGTGAGGAGACGCGGGAGGGATCCTGCATCCAAAGGGTGTCCTGGGGGATCAGCCAGGCAGAGATTGTCCTGCTCTGCTCTGGGCTGGGGCAGCTCGGGTGCCACAACATCAGAGAGCCAAAGCTGTTCCGGAGTGTCCAAAGGAGGGGCCGGGCTGGGGAAGGCTCTGCAGGGGCCACCCGAGGAGAGCTGAGGGCACTGGGCTGGTTCAGCTGCAGCAGAGGAGCCGAGGGCAGAGCTCAGGGAAGGAGGGAACGGCTGCAGGGGGAGCTTTGGGATGGACATCAGGGAAAGGTTCTTCCCCAGAGGGTGCTGGCACTGCCCAGGCTCCCCAGGGAATGAGCACGGCCCGAGGCTGCCAGAGCTCCAGGAGCCTTTGGACACCAGGGGTGCACAGGGGGATTGTTGGGGTGTCTGGGCAGGGCCAGGAGCTGGACTGGATGATCCCAGTGAGTCCCTTCAGCTCAGAATATTCCATGATTCCCTGCTGGGATAATGCACTGGCTGTGCCCCCCTCATTTGGGTACCGTGAAGGGGGACCTTGTCTCTGGGCCTTGTGAAGGAGATCCTGGCTCCAGAGGCACCTGCAGCACAGCTCCCCTCTCCCAACAGCCCTGGAAAGGGGAAAACGTGTTGGGAATGAGGCACGGAGCTTCTGTTCCCTGCAGGAAGCTCCTGCTGGGATGGGATGGGATGGGATAGGATAGGATAGGATAGGATAGGATAGGATAGGATAGGATAGGGATAGGATAGGATAGGATAGGATAGGATAGGATAGGATAGGATAGGGATAGGATAGGATAGGATAGGATAGGATAGGATAGGATAGGATAGGATAGGACAGGATAGGACAGGACAGCAATGGGGCTAGCCAGTGTAAGAACATGGAATGTTGGACTGCACAATCCCAGCTGTTCCTAAGGGCGTCTGAGGAGGGAGGGGAGCAGCAGCACTGGTGCCTGGAGGAAGCAGCTCCGCAGGGAAGTGGTATCTGGAGGGAGCAGCGCTGTAAAACATGGAACCTGGGGGAGATGGCTCCACTGCAGCAGCGCTGCCTGCAGGGAAGGCAGCAGCGGGGGCAGGCACACCTGGAGGCAGCAGCAGCACAGAACATGGCACCTGCAGGACGTGGCACCCTGGGGGACCCGTACCTGGAGGCACAGCGCCGTGGGGGATGGCACTTCCCGGGAATGGCGCTGCGGGGAATGGCACCTGGAGGGAGCAGCGCCGTGGGAGAGCTGTGCCTTCGGGAGTGCGCCGTGGGGGACACACCTGGGGGGACACACCTGGGAGGACACGCCTGTGGGGAGTGGCGCTGCGGGAGAGTGGCACCTGTGGAGAACACTGGCACGGCAGGATGGGACCTGCCAGCAGCTCTGCCATGGGCAGCGGGGAGCAGGATTCCTGGGAATGGTTCCTGGAGGAGCCATGGTGCAGGAGAACGGCACCAGGAATGGTGAAATGGGGAATGGTGCCGACTGCCAGGAGCTGTGGGGCAGCAAGGGAGTCCTTGTTGCACAGGGAGGGGGGACAGTGCTGCTGGGAGCTGATGTCATGGGGGCCACCACTGTCAGGGACATCCCAGAGGGGTCTGCAGAGCCCTGAGGGCTTGGAATGGGAGAGGAGGCATTTCCAGCATGGCCAAGCTGCCTCTCCTGGGAGCACTGCCCCTTTCCCTGGCTCAGGACAGACCTTTGGAACCCCTGGCACCCTGGGGTGCAGTGTGGGACCTGCTTTGTCCCTCTGTCCCCAGGGCCAGCACAGGTCAGGCCTTTGGGGCTCTGCTCTTGGGGCAGCTGGCTGGAACGAGTTCTCCCCAGGGAGGGAAGAAGGCTCTTTCTGATCCCAGCTTAGGGAAAGCATCTGGTTTTCCTCCCAGCTCCTCTCCCCACACTCCCCTTCCCCATTTCCCCACACCACGGAGCCTCTCCAGTCCCTCCTGGCATGCTGTGCTTCCCTCCTCCCCTTTCCTGGGCTTCTCTGCATCCTCTGCCATGCTCTGCTCTGTCACAGCCCCACTGCCTCCCCTCCCAGAGCCGCTCCAGCACTTTCCCTCCCTTCCAAGACTTCTCCTGTGCTGCATCATCAATCCCTGCTCTCCCTGCACTGACACAAGTGGAAGACACGGGAGGACCAAACCAGGCTGGGGATAAAAACCAGGCTGGCATAAAAAACGTGCTCGGGGCTGGCTCTCAGCCTCTGCTTGGAGCTCCCAGGCTTGCAGAGGGCCAGGAAACCTCTGCCCATCTCCTGCAGGAGATGGAAGTGCTGCTGGCTGAGGCTGCTGCTTTTGTCTTGTTCCCAAAGTGCCCCAGAGCTTTGCTGGAATCCCCCAGAAAGGTTTTGGAGGAGCCCTGTGACGGGATGAGCTCCTGCCCTGGGTGGGGAGAGAGGGAGACAGGAATAATTAGCAGCAGCACCAATTTGTGCCTCTTCCCAGAGGAGCCAATCTGGCATCTCTGAGGGGGTCCTGGTGTAAAACCAAAGGGATCTGACTTTTCCTGCCCTGGGTTCATCCCTAAGGAGGAGAATGCCCCGAGGCAGCTGACAAGGGGATGCCAGAGAGAGGCAAAGCTGCAGGAAGGGGGGAGCCAGGAGGATGTGAGGGTTGTGAATGCCCAAGCAACCACTTCCCTGCCTGGGAAGCACAATCTGGTGGCCTGGAATAACCAGGATGGGCCAAAGCTCAGGAAAACACGGCAGCTACACAAAGCTTTACTTGGTGTGCCCAGGACACCCTGATACCAGAGAGGGCGTGGCCGTCCTCTTCAGCCCTGGGAATGTTGTCACATCCCAGGGCCTCAGAGGCACAAAAGTGCCTTTTGGGTGGAGGAGGGAAATCCCCAGTACCCCTTGTGCACCCCAAGGTGCGAGCCTGCCTCCTCACCACCCCACAAAATTGGGGAAAATCTATGGGCAAAATTGCCACCAAGGAGGGATTTGTCCTTGTCTGGTGGCACATTGGAGTTCCTGAGCCACCAGCATGTGCTGGGAATTAGGCCATGGGGTCGTGTTTTCCCTCAGTCCCAGCTATTTAGGAATTCCACCCTGCCCCGTTCCGGGCTCATGGCACAGAATCCGCTCCTCAGCGGCTCCGCAAGCGAGGGGACAACGCTGGAAAAGGGTTCAGTGCCAGGAGCAGACAATGGGTAGAGCAGAATAAAAGATCCTGAACACAGCGTTCCTGCTTGATCCTGCCATTCCCAAGCTGCTGCTGGCACAAGGAAATCTCTGTAGCTTTGTTCCCTGCAGAGGTGGATTTTATTGCAGTCCTGCCAGTCCCCTCTGCGGGCTCGGCAAAGCTCCTTCTGCCCCATGAAGAGGGGATGGCTCCCACCCACTCCCCTGGGAGCACAGAGCACCAGGACCTTTCTGCAAGAGGAAAGGACATCCAGGAGGAAAGTTGGTGAGGAAAGGATGGCGATAATTCCTCATGGACACAAGGGGAAGACCACAGAACATGACCTCAAAGTGCCCAAGCCATTGCGTGGCCACTGGAGCATCCTGTGGTTCTGAGAGGAAAACCTGGTGGATCCTCTTGGGTTCAGATTCCGTTCTCTGCTTCTGCTTGCCAGAGTAGGGATGAAACGGAGCCGTTGTGCCTCTGGTTTTGTATCTCACGTGGGAGAGAGAATTGAGGCGATTCCCCAGGAAATAGGGCAGCTGGTGCACGGCCAGCCCCAAGGACGTCCCTGCCAAGCCGCGCTCTCGTGCTGTCCATGCCACCGCCGTGTCCCCTGGGCTGCTTTTGTGCTGCTGCTTTTTGTCCCCGCAGAGTGAGCATGGCTGTCCCCTGCACCGCGAGTAGGGCGGAGCATCCTGCTGGGATGTATCCGAGTGTGGATCCGTGTGTGTGTCCATGCGTGTGTATCCATGTGTGTGTCCATGCGTGTGTATCCATGTGTGTGTCCATGCGTGTGTATCCATGTGTGTGTCCATGTGTGTGTCTGTGTGTGGGTATCCCTGCATGTATCCATGTGTGTATCCCTGTGAGTGTGTCCATGTGTGTATCCATGTGTGTGTCCATGCGTGTATCCCTGTGTGTGTATCCATGTGTGTGTCCATGTGTGTATCCCTCTCTGTGTTTATCCATGTGTGTGTATCCATGTGTGTTTATCCGTGTGTGTATCCATGTGTGTGTCCCTGTTTGTGTATTCATGTGTGTGTATCCGTGTGTATCTGTGTGTGTGAATCCATGTGTGTATCCCTGTGTGCATCCATGTCTGTATCCCTGTGTGTGTATCCCTGTGTGTGTATCCATGTGTGTATCCCTGTGTGTGTATTCCTGTGTGTGTATCCCTGCGTGTGTATCCCAGTGTGTATTCCTGCGTGTGTATCCATGTGTGTATCCCTGTGTGTGTATTCCTGTGTGTGTATCCCTGTGTGTGTATATCCCTGTGTGTATCCCTGTGTGTGTATCCGTGTGTGTATCCCTGTGTGTGTATATCCCTGTGTGTATCCCTGTGTGTGTATCCCTGTGTGTATCCCTGTGTGTGTATCCCAGTGTGTATTCCTGCGTGTGTATCCATGTGTGTATCCATGCGTGTATCCCTGTGTGTATCCATGTGTGTGTATCCATGTGTGTATCCATGTGTGTGTATCCATGTGTGTGTATCCATGTGTGTATCCATGTGTGTGTATCCCTGCGTGTATCCGTGTGTGTATCCCTGTGTGTATCCCTGTGTGTCTATCCGTGTGTGTATCCCTGTGTGTATCCCTGTGTGTATCCATGTGTGTATCCCTGTGTGTGTATCCCTGTGTGTATCCCTGTGTGTATCCGTGTGTGTATCCCTGTGTGTGTATCCCTGTGTGTATCCCTGTGCGTATCCGTGCGTGTATCCCTGTGTGTGTGCACAGCCCCAACCCCTCTGCGTGCCCGAGTTTCTGGTGTCACACCCAGGTGGCCTCCAGCCACCCCGTGCGAGTCCCGCCAGGGCCCCTGGGCTCCAGGGAGGATCAGGGTAAAGCTGGAGCAAGGAGTGAGGGAGGAGCAGCGGTGGCCGAGCGGCCTCCAGGAGGCTGGAGCAGGGCCAGGAGAGGCCAAGGAGGCAGCGGGGACCAGGGGGACAGGGGGTGGCAGAGGCTGACGGGGGTGTGGAGGCCGGGGCTGTGCACTGATGTGACGCTGTCGTCCTTTTTCTGCCCCTCATCAGAGTCCCCTGAGCGGAGCAGGCTGTGAAGGGGGGCTGCCATCAGGTATGTCCGTGTGGCTCCCGCCAGGATGTCCCAGCTGCCAGGGGGAGCCCCCGTGGGTGCCAGGGATGGAATGTGGGCACAGGCCCCAGGGGGAAAACTGGGCTGCCTCAGCCCCCCCGCTGAGGGTTTGGGGAGCGTCACTGGGGGCTGCTTTAGGGCAAGATGTGCTCACACAATGGTTGGCTGCTGACTTCACCCCTTCATCCATGCCGGTGTCGAGCATTCCCAGCATTGTCTGGAGCCTTCTCCTGCGTCCTGTGTGTGAAAGCTGTGCCAGGGTGACTCGGGTGTGTGGCAGTCCCAAACTGGTGGCAGGAGGGAGCGTTGGCCAGGGCAGAAACCCCATCATGGGGCTCTAGTTTGCTTCTTCCCAGGGCTCAGGGAGCATCTGTGGGTCTGCCCTGCTTTTGGGATGGGGGAATTTTGTGGACCAGTGTGTGTCCCACGGGAAGGGGGTGCCCCACAGGTCCCCAGAGCTCCTTAGCATCTCCCTCCATCACTCTGTCAGTGGAGAGAACTCCACGGTGGTGGAGACACGGAGAGGATTTTTGGGAACCACAGGGACATCTGGAAGTCTGAGCAGCCTCAAGGTCATGAGCAGCCCCTGCTTCCACCCCAGCATCAGCACCAGGCTGGATCTGCTTGTGGCAGCAGGCGGTGACGTGTCCCGGAGCACTCTGTGGGTCCCAAATTGGGGCAGAAATCAAGGACTGGCTCATGACTGGGATGGCTCTGAGGGACACTCAGCTCTGCATGGAAGTGCCAAGTTCTGGCCTCAGAAGCCTCATGACAGGTGCTGCCAGTGCCAAGAACACCTGGCCAAGGCTCAGGGACACCTGGGGCAGGGGTGGCTGGTGTGTGAGGACACCAGTACGTGGATTGGTCTAGCTGGTGCTCAGTGTTCTGGCTGTGCCAGGAGAAGCCCTTGGGTGCTGGGCTCCCTCAGGGGCAGGGGTTTGGTGCACAGGGCACCCCTGGCATCTCCACAGGGCACCCCATGGCATCTCCAGCCTCTCTCAGGGTGGGCATGGCTTTGCCTCCGTGTGCTCGGAGATTTCAGGCTCCACATGAGACCAGGACTTTTGGCTGGGCTTGTGGCTCCTGCTGAGGGAGCCAGGGGAGGCTGGAATGTGGCCTGGAATGCCCAGTGGGAGCAGGGCAGGGATGCCCGAGGGTGCTGCCCAGGACACACAGCTGTGCCTCGGGGCTGAGTCCAGGGCAGTTCTGTCTCTGCACAGTGATGCCATCGGTGGTGCCCAAGGGCATTCCTGGATCTTAGCAGGTTCCAAGTGGTGCCTAAATTTCTGGGATCAAGCCTGGTGTGGCAGCGTGTGTCCTGCTGTGCAAATCCAAGCTGTGGAGCCTCCCTGTGCAATCCTGGTCTCCAAAGGGGCTTGGGCAGCTCTGCCCTGTGCTCTGCCTCTTGTTTCTCTGTGCCTTTGGGTTTCCCTCCCTGCTCTGCTTTGCTCCCATTTTTTTGTCCATGGGTCTGGCTCCTGGGATGTCCGTGTGTCCACCTCTTGGGGTGTCTGTGTGTCCAGCTCCTGGGGTGTCCATGGGTTTGGCTCCTGGGGTGTCTGTGAGTCTGGCTGTCCCTCCCAGCATGGGTAGGACAGAGATGTCCAGTCCCTGCTCCTCATCCCTGCATCCCGAGGCAGAGTTCCCGAGGCGAGGTACCCGAGGTGGGGTTCCTGAGGTGTTGTACCCAAGGCAGGGTTCCTGAGCCAGGGTTACCGAGGTGGGGTTCCCGAGGCAGGGTTCCCAAGGCAGGGTTCCTGAGCCGGGGTTCCTGAGGCAGGGTTCCCGAGCCAGGGTTCCCGAGATGCGCTTCCTGAGCTGGGGTTCCCAAGGCAGCGTTTCCAAGGCAGGGTTCCCAAAGCAGGGTTCCCAAGCCGGGGTTCCCAAGGCAGGGTTCCCAAGGCAGGGTTCCCAAGCCGGGGTTCCCAAGGAAGGGTTCCCAAGGCAGGGTTCCTGAGCCGGGGTTCCTGAGGCAGGGTTCTGAGGCAGGGTTCCCGAGCCGGGGTTCCCGAGATGCGGTTCCTGAGCTGGGGTTCCCAAGGCAGCGTTCCCAAGGCAGGGTTCCCAAGGCAGGGTTCTCAAGGCAGGGTTCCCAAGGCAGGGTTCCCAAGGAAGGGTTCCCAAGCTGGGGTACCTGAGGCAGGGTTCCTGAGGCAGGGTTCCCGAGCCGGGGTTCCCGGGGGTAACGCCGCTGTCTCTTGTTCCCCACAGATCTCCGGCCTCTGCCCGATGTAGCCATGACTGGGACCTGCACCCGGGAGTGCACAGAGTTCGGCCACTCCGACACCTGCTGGATGCCTGGCCAGTCCTCCCCCAGCCGCAGGCCCAAGAACGCCCTCAAACTCTCCACTTTTGTGCCTTACCAAGACAGAGGGAGTCAAGAGCAAGTCGGGAACGGCAGCCCCAGACTGTCAGAAGAGCGCAGCACCAAAATGGCCAACCTCCGCCTGCTCCCCACGTACAGTGCCTTCTCCAATAGTAGCCATGAGCCCTGCAAGGACTCTCCCATGGAGGAAATTCCTCTCACCCAGACCTCGGACTTCCAGCCAGCCACCACCCCCTCGGCCCAGACCACCAAGAGGGAGATCTACCTGTGAGGCTGGGCGTGAGGGGCAGGGAGCAGAGGCCAGAGGAACATTTTCCACTTCGATGCTTTATGGCTCCGGCCGCTTCTCCAGGCAGGGGGCTCTGCGGGGAGCAGGGCAGGGCGAGGCAGGGATGAGAGGAGCGCCTTTTTAACCCCGTGTTGCCCGGGGCTGGGGGTGGGTGGGGAGGGTGAAAAGCATCCCAACCCCGATTGCCGAGCATCCCGAACTGCTGCCGGGGAGGGCTGGGCAGGCTCCTGGTGCGGAGGGCACGGAGAAGGGAGAGAAGGGCTTACGTACCAAAGGTCCACGCAGAGCTGGTGGAGTTCCTGGGGCATAGGACGAGGAGTGTCCCCGAGCACGGGGAGCCAGCTGCCTGTCTCTTTGCTGTAGACTCCTGTAAATACGAATCTTATAGGAATGACATTCAAGTCCTGCCTGATCGCAACTTTTTATTGTCCTTGAAACAAAAAAAAAAAAAAGACGTTTAAAGAGAAAACAAAACAAAACAAAAAGCAGACAAAAAAAAAAGAGGAAAAACAAAACAAAACAAAAAAAAAAAAAGAAAAAAAAAAACCCACAGGGAGCAAGTTCCAGCTTTGAATGGTTTCCTGCGTGGAAGAGCCCCTGGGAGCGCAGCGTCCAGCCCGCACTCGTGTTCTATATTGTAAATAGAGATGTGATCAGTCCCTGAAACAGCAGCTGGGGAGCTGGAGGAGAGGGGCAGCATCCTGGCTGGACTGTAGGGACTTTGCTGTTTTTCAGCCTGGATCTCTTTCTGAACGTTGTCACTGTGCCCACAAGCTGCAGGGTCCCTAGGGACTGCCCGGTGCCATAGGTGGGGGCTGCTTTGGGGTGGGGGGGGTCCCCGGTGGTGGCCCTGTGCCTGGCGGGTGGAGGAGGGGTGGGGAAGCCCCCAGTCAAGGGACCGGCTGGGTCCGGGGAGGGGATGTCCCCAGGAAGGGACCGGCTGGGTCCGGAGAAGCCCTCAGTCCGCCTCTGCTGGCAGGGAGGTCGCCAGCGGCTCTGGCTCTCAGCCCATCGCCTCGGGCCTCCTCCGGGGCAGGGGATGCCCACGAGGCCAGGCTGTGCCGTGCCCTCGACCTCCGTCCCATCCGCCTGTAAAGCCACCATTGCCTTTGTGAGGAGGAGCTTTGTCTCAGGGTCACACCGGGGGCCGCCGAGCCCCTGCCCGCTGGACTCCGCTGCCCTTAGGCCACAGGGCCACTCTCACGGGGTCCAGCTTTCTCTTCCATTGTCAAAGGTCCACCGGTCTCCCCGGCAGGTCCCTGCTGCCCCGGTGTCCTCAGCTCCCGTGCAGGGTCCCCACCTGGGGCGGGGGGAGAGGAGCCCCTGCCCCTCACAGGGCTGCCCAGAGGGGGACCCCTGGCTCTGTCGCTGCTCCCTTGGCAGCCGGGGCACAGTCCTGGTTTTGGGGTGCACCCCTGGCCGGAGGGGTCCGGGCGACTCGCGCCTCATTCCCGGGTAGCCCTTCCCCGTCCTCGCCCGCCGGGCCACGGGAGGGGCCGTGCTGCACCCTTGTGCTTCCCGTCTCCAGCTCTGGCACCTTCCTGAGGGAGCGAGGCCGGCAGGGCGGGTCTCCTGTGGCGCCGCATCCTCGGAGCGCACGGTCCGTGCCCGCGGGGCTGGCGCGGGGCTCTGCCGGGCTCCGGGGACACAGGGACCCCGCAGGGCTGGGGCACGGCCTGCCCTGCCGTAGCTGTAGTGCCTCTCGGGACCCCCTGCCCAGCCTCTCCCCCCCAGCACCCCGCTCCGAGCAGCTCCTCTCCCCCTGATGGGGCGGTGGCAGACGCAGCCACCTCCCCGCGCGGCTCCCCGAGGGGACACGGTGCCAGCCGAGCCCGGGGGACAGAGGAAGGGCGGCAGAAGGTGCCTGCTCGCACCCGCTGCCTCGCGTCCCTCGTGCCGCAGCCCTGCCTTCCCCGGGTGGCACCGCTGCCACCCCGCACCGCCCGCGGCCCCGGCAGCCGGCGGTGCCAGCCGGAGGAGGCAGGACCCTCCTCCCGGCCTCCCGCTGCTGCTCCCGCCCGGCCGGGTGTCCCTGGAGCGGGCGGGATGCTCCCGGTGGAGGTCCAGCCGCCCGCCCGGCCGGGATTCCTGCTCTGCCCTGCGGGGCCGCGTTCCCCGGGTCTGGCTGCCGGAGCAGGTGCCGCTCCTGACCTTGTTTTTATTGTAGCTCTGTAGTTTCAGGGCCAAACTGGGCAGAATGTGCAATTTGGCCGCGCTGGCCACGATCTTTGACTCCACTGCCAACTCGGCTGCTCGCGCCTCCCCTGGGCCCAGGCAGTGGCAGTGTCCAGTGCCCCTCTCGGGGACCCCCGGAGAGCCACATCCGAGGGGGGCTTGTCCAAGACCACCTCATCCCGGCGGGGGGGCTCCCTACCTTGTGCTGGGGTCTCCAGAGGGATCCCGAGGCTGGAATTCCTGTGGCTGGAATTGCTGTGCTGTCCCCTGGAGCACTGGCGAGGTCCTCAGTGCGAGCACGGTGCAGAGGGAGGGGGGAGTGCAGGGGGGTCCCCATGGGATGGGGTGGGGATGACTTTGGGGGTGGCTGAGCCCTGTGGGGGTGCACAGAGGGCTGGTGCGGGTTTGAAGGGGAGCACGGTTGGGTGTCTGGGGGTGCAGAGGGGTTGGGGCTCTCGGGGCACTGGGTGGGTGTGTGGGGAAAGCCAGAGGGGGGCAATGGGACCGGGGCCTCAGTGGGGTGCCAGGGGTGCAGGGGGATGGGTCCCTGGGGAGGAGAGGGCACCGGACATCAGTCCTGGGAGAGGGGTTTGAGGGGATTTGTCCCGGGGGGAAGCTGCCAGTGTGGCTGGGGATCAGTCCTGGGGGAGGGCGAGGAAGAGGTGCTGTGGGAAGAAGCTCATTTGCACAATTATAAGCCAGAAGGATAAAGCCTCTGTGCGCGTGGGGGGAGGACAGCTCCCCACGGGCCCCAGTCCAGACAAGCACAGGGAGGAGGAGGGTTCACTGTATCTCACACTGCACTAGGACAAGCCAGGGGGAAAACCAAAGGTGGGAGCCAGGGAGCAGGCGGGCTGCGTGGGAAGGATCTAAGCGACCCCTTTGTAGCTCTTCAGTGTTGGTTCTATTTATACGAGATTTCATTTCCTTGCTTGTGATGCCTTGTTTTTTGTACAGTTTTATGTACATGCAGGTGTAGCTTTTCTAAAGGAGAAATCCTATGGCAGAGTAAAGTCCCCCCACTATTTTTCAGATGGTGCCCTATGTCTAAGGCGACGCCTCTTGCTAAGGTTGTACTGCTCAATGTGTGATGCATTTCCCTGTGCGGGGAAGCCTTTGGGCCTTGGGCTTGGTTTTCCCCGGGCGCTGTGAGCACAATTGATTCCCTTGTAACTCTTTCTGTTCGGAGCCGTGAGCATGACACCGTCGTGATGCCCCTTTCCGTTCTCCCCTGTTCCGTTCGTTTGCTGAGCTGTCGAGATGACCAACTCCATTGTAATTAGCCCTTCCTAAAGCTTTACAATAAAAGTGTGAAAACCCGGCTGCTTCTGGGCCTGGCTGCTCCTTCCCACGCATCCCCCTGAGCATCCTCAGGGCAAGAAAGGGCTGGGAAGGCTTTGGGACCTACCTGCCTCCCTGCCCTGCTCTTGGCTCCCCGTTTGCCAGCTCGAGGATGTTCCTGCACAAGGACAAGGAGGATAAGCCCCCAGAGCACTTTCCCACAGACCAGACTCCTGCAAGGCCAGGTTGGACGGGGTTTGGATCATCCTGCTCCAGTGGAAGATGTCCCATGGCAGGGAGTTGGAGCTGGAGGAGCTTTCAGGCCCTTTCCAACCCAAGCCATTCTATGATTGTGTGATTGATTCTATGATCGAAGCCCAAATATTTCAATGAAAAAACACCTCCAGCCCCAAGGCTGCCTGCACCTGCCACCAGCCAAGGTGGGAATCAGGGAAAATCCCATCAAAGCTCTCCAGACCCCTTCCCAACTCCACCACCGCTCCTTGGAGACTTGCTCCGTTTCCCACCATTTCACCCGCTCCTTTCCCGGGCATGGCTGGGGGTTTTGGGTATTTCAGACCCTTTGGAAACATCTGGGCCACTCCAAACCAGGGCATATTTGTGGCTCTTCCCACCCCAGCTGCAGGGATCTCCTCCAGCCGTGGCTGTGGCGTTTCCCTGCCTGCCTTTGCACAGGATCCCAACGATCCCGGGAGGTTTCCTGGCTCGGGGTAGGGTTGCTCCCCTCTCCAGTGGGTTCCATACAGGTGTGGCACATCTGGGCTGTGCTGGGCTCACACACAGCCTTGCACCTCTCCCTGCTCAGCTCTGGGCTCGCTGTGGTTGGACCACCAGGCAAAGGCTCCTTCCCAGCTTGGAAGACTCCAGGAAGGAGGAGTTCCCACGTGAAGATGAAGCTTGGCCTCCCCTCCCCTTTGCAGAGATTGCTTTTGAGCCATCCCCTCCCCAGGGCTCTGCAGGGCCGTGAGAGGGGATCTGATGCCCCCATTCCTGAGGGATTGCCCCTCGTGGTGAGGCCTGGGGGGCTCCCAGCTGCCCCTCGGGGCAGGCCCAGGCCAGCTGGGAGCAGGGATGTGTCCCCAGGGATCCTGGGCAGCCCCGTGCCCTTTGCTGCCATCCCAAGGAAAGAGGATCCAGATGCTGAGGGTGGTTCCAGGCTGGCACAGCTGGTGCAGAGGGCAGAGCTGCCCTCAGGACAGGTGACCAAAGGGTGTTTTCCTAGGCAGAGACAGTCCCAAGCCCTCCCTGTTCCATGCCCTGCAGTGGCTCCTCACACTCCCTCCTCCTCAGCCATCCCAGGATATCCAGACCACTCCCTGATGCCGTCTGTGCCTCCTTCCCCTCTCTGCTGGCCCTTTCCCACCCGTCCCACCCACTCCCTGCCCTCCTCGTTCCCTCCTTGCCTCTCCTCCCTGTTCCTGTGCTCTCCCCTCACCCCACATCGGCACACGAAGCCTTCCACTCCTCCGGCACAGCCCTGAGCTCGCATCCAGCCGGGCTGGAACCCTCTGGTTTCCATGGCAGCACACATCAATTACCGGCTGGGAAGGGGCCTGCGGATGCTGCGGGTGCTGCAGCTGCCCAGCACGGCCGGGGGCTTGGGCACAGGGATCTCAGCAGCACCCTCAGGGGGGTGGGAACAGGAATGGGCACAGGGATCCCAGCAGCACCCTCAGTGGGGTGGGAACAGGAATGGGCACAGGGATCCCATCAGCAGCACCCTCAGGGGGGTGGGAACAGGAATGGGCACAGGGATCCCATCAGCAGCACCCTCAGGGGGGTGGGAACAGGAATGGGCACAGGGATCCCAGCAGCACCCTCAGGGGGGTGGGAACAGGAATGGGCACAGGGATCCCAGCAGCACCCTCAGGGGGGTGGGAACAGGAATGGGCACAGGGATCCCAGCAGCACCCTCAGGGGGGTGGGAACAGGAATGGGCACTGGGATCCCATCGGCAGCACCCTCAGGATGGATTTGGTGCCCATGGAGGCCTGCAGGGGGTGGGAACAGGAATCTTCCCCCCCAGGATTGTCCCACCTGCCTGGCTCCATGGATGGGCTGATGTGGCCTTGGCTCAGTTCGTGGGGATCCATTCCTGGCTGGAGGTGGAGGAGATGGGAGCTCCTGGCCATCCCTGAGGGGTGAGGGGTGGCTGCTGGGGACAGCGTGTGACAGGGCTGGGCTGGGCTCGTGCCAAGCTCTGTTGTGACCTGGCTTTTCCAGGTACATCTGGTTTAATTGGGTCCTGGCTTACAGCGGGAGCTGGGAGTACGCCAGGCCAGGAACATCCATTTTGATGGGAAATTGAATTCCTGTGCCTCCCGAGGGCCTGACCCTGCAGCCCCAGCTGTCCAGCTGCCTGCACAGACCTGGCAGGGTCATTTCCAGGGCTTGCATGGTGATGGGGATGGGGTTTGGGATCTCCTGCTGGCTCCAGCAGTGCAGTGGCACCATTTCCTCCTGAGGGTTTTCCCAGCAGGACTTTGCTCAGCCCAAAGCACTGGGAGGTTTAAAGCTGGATTTTCAGTAGCCGTGGGATCACAGAAGCACCAAAGGGTTTGGGTTGGAAGGGACCATGGAGATCACCCAGTGCCACCCCTGCCATGGCAGGGACACCTCCCACTGTCCCAGGCTGCTCCAAGCCCTGTCCAACCTGGCCTTGGGCACTGCCAGGGACCCAGGGGCAGCCACAGCTGCTCTGGGCATCTTATTCCATATCTCACCTGGTCAGGGGAGGGGAAGGAGCTCTGATCCCTGCTAAATCCACACCCTTGGGTGCTCCTTGTGGCCATGAGTCCCCCCAGCTACGCTTTTGCTGTACGTAGGAAACGGATTCCTTTTATCTGCTTTAACTGGGATCCTTCTGCTTTCCTGCTCTGGCATTTTCCTTCCCACTTGGAGAGAAGGGGAAAGGGGGACGGGGCTGTTCATGGCACCTGTGATGGACAGGAACCTGCAGCACATCCCCAGGCAGCATCTCCTCCCCACACAGTGACCCCAGGCATGGAATCAGGGAATGGTTTGGGTTGGAAGGGAATGTAAAGCTCATCCAGTGCCACCCCTGCCATGGCAGGGACACCTCCCACTGTCCCAGGCTGCTCCAAGCCCCAGTGTCCAGCCTGGCCTTGGGCACTGCCAGGGATCCAGGGGCAGCCCCAGCTGCTCTGGGAAGCCTCAGGGCCTCACCCCCATCCCATCTGTGCTTCCCCAAGTTCCTCGCTCCCAGAGTAGTGGGCATTTCTGGCAGCTGGAAACAGGGAGCCAGGTGGGAACCTCAGACCAGCCTGAGCTCTCCTCTCTGCATCCTTCAAGAATTTGCAAGCTGCTGAGGTGGTTCCTGGGCCAAGCAACTCCGGAGTGAGCCAGCAGAGCCCTGCCCAGAGCTGGCTGAGCAGTGAGGGCCCAGCAGGGTGGATTTTTCCCTGGATGAGCAATGGGACAGCTCTTTCTGCTGTGATGATGGCCACAAATCCCTCCTGGCACGGCAGCAGGGCTCTGGATCACCGCTGAGCCAGCGCAGTGCTCAGGGTAGAGGTTCCGAAAGAACGGAAGAGCTGACACCACTTTTTTTTTTTTTTTTTTAATCACAAAATGTGTTTTATTCCACGATTCCCACTGGCGGCCGTGAAACCTCCAGAGCAGGACCATGGAGAGGGCAGGGAGGGGCTGCAGCGGCCGAATCGGGGCTGGGAGCAGATCCCGGAGTGCCGGAGGAGCGGGACCGCGGCTCGGGGGAGCCGCTCCCTCCTTCCCCCGCCGGCTCCGGGCGGTGCCCGGCCCCGCACAGCCCTGCCAGGCACTCCGCTAATAGGATGAGCGAGAGACAAGCCCGCGGTGGCCCTGGAGCCTGGCCCTGCATATGTTGTGGTGGCCTCTGGGGGAGATTGGATATTGTGCTCCAGGAGAAGCCCCTGTAATCGCCCGCAGGATGATTGGGATTTGCAGCAGCTCAGAGGAGGCAGGGGGGCCCAGCCCCAGGCAGTTTGCTCGGTGTCTCTGCTTGTCTGGCACTCTGATGAAGGGGATTAGGAGATTTAGAGCCAGCCCAGCCCCCTCCCTGGGGGGCTCTGGAGCTGGAGCCCCAGCAGAACGCTCGGCTCCGTTTATTGCCACGGCAGATTGATGGGGACAAGGCTGGGGTGCTGCTGCCAGCAGCTGATCACGGGCAGGGGCTCTGCTCCTCGGCCAGCGGGGAACTGTCCTCCTCCAGCACAGGGAGAGTCTCCAGGGCCAGCTGATCGTCCGCCCCAGACACACACTGCTGTCCCTGTCCCCTCACCCCCAGAGCTCTCACCCCACCCTGTCCATCCCTCACCCCCAGAGCTCTCATCCCACATTGTTCCTGTCCTCATCCCTCACCCCCAGAGCTCTCACCCCACCCTGTCCATCCCTCACCCCCAGAGCTCTCACCCCACCCTGTCCCCATCCCTGCCCTGCTCCCAGCCCCTGCCCGTGCCAGGACCCCCCTTTACCCCAGTATGAACGCCCAGGCTGGCCTGGCACCATGATTTAATCCCACGAGGAGGCACAGCTGCCTGGACCGGGCTCTCCTGCCCATCCACCCGCGCTGAGCCTGGCCCAGAGCACGGCCCAGGCGCTCCCTGGAGCAGGCAGGGCTCAGGGGGCTTAGTGCGAGCAGCCCTAATGGGATTAGCGGGAATGGGAGCCACGCTCTGCTCCAAGGAGAGGGAACTGTGCCTGCCCCCCCCTCCCCGGCTCCCTCCCCGCCTGTCCATCAGCCCAGCAGGTGCCAATCACATCCCAGCACCCACATTCCCGGGGAAAGGCAGCTTTGGAAAACTCAGAATGACCTCCCTCTCGAGGTAGCCCATCTCGCCACTCTGATCTCATATGGACACAGCTGAGGCCCACTCGTACTCCTAAAATAACCCCAAATTGCAAGGTTTGACTCCAGAGAAAGAAGATTCTTTCCCAAAACCTTTAAAAAGAAGGTTTTAAAAGAGGCTGGACATCCAGCCCCAGCTCAGTTCCCTCTTTGCAGCAGCCTTGTCACAGCTCCAGCACTGCAGGGACAGAGCTGTGAGGCTCACTTTGGCTTTCTGGGGAGCACAGGAAGGATCCCACAGGAAAACCATCAGGCCCAGTGATTAATTAGTGTTGTAATGACATGGGGGAATCCCCCATAACCCACTGTGGTGTTACCCTGCAAGCGCAGGGCAGAGGTTTCTGTTCCTCTGGCACTGCCATATGTGGGATATTGGGAATTAGGAATTGTTCCCTGCAGGGTGGGCAGGCCCTGGCACAGGGTGCCCAGAGCAGCTGTGGCTGCCCCTGGATCCCTGGCAGTGTCCCAGGCCAGGCTGGACAAGGGTTGGAGCAGCCTGGGGCAGTGGAAGGTGTCCCTGCCGTGGCAGGGGGTAGAACAAACTGATTTTTAAGGTTTCTTCCAAACCATTCCATGTTCTATGATCCTATGGAATGAGGCAGAGCTGAAAGTGGTCCCAGGACTTTGTGTGGCCTTTGGGCAACACCTCTGGGATCAACTGGCTTGAACCATTCCTCAGTTTCCCTGCACGGATCTGATCTGGAGGAACCATCAGGGAAGGCTGCTCTGCCCACTCACGACTCATTGCCTGTGTGGTGACACCACATCCCAGTGGCACCTCCTTCACCCAGGAGAACTGCAACAAAAACCACCCACAAATCCAGGAAAAGCCCCAAAACTCAGTTCTTTCTGCCCAAACACGGCAGGGGGTTGCCAAAGGAGGATGTGCATCCTTAGGGAATGGACAGCAGAGGCCACCTTGGCCTGGCCCTCTCATGAGCACTCACCCTGAGGGCGCATCCCGGGTGGCCAGGGAAAGGGAACACGAGGCCTTCAAGGAAAGCCTGGAAGGAAGCAGAGGGCTCTGTGCCAGAGGGACTCGGCTGTAACAGCCAGGGATGGATCTGCAAAGTGCTGGGAAGGGCTGGAGTGCAGGGCAGGGATGTGGGCAAGCACTGGGAAAGGGTCAGGAGGGGTGGAGCCTTTCTGCCCTCCTTATCCCTACCCTAAATCCCTCCCCGTGCTCTCCATCCCATCCCAGTCATTGCTCTGCTCCTGGTTCTGCTTCTCTGGGACCGTGGCAGGTCTGGGTGCTCCATCCACACCCAGAGCCCAGCTCGCCCAGCTCCCTGAGAGCAGATCCATGACTCCCTCAGGTGTGGATCCTGCAGGATTTCTACCAGCACGAATTTATACCAGGGCACGGCGTTCCTTTCCCGGGAAAAGCTCTGCCCATCCCTGCCCTTTCCAAGCTTGCTGGAAAGGATGGCACCTTTCCCAGGGCCTCCCTGCCTGCCAGGGTAGCTCTGCCATGGCACAGCTCCCTCGCTGTGCGGACCAGCTCATCCCAAATGTGGTGGCATCCTCTGCACCCCAAAGTCTGTGCTTGGGGTGAGGTGGGTGGGGAAGGACAGACAATTTCCAAGGAGGAGAGGCCGAGGAGGGGCTGTTTTCCCCAGCCTCCCCGTAGCCTGAAAGCTGCTGAATTATGCTCATGACTCAAATGTGCAGGAGATGAAGAGATGATCAAATCCCACTCGCTGTTCCAGGGCTCCGCCTCCGGCCGATGGATGCTGGAATCTGCTCTGGCACAGCCCCCAGCCAGGGCTGAGTGCAGCAGGAGGCAACGCTGGGACCCTCACAGGCCCTCACACAGCCTTGGGATGCGGTGGGATCCCAAATGTGATGGAAAATCAGCCCCACCTGAACCTTCAGGGTGCTGGTTTTCCCCTATCCAGGCAAAAATGAACTCCTTGAGATCCTCACCCTGCCTGGGAAACACCAGGAAGCACCAAATCCCACAGTTCCAGTGTGAGAACTGTGTGAGATGTCACCTCCAGCTTTCGCCCTCCTGGCTTTCATCCCTCATGTTTGTCCTCCCATCCTCTTCCCATCCCATCCCCTCCCCTCCTTAGGACCCCCAGAGCCTGCCTGGTGCCTGGAGAGCTCCTGGCTGTCTCGGCAGCGTGTCCCCAGCCCTGGTGACCTGGAATGTGTCACCGCCAGAGCCTGGCCAGCCTCAGCTCTGTCCCCCACGCCTGTCCTTTGGCACCAGACCGATCTCAGCCATGCCAGTGCCACGAGCCCACAGCAGTGACACAGAGCTCCCCACTGCAGGAGCAGCCAGGGGCACGTGGAGGGAAGGGAAGGGAAGGGAAGGGAAGGGAAGGGAAGGGAAGGGAAGGGAAGGGAAGGGAAGGGAAGGGAAGGGAAGGGAAGGGAAGGGAAGGGAAGGGAAGGGAAGGGAAGGGAAGGGAAGGGAAGGGAAGGGAAGGGAAGGGAAGGGAAGGGAAGGGAAGGGAAGGGAAGGGAAGGGAAGGGAAGGGAAGGGAAGGGAAGGGAAGGGAAGGGAAGGGAAGGGAAGGGAAGGGAAGGGAAGGGAAGGGAAGGGAAGGGAAGGGAAGGGAAGGGAAGGGAAGGGAAGGGAAGGGAAGGGAAGGGCTCTGTGGGGTCCTGCATGCTGGGCTGGCCAGCTGGGTGTGCCCCTCACCCAGCAGGACACACCTGGTGAGGGCAAACCTCCCTCAGCACCCCACCCTACCCCTGGGCTGGGCTGGGGGTGTCCCCAGCAGCCTGGGGACAGTGACAAGTGGGGGGCAATGCCATCCGGGTTTGCACACCCACACACACCCCCAACCTCCTCCCCAGGGGCACCAACATGGCTGTGAGTGCAAGGCTGAGCTACCAGAGCTGCTCTGTGCAGGACCAGATACCCAGGGGGGGACACAGAGCATGTCCCCGTGTGTGCCCCGGGCAGGGGGTGGGTGTCACACACACACAGAGCATGTCCCCGTGTGTGCCCCGGGCAGGGGGTGGGTGTCACACACACACAGAGCATGTCCCCGTGTGTGCCCCGGGCAGGGGGTGGCTGTCACACCCAGCCTGGGCCCCCCCCCGCTCAGCCCGAGGCGGGTGCGGGCGCAGTGCAGGGCCAGGGGCCGTTATTATTCTTTATTAGTTTTCCTGTCCATCTGACATATTCTTTATCACTCTGTCTCAATCTTTCACTCATCCTCCTGCTCTCCCTCAATCATCCCCGATTAGTTTTTCTGTCTGCCTCCCATTCCCGGATTCCTCATCAGGCGCTCCCTCCCCCGCTCCTCCCCGCTCCCCTCCCTCCCTCCCCTCCCCTCTCCCCCTCCCCTCCCTCCCTCTCCCGCACTGCCGCCGGAGCCCGGGAGCGTGGAACGCTCAGGAGGTGCGGGGCCATCGTGGCTCTTCTCCAGCGCCATCTCCATCCCTGGCCCGGGAGCTGCCAGGAGCATCCGGGGGGTGTCGAGCGCCTCCAGCCCTGGCGGGGCTGGTGCTGAATCGGCTGCAAACTGAGCCCATGGCTCAGAGCAGCTCAGGAGGAGCCAAGATCCCCTTGGATCCCCTTGGATCTGCTCTGCTCCTGCTTCCCCATCCTCCACTCCTCCTGCAGTCCATCCCAGCACTGCCCGGTGCCCCCTTCCCGTTCCCATTCCCGTGTGAGTCCCTGGACCGGCTGCTGCTGGAGGACTGGGTGAGGCTGAGGGCAACTCGCCGGTAGCCCGGAGAGGCCGTGGCTGGCAGCCCCAGGCCAATTCCCAGCTTTTCATGCCTCTCATCCACAGGTGTGTGCTGCTCCTGCCGGGATGTGCCCGCCTGCCCGGCCCCGCAGTCACCAACCCCACGTGAGGGGCTCAGAGCCAGGGATGGATGCTCAGGAAGGAATCTTTGGCTGGAGGCAGAGGATGGATGCAGACGTGGCTGCATCCCCCAGCAGAGAGGCACAAATATTTCACCTCATCCTGCTCCTTTTGGGAGCCAGAGGTGAGAATCTGCGGTGCTGGAGGACTCGGGAAAGCGGAGTGGCCTGGCTGTGGCTGCAGAGGGATCCACTGGCCCAGACTGGAGCAGCTCCTCACGGAGATGGGCTCTGCTGGGCTCCCTGGTCCTGGAGGGCACCATGCTGGCAGCTCTCTGTGTCCCAGCATGGACAGAATCCCAGCTGGAATTGTAGGAAGGACCCTCAGTGCCACAGCAGCCCCTCCCTGGGGGTGAGGGGAGTCCTGACCCATCAGCTGGGACAAGCTCGAGATTTCTGCCTCTGGACTCATCCTCTCCAGCCTGGAGAGGACACTGCCCTCGCTCCTGTTCCCTCATCCCAGAGCTGCCACCCCTGTCACCCACAGCCCCAGAAAAGCTCATTCCAAGGGCTTTTCTTCCAAGGGATGGGAGCCCTCCTCAGCAGGACCCCCGTGGCACCGGGGCTGCGGGTCCTGCGCTGCATCTGCTGCCGTGATGGATGTGACAGGCGCGGGGGTTGCCAGGAGATAACATCCTCCTCCTCCTCCTCCTCCTCCTCCTCCTCCTCCTCCTCGGGCGCTGCAGCCAACGCGGCTCGGCGCTGGTGAGGTAATGCTGCTCCGGCACTGCCCGCCTGCCCGGCCTCTCCCTGCCAGCATCCAGGGAAAAAGGAATAAAAAGGGGGGAAAGCCTTTCCAGCCATCCCTGTGGCCACCCTCGCTCTGCCTCCCCTCCCGCGGGCACAGCCAGGGAGGGGTCACGGAAACCAGCGCCCAAAAGTGCCCCCCTGCCCTTCCCGGGGCATCCCCGACCCCCTGCTCGGGTCTTGCCTCCGTGATGGGAATATCCAGAGAGGCTTTCAGGGATCTGGGAGGGAGAGGGGGAGGCAGAGGGCTCCTCACGCACACAGAGGCTCGCGGAATAAATATCTGGCTACAAATTATCTGCTGATCTAATAAAAAAGATATTACCTAGCTCTCCAAACCTGGTTTCAAATTATTCCTCCTGCTCTGCTCAGTAGCCTCCTGGGAGATCACTGGCAGGTTAATTTGCTATTGAACGGGTCCCAACTGGAATTAGGCTCCAGCCTGGCTCTGCTTTTGCTTGACACTTAATGAAAGTCGCCGTTATTCACTCCTGCCTCTGAACTTTATGCACTGCACCACGTTTCACAGGTGGGAAAGAGCTGAGCGGGAGGTTTCCCTTTAGATCCAACACTTGCAAGGCCCGAAAGGAGCTGAGGTAGAAAATAAACTGCCATTTGTGTGCTTTTCCACGAGAGCTTGGTGTGTTCCTAACAGAAGTGGCCTTTATCTGGGGACTGTCATTTTGATTATTTTATATCTGAGCAGTGCCCCAGAGGTGTGCACAGAAAATGAAAACAGATAAAGAGCCTGAATGAGACACAGCTCTGCCAGAGGCCCCAAGAAACAGCAGGGCTGAGGGGGGGACACTGAGGGGGGACACCTTAAAGCCACCAGTGCTGCTCCAGACAGGGAAGGGGACACACAGAGCAGCTCCGTGGCACTGGAGATGTGCCTGGGCTGGGAGTGATGCCTGGAGGGATGGATCCCAATCCCAGCCTTCCCCACAATGCTGGGATGATGTCCCAGTGATGACAGGACTGGGGTGACCTCTGTCCCTGTGCTTTTGGGATAACTCCATCCCTGTGCCTGGATTTTTGCATGGAGGGTCCCCATTCCCTTCTCCCGGCTCTCCCACCATGGCTCCTGCCCGCACATCCCCAGGAGCAGCTCCCTGCAGGGCTGATGGAACATCCCACAGGACCATGGTGCCAAACCAGGGTCTGGAACAGCACAGACACAGCAGAAATTCCAATCTTGGCAGCTTCTTATCTGTCCAACCTTTGCAGGTTTTACCTGTCCCATCCCACCCTCCTCACCCCGCTGCTCTCCTTGCACAGCCCCATTTTCCCACCATGTTCTCCCTGCTCCGTCCCCTCATCCCAGATGGTTTCCACAGAGATCCTTGACCCTCAGCCATGGGCCAGGAGCTTCCCCTGCTGCCCAGGCACGGTTTGGTTGGGGCTCAGCCCCATCCCTGCCCCTGAAGAACCACCATGGAGGGTAGGAAGAGCCAAGCCAGCAGCCCTGGCATTCCCCATCCCCCTCTGACCCCTAAACTCCAGTGAGAAATTTCCACCTCCCTCTGTTCCCACCCTTCAGGCACTCGGAGACAGCGATCCTGCCCCTGCCTGTGAGATTGACCAGCAGAGCTGGACAGACTGAGTTCATCTCATCTGCCTCCTAAATCCCATCCTTCAGCACCTCCCTGGCACCTCTCCTGTGGCTGTGCCTCCCCAGAAGAGCCAGGCCTCCAGCTGTGCCCAGGCCCGGGCTCTGGCCCTGCAGCACCACCCCAGGGAGCCCTGCTGTGTCCAGGCCTGAGCCTGCAGGGTGCTTGGGTCCCTAAGGATGCCTGGGGACATCCTGGGGTGTCCCCTCTGCTTGCTCTGCCAACACCAAGACCCTCAGATGGGACAGGTGGTGCTCAGTGACCTCCTGAAACCCTTTTATCTCCCGTGCTGGGATGGGTGTGGAAGGAAACATCTGCCAGAGCACCAGGGTGGGGAGAGGAGCCATGGGACAATCTGGAATTCCTCTCTCCATGCTCCTTGCCACAGCATCCCGCTGTCCCCAGCCCAGCCCCAGGCACAGCAGGGCCTCTCCTGGGCAGTCCCAGGGCTCTGCCTGGGGTTCTCTCTTGCAGGGCTTTCTCTCTGCCAAATCTGGGCTAAAATTCCTGCTCTGGGCTCAACCCAGCCACGGTTCTTGCATTTGTGGGGGAAAACGATGCAAAATGATGTGAAGCCTGATGGAGGTGAGGAGGTGGGACTGATCCAGCCAGGCTTCCCAGGTCCTGCAGAGAGCCAGCAGCTCGGACAGTGGGATCTGTCCTGCTCCTCTGGGTCGGGGATTTGGGGCATGTTGGCTGAGGGCTCTTGGCTCATTCCCAGAGGAGCCTGAGGGCAGAGCTCCCAGGGCTGCAGCTCTTCCCGAGGGACAGCGAGGGCCAGCTCCCAGCTCTGCTCCGGGACAGGGACAGCAGCCAGGGAGCGGCTGGAGCTGGGCCAGGGCAGGGCCAGGCTGGATTTTGGAGAAGGTTCTTCCCCCAGAGGGTGCTGGCACTGCCCAGGCTCCCCAGGGAATGGGCACAGCCCCGAGGCTGCCAGAGCTCCAGGAGCCTTTGGACAGCGCTGCCACGGAGGCACAGGGGGATTGTTGGGGGGTCTGGGCAGGGACAGGAGCTGGATTGATGATGCTGTGGGTCCCTTCCAGCCCAGGATATTCTGTCATTCAGTGATTCTCCCATTCCTGTGCAGTAAGACATTTTGTCCAGGTGCCATGGAAATCAACATTCCCATTCCAGAACCATCCAGCAGCTGTACCTACAGCTGCTGCTCCCATCTCTGTGCCCAGTGAGGACTTTCCACCATCTCCTCTGATTGTCTGGATCCCCCAATGTATTCCCAGACCCAGAAGCCCAGAGTGGCTCCCTTGGAAGCAGCAGGACCCAGCTGGCAGCTCCAGAGGGAAAAGGGAAGGAAGAGCCTTCTCCCCAGTTCCCTGGGCAGTGTGGGGAGGGGGCAGGAATTCTGCAGGAAAGCAAACCCACCTGCAGAGGCTGTGGGTGCTGGGCTGGTCCCTTGCCCCAGTCCTTTCTTTTCCAGAAGCCTCCCTGGCTCTGGGCTCCCCATGGGGGGGCTGCAGCCATCGCTCGGTCCCTCCCTGCTGGACTTCCTTTGCCCAATCCCTCGGGTCATTTCCTGCTCCTCTGCAACTCCAACAACTCCATGTGGGGCTCTGCTTTATTCCAGAAGCCTGGTCCCACCTCGGGCCCTCTGCCTGCCCCCAGCCCTGCTCAGCTTCACCTGCCCTTCCTTAAGATTCAAATGTGATCATTTGACAAGATTTCCTTTGTTTTCTTATTGTCCACAGAAACTCTTTAGCTTCTCTTCCCTTCCTTTTTTTTTTTTTTTCCTTGGTTAAAGGCAGATTTTAGAAGGCTCTGCAGTGCTTCAGCCATTTGAGAGTCATCATTAATTTAATCTTCTTCCTAATTTATTAATGGCTTCGACTTTCTTGCCAGTATTTGAGACTCCCCTGATATATTTGAAAAACCCATCTGATTCCCCTTCCCCTGTTTGGCAGCATGAGTTCATCTGCCTTCCCTGCCCCCCTCCAGCAGGTTGCAGTGAGTCACTGTCCCCCTGTCCCCAGGACATCACGTCCCAGCCCATCACAGCTCCCAGCAGCTCTGCTGGCTGCTCTTTGCCTGCTCCTTGTTCAGTGACTTGCTGGAAGCTGCTCTGTTGTTGAGGGAATATCTCAGGCTCTCCTCACCCCACCCCAAAAATGCCACCCTTTCCTGGTGACATCTCCCACCAGCAGCCCAGGGATGGGGGGACAGGGAGGGGACACAGTGCACGGTCTGTGCCTTGCTGGTTTATTAATGCCACCAAAATTCCAGCCCTGTCTGAGCGGGTAAAGCAGCATCAGACTTGAGAAGAAACGAGCCCAGGGGTGCCCAAGGAGGCCGTGGGCACCTGGCCTGGATCAAAACCAGTGTGACAGCTGGACCAGGGCAGGGCCTGTCCCCTGTGCTGGCACTGCTGGGGGACCTCGAGGGCTGTGCCCAGTTCTGGCCCCTCATGGCCAGAGAGCCCTGGAGGGGCTGGAGCGTGTCCAGGGCAGGGAACGGAGCTGGGAAGGGGCTGGAGCCCCAGGAGAGGCTGAGGGAGCTGGGAAGGGGCTCAGCCTGGAGAAAAGGAGGCTCAGGGGGGACCTTGTGGCTCTGCACAGCTCCTGACCGGAGGGGACAGCCGGGGGGGTCGGGCTCTGCTCCCAGGGAACAGGGACAGGAGGAGAGGGAATGGCCTCAGGCTGGGCCAGGGCAGGCTCAGGGTGGGCAGCAGCAGGAATTTCCCCATGGAAAGGGGGGTCAGGGATTGGGAGGAGCTGCCCAGGGGGGTTTGGAGTGCCCATCCCTGGAGGTGTCCCAGGAAGGGCTGGAGGTGGCACTGAGTGCTCTGGGCTGGGGACAAGGAGGGGATCAGGCACAGCTTGGATTTGATGATCCTGGAGGGATTTTCCAACCTTGATGATCCTGGGATCCTGTGAAATCTCTCCCAATGAGCCGTGCCCTGGCACACAGAGCTCACAGCTGATGGATGCAGGACACGGATAAGCAAACAACGCCCACGGAGTGGGAGAGGAGCCCCGAGACTGACCCGCAGCAGCAGAGATATTCACTGAATCCATCACTCCTGACGTTCCCTGCAGGCCACGAGATTCCAGCTGCTGTAAATGCTCCTGACGTGCTCCAGGGCTGGCTGGAAGTGGTATCCAAAGCTTCCCATCCCTTGGAACGTGGTAATGGCTGCTCCACTGGTGGCCAAGGTGTAGGAACTGGGTCTGAGAGCTGGGAGAAGGGCGGGTGGCATTATTGTAAACACAGGAGAACCCAATGGGAAGAAATGCTGATGTCCAACATCAGTTCAGAAGGCTGAATGATTTCTTTATTATAACTATGCTATAATACATTAATATACTATTTAAAGGAGATACTAAAACTACAAACCTACTTTTCTAACTACCATCTCTAACTAACTCACAACTTGTGACCCAGTTCTCGATAGTCCAGCCACAGGTGGGTTGGATTGGCCACCAGGCTCAAACAATCCTCACCAGAATCCAACCAAGCAATCACCCCAGGGAAACAATTCTCCAAGCACATTCCACATGGGAAAAACAAGGAGCAGAAATAGAAATTGTTTTCTCTTTCTTTCCTCTGTGCTCCTCTATGAAAAATCCTGAAAGAAAGAAGAATGTGCCTGCGACGGTGGCATCTTCTGGGACAGCTTATCATGGAATCATGGAATCATGGACTCATGGAATGGGACATTACAACTCATCTCATTTTGGCCCCTGCCATGGGCACGGAGACCTTCCACTATCCCAGGTTGCTCCAAGCCCTGTCCAGCCTGGCCTTGGACACTTCCAGCTGCTCTGGGCTTCTGCTGAAAACCAGCGTGGATCAGACTGGGAGGTCCCACTGCTGGGGACGGGGCCACAGTCCCAGGTGCCATGGTCCCAGTCTGCCCAGTGCCACCTGCCAGCATCCCCCCCCACCCTGCCCATGATCCCACGGCTGGTTCCTCCCGGGAGCACACCCCAGTCCTCAGGCACCACGGGGAAGGAAAGGAGCTGCAGTTTCCTGGGAAATGCTGAGGATGTGACTTTTCCTCCCTTTTTTTTCCCTTCATTTGCAAATGAAACAGGCCCATCAAAGTCTGAGTGTTTTCTGGAGATGAAGTTCGGGAAGTGTTTCTTTTGGATTAATCCAAATGTTCCGTGTCAACAAAGCCCAAATACGTCACTGCAATTTGGACTGTTTCAAACACAAGTAGAAGGAACACTTAGATTTAATTTTGTTCCTAAATGTCATTTGGAACAGAGAGAGAAATTCCTCAGCCTGCAAATGTTGAAACAGACATTTCGATAGCACAAGGATACTTAATCCTATTAAAATAAAATAAGATGGGAATAGACATATTTTAGTATTTTTTTTCTTTGATTTGGGCAAAATCACCATAAAAGATAAAATCCTGAATTGTTTGAGAGATGATGTGTGCTCCAAGGAATGCTCTGTGCTGGAGGCATTCGGGGCTGTGGCAATGACTGGATCATGGAATCTCAGACTGGTTTGGGTTGGAAGGGACTTTAGGGATCAGATCCATGGGCAGGGACACCTCCCACTGTCCCAGGCTGCTCCGATCCCCACCCAGCCTGGCCTTGGACACTTTCAGGGATCCAGGGGCAGCCACAGCTCCTCTGGTTATCTTATTCCATGTCTCACCTGGTCAGGAGAGGGGAAGGAGCTCTGGAGCTCCACTCCCTCATCCTGCAGGATCCAGCTCAGCCCTGGTGTCCTGGGTGTACCCACAGCATCATCCCATGGTTCACCACGTGCTGAGGAACCTCTGAAATAATCTACCCCCCAAAAATTCCCTTTTTTTGGGACAGGCCATGAAATGCTGATCTCCTGAGCAAGAGATGTGCTCGCAGCACCTTGGATCTCAGCAGTGCTGCAGCTCCTTCATTTCCAGCTGGGCACCCTGCAGGCTCCGAGTCTGGCCCCACAGCTGCCTCCCAAGGACGTCGTGGGACTGATGAACTCCGGGGCCTCTTCATTCCAGAGCACAATCAGGTTAGGAGACAAAAACATTATCAGGAACTGGACCAGTCACAGCAAAATTGTGTTTGCAGATTGCCAGGAATGACAAAACAGAGCCTGGCTGGCAGCAGCTGAGGCTCCTTTTTCCTGGGATTTGCTCAGATCCTGTAGATCTCTCCCTGTATTCCCAAGCTGGGAATTTCCACGTGTGACAGCTCCTCACAACTGCAGTGCCTGTCCCCACACCAAGGTTTGGGCCACTTTGTCACCACCATGCCTTGTCTTCAGCCCTCTGGGGCTCAGCCACCCTCACAAGCTCTCCTGCCCCTCAAAAATTCCCTTTAAAATTCCCCATTTCCCACATCTCTTCCTCCAGGCTCCCCAGGTTTTCTATCTGTTGACCAAGACATTGCTTAAAATATCTTTTTTTTTCCCCCCTCAAAATTGCACAGTTTCAGCCAACGTGTTTTGACTGCACTGATGAGGTTTTTATGGAAATTGCTGGCAGCTGGAAAACACAGCCCCTGCCTAGGAGGGAGCCAGGGCTGTGTCCCAGCCTGCCCCAGGCCAGGAGCATCCTGCTTCCCTGGCAATGGATCCAGCCAGGAGCCCAAATCCCATGGGAAATCCTGGAATTCCATCCCTGGCCATCGAATCCTGGAATTCTATCCCTGGCCATCGGTGCACTCTGCCATGCTGGTGAAGCTGAGGAGACACCATTCCCATTTCCAGTGCATCCACTGGGAATGGGATGAGCACAGCACTGTGGGGCACACACAGCATTCCCACGGGAGCAGAGGTGGCTTCCTGCTGCCCCATCCCACCCCTGGAACCCGGCAGGAGTGTGGCTGCAGCCCACAGCGGGGCCAGACTGGCGTGTCAGGGTGTCCAATGATTTTTTTCCAGCTGGAGAAAAGCAGGAGTCAGCAGCCCTTGTGATGCCTCAGGTTTTGGCTTTTCTATTTTTCACATTCTGTGCTGCTTTAGTGTGTGGGTCTGGGCTTCATATTATGGGATGGTGAGCTCTCTGCACAGAGTAGGGAGACAAAACAATTCCTTCTCCAGCTGGGGACCAAGGACAAATGATCCAAATCTCAGGCCCAAGAGCACAAACAGCGTGGGCTGGAGAGAGAAAAACAAGCAGGATGGGACTGCATGGGCTAAAGCTGGAATGGGACAATGAACTGCAAGGTGCAAATGGAGCAGAGCTGATCCCAGTGAGAGACCTTGAATCCATTTTTGGGACCATTTTGGTTCATTGTGGGTGCAGCCCTGGCTGGGCTCTGGTGCTGCCCAAGGTGGATCCATGGATGCCTTTTAATAAATCCCTGCTTTATTCTGTAACTCTGTCCAGCCTCTGCTCTAGGGCAGCCTGCACAAGGCAGCACTGGGACTGGGATGCCCTGAGAGCAGCAGCCAAGAATGAGCAGAACGAGGAGAGCAAATCATGGAGGGGAGAGGAGCAGCCCATGTTTGGGAGAGGGCTGGATGTCCATGGCAGCCACCGAGGGAAGCAGCAGGAAAATGCTGCTCTGGGCGGACTCACGGCTCACTTGACACCCAGAAACAACATCCCCATGTCCCAGGGTGAGCGCAGGGGGGTGACAGACTGGTGCCACACCGGGTGCTGGCAGGTCCCTGTGTCACAGAATTCACAGAATTCACAGAATTCACAGAATCACAGAATTACAGAATCACAGAATCACAGAATCACAGAATCACAGAATCACTGGATTGGAAGAGACCTTCAAGATCATTGAGTCCAACCCAGCCCCAACACCTCAACTCAACCCTGGCACCCAGTGCCACATCCAGGCTTTGTTAAACACACCCAGGGGTGGTGACTGCACCACCTCCCCGGGCAGCCATTCCAGAACTTTATCACTCTTTCAACAAAAAACTTTTTCCTAATATCCAACCTGAATTTCCCTTGGGGCAGTTGAGGCTGTGCCCTCTGGTTCTGTCAGTTCCTGGAGAAAGAGCCCAAGCCCAGCTGAGCACAGCCACCTTTCAGGAGCTGTGGAGAGAGTTGAGGTCACCTCTGATTCACTGCCTCATTCCAGGCAGTCCCTTCCCTGCTCCAGCACAGAGGTCATTCAAGTGCCTCCCAGCCCACGGATCAATATTTAGGGCTGTGGAAACACGGTCAGCTCAGCAGGATGGGCTGGAAAGGCTTGGAAAAGCTCATTCCCAGCTTTCCCCTATTCTCAGGGCACGTCCCTCCACTCCAGCTGCAGAGCTGCTGCTCCAGGCACAACGAGGCCGCTGGGAATTCTTTATCCACTGAATGATTTCCCTGCTTCTTCTCACTTGCTTGGGATACACGGCAAGTGATGGAGCTGGGACAGTGTGGGATTGACTCCCCAGCCAGGCTTCGAGGATCTCAGCTCCCATTTCTGGGTGCTGGGATAACAGCGGGAATGTGGAGAAGGGCTGAAGCATCAGGAAAAAGCACCGCACTGAGGAAATCCCTCAGGGAATGGCAATGGTGGGTGCTGGGGAAGCTGCAGGAGGCGACAGGGATGTGGTTTGTCCTCAGCACCCACAATCCAGACCCCTTCCCGAGCTCTCCCTGGGGTAAACAGGGATGGCCTTGCTGAGCTGGCAGCTGGAAGATCCTAAGGACAACTTAGGGTGAACTAAGCACCTTCCTGGAGGTTCTTTTCCAGCTGATGTGCATCCCCCAGGATCCAACTCTTCCCTCAGAACGTTTGGAAAACCCCTCTGTCCTGTGAGCAGGGCCCAGGCAGCCCAGGGTGGGTTTGTTTGAAGGAGGCTGACAGCAGTTTGGGACCTCTGGAGTGGCAGTGGGGCTGTTTCCAGACAAAAACACGGAGTGCATGTCCTCCAGGGAAGGAGGCAGAGGCCCTGCAGGGAGGAGGTGAAGGCCTTGGGCCTCTCTTCAGGAAATCTCCTGGAGACAGGAGCACCTTCTGCCCAGGGAGGGGCTCCTTCCTCTAGCCCACCCCCTCCAGGTAACCCTGTGAGCACCCAGAACTCTCTCCTGGCATTTCCCTCTCCCTCCATCCCACATGCAGCTCCTGCCCTGCCCTGTCACCGTGGGCGGCCCGGCTGTCGCTGTCACCAGCCTGCCACGCGCCCAGGCCTCCTCCAGGAGCTGCCATCGCGAGCACGGGGCTGCTGCCAGCGGGGAGCTGGTCCAAGGAGCGATGGAGTGGAAGCAGGAACAGCTGGCGCCGGGATGAGCCGCGCCGGGCGCGGGCCGCACGTGTCCTGCCACCGCCATGGATCCCGGGGCTGTCAGCTCCATGGCGCGGTGACACGTCAGCCTTGTCACCTCACCCCGCCTGGCAGCACGCTGTGCGGCTCCAGCTGCCGGGAGAGGGGACATCTGGGAGGGACCGGCCCGGGAAGGGGGTGCCAGGGGTGCGTGGCCTTAGGGAACCACTGGGGCTCTGTCCCCACAGCAGAAGCCAAGGCTCGGCTGCTCCCAGGGAGTGGCCAGGGAGGAGGGGATTTGGCCACTGCCCACGCTGACACTGGGCCACCTCCTCACGTGAGGCGTGGAGCAGAGAGAAGTGACGCAGAGGAGCTGACATCTTTTGATGGATGTCGCTTGTGCCCAGCTTGGTGCCAAACCTCTGGCAGCAGGCAGGGACGAGAGCAGTGACACAGCATTGCCCCAGCTGGCTCATTCCCAGAATCCCAGAGCCGCTGAGGTTGGAAAATCCCTCCCGGCCCATCAAGTCCAAGATCCACCCTATCCCCACCTTGTGCCCAGCCCAGAGCACTCAGTGCCACCTCCAGCTCTTCCTGGGCACCTCCAGGGATGGGCACTCCAAACCTCCCTGGGCAGCTCCTCCCAATCCCTGAGCACCCTTTCCATGGGGAAATTCCTTCTGAATTTGTGCAAACCTGGAGCACAGGTTCACATCTCTGTGTGGCCACAGGGCTGGAGATCTTGGGGGTTCCCAGAGCCCTCCCAGCATCACACAAATGTTCAGTAGGCATTGCTGGATCTTGTCCTCTTCCCTCTGTTATTCCAGGACTCATGACTTGTCCAACCCTGTTTTCCTTTGTGCCACATCCCCCCCTGAGCTCAGAGGATCCTCCTCCATCACCTCCCTGGATCACTGTGGGCTGGCAGAGCAATCCTGGTGGGCAGGGAAGCCAAATCCTTCCAAGCATGGGAAGGGGGAGAGGCTTGGAGGGAGCAGGAGTGGCAGGGCTGGTGCTGGAGCTGAGGGATCTCTGTCCCCAGGAGCTCCTGGAGCTCAGCTGACCATCCCTTTTCCCCTGTGCTCCAAACTGAGTTGATGGTCCTTCTCCGAGTGACTCCCCAGCAGCTCCTCCTGCTTGGCATTTCCTGGAGCAGCTCCAGAGCTCCTGGATCAGTTCCTGAGCCCCTGACCCCACATTTGGACTCCTGAATTCCCTTCCAGGTCTCTTCCTGCAGCCTTTGAGGTCACCCAAGCTCTTCTGTTTGATATTCCACTGCTGCCATCACCAGCTTCTCCTTTGAACCTCCAAGCAGGTTTTATCAGCAACCTCCTACCTTTTGTGCAAAGATCATTAGTGGGGATATTAAAGAAAATCAGAGCCCAAATGGATTTTGAGGAACTCCATTAGCAGCCTGCCTGCAGCTCTGAGCTTGCTGGTTTAACTCCATCCATTGCCACCTCCCCTCCGGGCATTTCCCAGGTTCCTTTCTCCATTAATCCCCATCCTCACCAGTTTAATTAATAATTTCTTCTGTGCCTTACATCAAATGCTTGACTGAGGTTCAGGGAGATGAGATCTCCTGGAATTCTTTTGTCTGGGAAAGCAGCTACTTTCCTAAAAAAAGCCAACCTGCCATGGAGTGCCTTTGGTAAATCCATGTGGGATTTAATCCTTTTTTCTATTTATTTCAGTGCTTTTAATTACAGTTCCCTTTAAAGTCTGACCTAAAGCCCAGCCTCTTGCTCAGGTCAGGTCTCAAGTTGTCTTTTCTCCAGATCCTGTTGGTTCCCTGCTTTTGGTCAGTCAGTTCTTCATCCCAGGGAAGAATTCCTGTGGGCACATGGTGTAGGAGAAGGGAATTATTGGGAATCCAGCCTGGGCAAGGTTGAACAGCTTAGAGAAGCCTTCCAGATGTGACCCACCCTGGTGGAATGGGGAGAATCAAAATAAAAGTTGTGTGTTGGCATAAGAACAGTTTAATAATTGAAAATAAAGTAAAATGCTGTAATAATAGTAAATAGTGATGATAAATGATAATGGTAAATAATAATGGCAAATAATAATGGTAAATTATAATGACAATGATAATGAGAATAATAATGAGAATAATAATAATAGTAACAATAATAATAATAATAATGGTAATAATAATGGTAATAACAATGATAATAAAAATTAGAATAATGGCAAAAAACAAGCGATGCACAAAATAATCACTCACCACTCCCTGACTGATGCCAGGCCCCTGTTCTGGAACGCAGCTCAGCCCTTTTCCAGCAACTCCCCCAGGTTACACCCTGGATATGATGCTCCAGGTGTGGAATTCCCTTTGGTCAGCCCAGGCTCTCCCAGCAGGGCTGTGCCTGGCTAAGGACAGCTCTGGGTCTGTTCCCAATCCAGGGACCTGCAGCACGAGGCCAGAGGCTCTGCGGGTGCAGAGTCACATCCCTGGACACTCCAGGCCAAGCTTCCATGGAAAATGTGTTCCCACCTCTTGGTGATGGATAAGGACACCAAAGTCTGAGCAGCAGCCACAACTCCGTGCCCAAAAGGAACAAAGGTACTCTCTGAGTTGGACACATCCTGTATTTCCCATTCCAGCACTTCCATCTCCTCATGCTCTCTTTTCCTGGGAAGCTGGCACAGCTGGGATAGCTCAGAGCTCCCTCCTGACCTTCAGCTGATGGATCCATGGAGAGTTCCGCTGATCCACTCCCAGCAGCTCCACTCTGAGCTTGCTGTGCCACCTACATCCCACAGGCCAGCTCCCCTCTTCCCAGAACCCCTTCCTGAGTTTTCTGTGAGGCACAAACCAAGGAGAAGGCTGTGTTTGTGTTTCTGGGATGGGTTTTATTCTGCACCATATGTTTAGCAGCAGATGCTTCCTATGGGAATGTGACCAAAGCAGGGACGCTTTTCCCTGACCCCCTTTCCACACTGTGCAGACCCAAGGGGAAAAGGGAGAGCAAACATTTGGATCAGGAAGCTGCATTTGCAGCCTCCCAGCCCCTTCCCCCTGCACTCCATGTTTGCAAAGCTCTGGTGAATAAACAACAGTGTCCCCTTGCCAGCTTCCACAGATCCCGGGGAAAACTCGGAGCTGATTATAAACAAATGAGATGGAATTTTTGGTCAGTTCCCAATGCAGCCTGAAGTGCTGAGAACATCACACATCTTTGAACTGGGGGATGAAAGGGTCAGAGGAGTTCCTGGAGTTTCCCCAGAGCCTGCATTTCGGACACCAGTTCCTTGTGTGTGCTCTTCAGCCAGGCAGAATTCACCACATCTTCCCAGTAAGAGCCTGGAAATGCCTCTGAACTGGAGCAGCTCCTGAAGTCGAGGATCCCAGGGAGCTCCAAAGCAGAGGCTGCTCATGGGGAGCAGCTCCTGCCCATTCCAGGAGCACATCTCCATCCCTGGATCCTCTGCATCCTCCTCCTCTCTATCATGTAAGGATAGGGAATGTGGAAGCACAGAATCCCAGAATCCCAGGATCACTGAGGTTGGAAAAGCTCTCCCAGACCATCAGGTGTGCCTGATGCCACCTGTGCCTGATGCCCACCTCATCACCAGCCCAGAGCACTCAGTGCCACCTCCAGTCCTATCCTGGACACCTCCAGGGATGGGCACTCCAAACCAATCCCTGAGCACCCTTTCCATGGAGAAATTCCTGCTGCTGCCCACCCTGAGCCTGCCCTGGCCCAGCCTGAGGCCGTTCCCTCTCCTCCTGTCCCTGTTCCCTGGGAGCAGAGGCTGCAACCTCCCAGTGCACCAGTACATCCCAGTATGAGTGACTGGAGGAGAGGGACAAGGGTGGAAAATTCAGCTTCCATGTCCAGATGCCAGACAGACCCTTGTCACTTCTGGAGTTTCTGCAGAACACTTCGGTATCTCTGGAGTTTTCAGCTGTGTTTTTCCAGGACTAAACCAAGAGCTCCAGGCTGGAGACCCAAAATTCCTGCACACCCTGGAGCGTGGAGCACCTGGAACCTGCTGTGCTGTCACCGGCGGGGCCTTTCCCGGGTGTGACACCAGGATCCGCACGCATCCCATGCCTCGCTGGCTGCGGGAGCAAATCCCTGCAAGGGAAAAGGGATCCTCAGGTGCTGCCTGTGCCGTGGTGGCAGCAGCTCCAGGGCAGGGCCTGCAGCAGGGAACGTGTCCCTGAGGAATGCTGAGTGCGCTGCCCGTGCCAGGAACATCTCCTGCCTCGGCAAAAGGAGCCCGGCTTTTGTCACTTCCCATTTCTCAGCCGGCAAACTCGGGATGTTCAGCTGGAAATGTCCGTCCTCCTCCTGCTGGCTCCCTCGTGCTCCCATCACCACTTCCCAATGGGAACCAGCTGATCCAGCAGGTCAGAGGGACATTCCCCCATCCCAAACACACCTGGGATGACACCACGGGCGGTGCCGGGATGGAGCCATGAGGCACACACAGGGATGAAGAGGAGGAGGATGAGGATGAAACAGGCAGGGGATGAAGATGTAGAGGATGATGGAGACACAGGGGATGAAGAGGCAGGGAGTGAAGCAGGCAGGGAATGAAGGAGTGTGCTTTGGATGCCAGGTGTGCTTTGCATCCCATCCCACAGCCTGGGGATCACTGTGCCCTGCTCTGATCCTGCCAGAGGAGCCCTGTGATCCCTTGGCATCACCCATGGATGGAAATTAAATCCATGCAGCTCTGAAGTGTGAAAGGTTTGGATACCCTCATGGATAGGGCTGGAAAGCAGCCAGCTGCCACTGGGATTTCAGTATCCGAGGAGGCATCTTGGGAAGTCCAGCAGGGACCATCCCAGGAGCTTTCTGTGCCCTGCTGGGCTGCACTCGGAGGTTTTATGGGAGGGATCCTCCAGCATGAGATCCCCCAGCCCTCCCTCCACCACGCCCCATCCCTGCCTGGATCCCTGCATCCCTCCAGCTGTCCTGCAGATCCTGCTGGAGGAGCCCACCTCTGGGAACTGCTTGGTGCTGCTTTCCTTTTCATTTTCAAAGTGCTGACAGCTCCCCTTTGTCCCTCGATGGGTTTTTTGCTCTGGGCTTTTCTCTCCGATCTCATGAAACAGAATCATTTTGCTCATCCAGGAACTCGGAGCTGCTCTGAGGTGACAAACACAGCAGCAGCAGCAAATATTGTCACTGCAGCTCTTGGCTGCAGCCTGACCCCGCTGCCCACACACATCCCCACTCTGTGTCACCACTGCTGGAGCGCTGCAGGGGACACAGCCTGCTCGTGGCTCACCTGCCAACCTGCTCCCATCACCAAAGGTGGGATTTGATGAAATCTGGGGCAGTTCCTCATTGTCCCAAACGTCCCCATGTCTCCCTGCAGCACTACAGGTGCTGTTTTCCCTCAGGCTGTGCCTCAGCACTGCCCTGTCCCTGTGCTCTGCACCCCAGCCCTTGGCATTGCTCACACATCCACTCCTATCCCTGTTCAAGCTGTCAGATGTGGCTCCAGGCACTTCCCTGATTCATCCAGGGCCAGGCTCCTGCCCAGATCGATGGGGTGGCCATGGGGCCATGCCCACATTCCCAGGCTCTGCTCTCTCCCCGAGCAGGGCACTGCCTGCCCGTGACGTTGGTGACACTGTGGCCTGGCTGCCTTTGAATTAATTCCATTCATTTCACAGTGCCAGGCTTTCACTGAACCCTTTTCCTTATTTTTCACATGATTGCCAATCTCTGCTCTTGCACTGCCGAGTCCAACCATTTCTCCAGCTGTCCAGAGAGACCATTAATCAAATAGAGGGATGTGAGGGACATTGGTGTGCCCAGCCCGTGGGTGTCACCGTGTCCCTGCATGGCTGGGGGACAGCTCCCCAGCACGGGCCTGCTCCTCCAGACCCTCTGTGCCACCCTGTGTGCCACCCTGCTGCCCAGGATCTTGCTGGAGCTCCTCACTGGGGCCTCTGGTGAGTTCCAGCCCCTGCAGGCCATCCTCTGTCCCAGGCAGCATGCCAGGATCTGGGCCAGCCCTGGATAAATCACTCCAGGGAAACTTCTGCAGCAGCAGCAGCAGCAGCAGGGCTTGGCTGCTTGGGCTAAAATCAACCTGCTTCATCCCTGCCTGCTTCATCCTCTGCATTGCTCATTCCCTGTCTGCTTCATTCTCTTCCTGCTTCATCCTCTTCCTGCTTCATTCCCTGCCTGCTTCATCCCTGTCTGCTTCATCCTCTGCATTGTTCATTCCCTGCCTTCTTCATTCTCTTCCTGCTTCATGCTCTGCATTCTTCACTCCCTGCCTCTTCATTCCCTGCTTCTCCATCATCTTCCACATCTTCATCCCTTTCCTGCCTCATTCCCTTCCTCTTCTTCCCCTGCCTCTTCATCCCCTTCCCACTTCATCCTCATCCTCTTCATCCCTGTGTCTGCCTCATCTTCCTGTCTTGCCTCACTTCCCTCCCCCTTCATCCCTGACAGCCTCATCCTCCTGCCTGCTCTGTCCCCTGCCTGTCCCTGCCTGCTTCATCTTCCCTTCTGCTCCATCCCTGCCTTGTCCCTTGGAGCTGCCACATGGCCCTGAGCCGCAGCTGCCTGGAGGGGTGACAGCAGCGGCAGGAGAAGGGCGTGCCCTGCAGCGGGTGGGAACAGCCTGTGCTCCCAGGGGATGTGGAAGAGCAGGGCTGCCACACCTTACCTGGGCTCAGCACTGCCCTGTGCCGTGCCAGCCCCCAGGCCTGGGCACCAGGCAGCTCTCAGGCTCCCATCCCTTTTCCAGTGCCAGGCAGGCCAGGGAATGCTGGCTCCTCTCCTGCTTCCAGGGAGATGTTTTGGGGTTTTCCCTCACCTGTTTTCCAGCACTGGGCACTTGGAGGCTGCCTTGAAACCCTGCCTGAACATCCGAGCCCTGGGCAGAGCTGCTGCTCCCAGGCAGGCGGCTCTGACCCTTCCTGGCTCTGGGTCTCCTAGAAAGCCTCGACAGGGCTTGAACTCCTTCCAGCCTCCCAGATTTTTTTCAGCTCTTTGCTTTCCTCTCCATTCAGGAAGAAGAGCTCCCAGCTCCCATGGACGCAGCCTTTGCACGGCAGCTTTTTGTGCTACTGGCCCTTCTTGCAAAATTGTCTTCCTAAGAAGATGAAACCAGACACAGGTCAGACTCATCAGGCCAGAGGTGGGATCCTCGCCCCGTGAATCACCCTGGGCTCCTCCTGCAGCAGCTCAGGGCTGTGTGCCAGACTCTATCAGACGTGTGGTGCCTGGAGTTGATTTTCCTCTGCAGAGAGTGTGAAATGAAATGGGACTGAGCGGTGAGAAGTGAGCCATGCACATCCAAAGCCAAGTGGGAGCATCTCAGCTCAGGGGCCTGAGCTCATCCCTACTGACACTCACACCCTGGGCACAGCCAGGCGGGGCAGGAGCTTTTCCAGGAATCGTGGCACGGAATCCACACCTGAGAGGGGAACTCAACACCAGAGGATTGATTTTCCTGAGGGCTCTGAGCTAAATGGGTGAGCTCTCCCCCACTGCCAACCCACGTGTCCCTTCTTCCAGAGGCACTGCCTGCCTTCCCAAGGTGTAATGTTTCCTTCCGTGCTCGGGAGGATCTGACAGATTTTGCCTGGTGGTGGAACACAAAGCTGGGGGAAAAAGCCTTGGTTGGTCACACGGAGGGGAAGGGCAACAGTGACCTGGGACAGGACATGGATAATGAGGAGAATTCTGGCCTGGAGAAGCACAAGGACAATGAGCTGGGAGTGTAAATATGGGAATTCTGGAAAGCAGCAGGCAGCAGGGGATGGAAGTGCTGCACTCCAGGGACTGCAGGGAACTGGAGAGGAACTGTCCTGTTCAGGTGAGCCCCCACCTGCAGAGCTGCCCCAGCCCTGGGCCCAGCACAGGGAGGAGCTGGAGCTGCTGGAGCCAGGCCAGAGGAGGCTCCAGGATGAGCAGAGGATGGAGCAGCTCTGCTGGGAGGAAAGGCTGGCACAGCTGGGATTGTTCACCTGGGGAGGAGAAGCTTTGGGGTGAGCTCAGTGTGGCCTTGCAGGGCCTGAAGGAGCCCCAGGAAACCTGGAGAGAGACAATTGACAAGGGATGGAGGGACAGGACACAGGGAATGGCTCCCACTGCCAGAGGGCAGGGATGGATGGGATATTGGGAATGAGGAATTGTTCCCTGTGAGGGTGGGCAGGCCCTGGCACAGGTGCCCAGAGCAGCTGTGGCTGCCCCTGGATCCCTGGCAGTGCCCAAGGCCAGGTTGGACAGGGCTGGGATCAGCCTGGGACAGTGGGAGGTGTCCCTGCATGGCAGGGGTGGCACTGGGTGAGCTTTACATTCCCTTCCAACCCAACCCATTCCCTGATTCCATGCCTGGGGTCACTGTGTGGGGAGGAGACGCTGCCTGGGGATGTGCTGCAGGTTCCTGTCCATCACAGGTGCCATGAACAGCCCCGTCCCCCTTTCCCCTTCTCTCCAAGTGGGAAGGAAAATGCCAGAGCAGGAAACCAGAAGCTCCCAGCAAAAGCGTAGCTGGGGGGACTCATGGCCACGAGGAGCACCCAGGGGTGTGGATTTAGCAGGGATCAGAGGAGGGTTAGACCTGGAAGTGGGTTAGACGAGGTCCCTGGGGCCACCCTTGGATGGGATCACACATTTGGCGGAGCCAGGAGAAAATCCTGCACTCTTTGGGGCATAAAGCACCCCCTTGTGCCCTCAGGGACCTGCAGGGAGAGGGATCCCTCTGGGAACGTGGCAGGACTTTGTGTGGAGCCTGGAGATGGGTCAGACAGCAGCCCAGGAGCTGCAGCTGTGATGAGTCGTGGAAGGAAGCAGCAAACTTGGATTGTCCCACTGGAGACAGGACCTGGCTGTGCTTCCCAGGCTCCTCCAGGTGCCTCATCCCTGCTGCAGGATCCTGGGAGATTTCTGGGGAAAACTGCCTGAGGTGTGGAGAGGGGAGAGCAGGGATCTGCTTCTGGAAAGCAGAAAGGACAAGGAGCAGGAGCAGGATGAGGCTGTCCCGGGCAGGGTGGGAAAAGCCTGGGGGGAGAAGGGATACTAGGCCCTTTGGGGCAGGAATTTCCAGCCCTGGGTACAAACCCCAAGAGTCCAGCAGGATTGGGAACACCCCTGGCACAAGGGTCAGGCTGCACTCGGTGTCTTCCTGCTGCTGGAATTGGTGCCTGTTTGTCCTCATATCCCTGGGAGGAGCCCTGACCCATCCTCCTGGGGATCTGGGAGCCTGGAAAATCAGTGCTGCTGAATTTTTTTCCTCTCAGATCCCCACACCCAGAGCCCCTCAGAGATCCCTCCAGCCAGGGCCAGAGCCAAAGGGCACCGTGAGCTCCACTGCAGGGAAAACTCCCCCCAGAAAAAGCCCTGGCAGCAGCAAATCCATAGAAAATCCTTTCCAAACACAAAAAGAAGGAACATTATAGGAGAGAGCTTTCAAGGCCAGAGAAAGGCACACTAATAACTCTGGGAAGGAGCCGTGACCCCGGCCATGAAAGCGTCAGTGTGGCTGCTGCAACTGCAGGATTTCAAAGGCTCTGGGATGCAGCAGGGACCCAGAGGCATTCCCGGGAGGGGGAGATGGGAATGGTGAAGTTTGGCTCCTTTGGCACAGGGATAAAGGAATTCTTTCTAATCAGGGACCCAGCAGAGTGGGGGTTCCCAGGGGGCTTTGTGAGCATTGAATTCTCACACTAAGCAGCAACCAAAAGGCAGCAGAACCCCCTCTTGATGTCACCCCCTGCTCCCAGCTGCCTGGTGCCCCATCCAGCTCACTGGGAAGGGTGGAAACCATCAGCCCTGACCTCTGCTATTCATCCCTGGCTTCCTTTTGGACCCCAAACCTCTGCAGACCTTCCCATTTGGGGCTGTTATTTTAAATATTTAAATATTAATGGTTTTAATATGTAATAATTGGGGTTATTTTAATTAATTTTTCCTTTTTTGGGGGTTTTCTATGCCCACATCTTGTTTTGATGTGCAATCAGAAAGGTTTCTTTGTGCCAGACCAGCTCCTGGTTGTGCCCCAGTGCCACGGGGGCTTTCCTTGCCACCTGAGGGCTACTGAACACCCAAGGAGCAAAATCTCCTTGCCCGTGGTGGCAGGAGGCTGGGATATGGAATTCCCACCTCCAGAAGGTGTGAGTGTGCTGAGGGTCTGCCAGCAGTGCCCTGGGCACAACCCAATCCCCACGCCCAGCCCAAAACAGAACTGCAGGCTCTGATCCCAGGAAGCTGCAGGTGGGACACAGCCGGCAGCGGGGTGGGATGTGCCCTGTGCTGTCCTGCTGTGGTTTCTAGTGGGAATTACCAGGGCAATGGGGCTGTTTTTCCTGGCCTGGTGCTCCCTGGCAGCAGCTTTCTCCCTGGGGGCAGCTCCGAACATGCTTTGTGGTGGTGCTGCCCGTGCAGCGGGGCTGGGAGGACACGGAGCTGTGGCGGAGGCTCAGAGCAGAACTTCCCTGCCAGGAGAAGCTGCCGAGGAGCTGCTGTTGCTCTGACAACAGCCAGAGCATCCCCAGGCCTGCAGAGGAGGGGAAAAGCTCCAGGTGAGCTCCATGTGCCCAGCAGCTCCCCTGTGGGTTTGAGGGCACATGTGCTGCTTTTCCTTGTCCCAGCTTTCCCTCTGTCCTGTTTTTTGGAACAAGCCATGGGTTATTAAAAGCTCCAGTGCCTGAAATAAATCCCTCATTTTCCAGGTGTTTCCAGCTCAGCCATCCAGCGCTGCAGCAGAGACCCTGTGGAGGTTCCCCTAAACCTGGGCAGGTTTTGTTGTCTCAGGGCTCCTGTACCCAGCCAGGGTCCCCTGTGAGAGAAAGAGAAGAGAAATAGAAAGATCTCAGCATTTGGGAGCATCATTCCTTCCCCACCTGCACACAGCACCAGGTCCTGTTGAAATTCTTGTCACGCAGTGTCCCCACGTGACGGGGGAAGCTGAGTGGGACCAGCAGAGCTCCGGCCCAGCTTCCACTGGGAAAAGCAGGATGAGATCTGCCCTGGGCTGCAGGATGTGGTTGGTGTGAATTCCATCACCATCTCTCAGAGCTGGGGCAGTTTTCCTCTGCTCATGGGGCAGTTTTCTTTATCTCTCCCACAGCCAATCCTCCCTCCAGGAGATCTCTGCTGTTCATGGCCACTGAGTGTCCCTGCATGGCTGAGAAAATTCCATCATCCCATGGGGAGAGGCTCTGCCCAGGGGAGGAGCAAAGCATTCCTACCTGGATACAATCTGACCTTGGAACAGCACAGCAGCCTTTGCCCACTGCATTCCCAGAGGAGCAGCTTTCTGCCCCACTGCATTCCCAGAGGAGCAGCTTTCTGCCCCACTGCATTCCCAGAGGAGCAGCTTTCTGCCCCACTGCATTCCCAGAGGGAGCCCAGGCCCATCTCCAGCAGCCCTGGAGCTCCAGAGGAAAACTCCAGCCTTGTCCAGGATCCTGCTCCAGCAGAAGCACAGCTGGCACTGCAGGAGGGCTGAGCCCCCATGGAATGGCACTGCTGCCACCACCCTGACCCACAGCCTGCCAGGGCCTGCTCTGACTCGGGCAGGGTTTGGTTTTGTTTGTACTATTGCATTTGTATTTTTAGTTTTCCATGTAAAGAACTGTTATTCCTATTCCCATATCTTTGCCTGAGAGCCCCTTAATTTCAAAATTATAATAATTTGTAGGGAGGGGGTTTGCATTTTCCATTTCAGGGGAGGCTCCTGCCTTCCTTAGCACTCACCTGTCTGTTCAAACCCAGACAAGATCCCAGCTTGGCCCAGAGTAGATCCCAAGGGGGATCCAGGAGCAGCACTGGCCTGCCCCCCACCCTCTCACCCGGGCACAGCTCCTGCAGAGCCCCAGAACCACTGGCTGGACCCCGGGGTCCTGCTGGCTCTGCTCCCCTCTGCTCTGGGAGGCAACACCTGCGTGTTCACTCCAGCCCTGTTTGTCTGGCACTGCTCTTCCCAGATTTCCTGATCCTTGCAGTGCCGCTCGACATCCCGATATCCATGGAGACACGGCATCACCTCTGCCGAGCCTCCCTGTGCACAGCACAGTGCCCTCTCCTCTCTGGCAGCAGCAGCCGCACATTCCTGACCTCCGGGCTCAATTACTGCAGCTCATTATCTCCGGGAAGCGAGCCAAGCAGGCTGAGAAAGCTTCCACTGGTGCAAACTGCAGCAGATCTGCGTGCTCCGACGCCCGGGGCTGTGATCCATCAGCCCGCAGCTCCTGCTTCCCGAGGAACGCGGCATCCCCGCCAGGCTCCGGCCCGGCCCTGAAAAGCAGCGGCTTTTCAGCACGCCCAGAGCCCTGCCCAGGCACAGGCACGGGGACACCTCTCCTGCTGGCTCTGGAGATCCTTTCCCCGGGGAAAGGCTCCCTGCTCCCGGCTGCGGCTCAGGCAGAAGGGGGGGAGGCGGCAGGGCAGGGATGGGGCAGCCGTGGGCACGGGGATCTGGAGTGCTCATGGCAGAGGGGAGGAAAGGGGATGGAAACACTGAGGAACAGCGTGACAAAACCTCCCGGGCTCGGTCACGGAGTCTCAGAAAAGGATGGAAGGATTCATCTGACTCAATTCCAGCATGGACCTGGCTCCCAAGGAGAGATGCTGAGTGCACGATTCCCGGTGGAGGGGGGAGGAGGCACAGAAGGGCAGCGTGGCCCTGCCAAGCCATGGATGCTCCCAGCCAGAGCAGCCAATTCCCTGCTCCTGTTGGCTCGGGACAGCTCCTCTGGGATGGGAATTGCCATTTGGACACGCAGCCCCCATGGATGTGGGCAGGAGGAGATGGATGCTTTCCTTGGAGCTTCCCAAGCCTGGCTGCTCTGCCTTCACCTTCCCACAGCCTCTCCGGCTGCCCTGGTGGGAAAACTGGGAAACACCTGGAGCAGCAGTGCCCCGGCAGCACCCCCTCACCCCTTGCCTCCCTCGCCCCTCCCCCAGGCTCCCGAAGTCACTGTCTGTGAGTTTATGGGCAGAACATTTTGTTTGCAAAGTGCTGTCAGATGCGACATTAAGAGGCGCCGTAAATCAGCGCGTGGGGGCCTCTCCAAGCCTCGGCAGATGAAAACCTTTTATCACAATTTGGATCTGTTTGCACTGGTATGAAAATTATGGCTCCAGTTTAGCATCAACTTCCCATTATTCATGTCCCTGGGAGCAGCACCGGCTAAATTGGATTGTTTCAATCCCTGCTGGCCCTGAGAGCCTGGCAGGTCCCACCCCGCTCCTCATCCTCACCTTGATGGCTTCTCGCAGCGGGATGTGGGCGGGAAGGAGGCTCCTCCACCTCCTCGGGCTGGAGGAGGGCTCGGCAATGAGGGAATGAGGGGAGGATGGAGCCGCTCCTGCACGGGCCTGGCAGCACCTCCAGCTGGAACAGGCGCGGTCCCCACTCGGAGCTGCCTCTGCCAAAGGTGGGAAGGGCCCAGCTCCGGGCACGTCCCTCCCTCTGCTCCGTGCCCAGGCACTCTCTGCTTCCTGGGGAGTGTTTGGAAGAGGGGAGAGTTCAGGAGTGAGGGAAGGACAAGGGATGTGGATGGAGCTGGGAGGGAAGGGAGGGAACTTTGTTACAAGAAATGAGGATGTGCCTCCTTCCCATCCTGACAAAAACGCCAGGGGGGATTCCCTGGATGTGCTGGCCTGGCACAGGCTGGATTACACATCCCAAGGAGCCTTTGGGATGTGATCAGGGCATTATCCAAGCTCTCCAAACACCTGAAAGTTCATCTCACCCCAGCACCACTGTCCTGGCAAGCTGAAAATCCCTTGGAATGTTGGTGACCACCTGGAACACTGAGGTTTATTTTAAACCTTTATTTTAAAGAGTTTTTTTTTGCAACAAATTAAGCCAGAAACCTCCACTGAAAGGTGCTGAGAGGCACCATCAAGCTGTGGTTGAAAGTTTGAAAGTGTTGGATGTTCCTGCCAGGCTTAACTCGGCTCCACAGGAAGAACAATTAAATTTCTGGCTGAAACAGTTGGGACCATCATCCAGAGGGATGACACTGTTGAGAGTGACACTGTGACACTGTGGCTCAGCACCTGAGGTTCCTCTGTGGGGCAGCATCACCACCAAGCCCTCAGAGCCCTTTATTTTCCCCTTTGTGGGATGGAGTTCAAGCAGCAGCTGCACAGACCTGGCTCTCCAGAAATTAGAAGCTGGCACAGGGGCTGTCACATCAACAGCCTTTGTGACACAGCTGGGGACATTTATTTTCCTTTTTGCACCTCACCGCTATTGTAATTGCACTTTGTTTTTTAGGTAATCTGGCCAGATGCTCTCCCAGCAAACCTCGGAGTCTGTCATGGCAAGGCAGGAGGAGTTTTAATTTTAACTCAGTCCCAGAGTGGCTGCTCAGGGGACAATGTCAGTGTCCAGCAAATCCCTCGGGGGTTTCTATGCCACAGACAGAGCTTTGCTGAGCAGGGAGCATCCCAATAAATGCGGGTATTTCTCGTTTTTGGGGTTTTTATTAACACTCACCCCATGCCTCCCCCCAGGCCATCCTCTCCTCCAGCCAGACCCATTTGAAGGTCCCTGTGTCCCCCAGAGGAGTGGGGTGACGCTGACAAATCCAGCTGTGATGCTGCCAGTCCCCGGTGCTCGCTGAGCTCTCCCGAGCAGCGCAGGCTGCTCCCAGCCAGCCCGGCTCTATTTCTCTCCCATCCATCACTGATTTGCCACACTGTCAGAGTTCAACAATAGCAGTAATAATTAACCATTTAATCTGACTCAAACACTGGGGCTTGTTTGCTCTTTCTGCGGATCAGATGGGAAACATTGCAAAGATCAGATTCTGATGTTCCCCGGTTTCGTGTTAAGTGTCTTGACTCTGCAAAATTGCTGGGAGTCTTTCATTTTGCTCTTTAAGCTCGTTAGTCCAAATTAAAAACAGCATTCATTCTAATTTCAGCTGCTTGAAATCCCTCCAAGATCAGTGCTATTATTCTTTGGAACGCCTTGGGAGCAGAGCAAACACCCGCAGCCATTCCCTCGCATTCCTGATGTCCAAATGGCTTCAGCCAAGCCACAGTTCCAGCTCGGTGCTCCTGCCACCCACCATGCCAAGGAGGGAATTCCCATTTCTGCAATGTCCTGACCCCTCTCCTCAGGAATCACATCCATGGACACTTCCCTAATTGTATTTACAGTTAGATTAATTGGTTTGGCTCTGCTGTGGGTCACAACTCCTGAATTTTGTCCTGCTTGGCTTCGAGTGGAGCTCGAAGGGAGAAAGGGACAATTTCTTGTCCTCGCAGGGGACAGCCCCACACCAAGCTTGGCCGAGCCTCTGCTGCTTCCCAGCCTTTCCACCCTGTTTGCTCCGCAATTCCGGGGCCACCAACAGGCTCCAGCCTCACTCAGGTGCGAATGGACTCTCACAGCGGCTCCTTTCCCACCACCCCAAACACCTCCTGTTATCTCCCCAGGCGTTTATCTCCTGCTCCAAATGCTCCACCCAGCCCCGCCAGCCCCGTCTCCAGCGGGGGAAGCTGAGCGAGTTTCCAGGCTTTTCCTAAGGGATGTTCGGATCATTTCCTGAACTAATAGAGCCGGGCAGGGAGAGAGGAGAGAGGCAGCAGGAGCAGTGCTTGGGATCAGCCTGGCAGCCCGGGAGAGACCCCGGCAGAGGCTGCAGGGAGATCCAGAGCTCTGTGCACTGTGAGCACCAAATTCCAGGAGTGGGGAGAGCCCCAGGGATGCCTTTCCAAGCCAAATTCCAGGAGTGGGGAGAGCCCCAGGGATGCCTTTCCAAGCTAAACCCTCCCCACTGCAGCCCTGATGTTCCAGCCCAGGGATCACACCCGGAGACATCCCAGCAGTGCCCCACTGGGAGGTTGTGAAAGAGGGTTTTGGATGCCCAGAATTCCAAGCTTCCCCCCTGGGAGCCATCCCTTGCTCCAGGATGTTTCATCCCAGCTCTGCAGGTGGCTGGGTTGTTTCCATCCACAAAATAATTCCTCACCCCTTCCTGCTCCCACCATGCTCCACCTTATCCTGGAGGGGATTTGTCCTGGAAGGGGTAAATCTCACCAGGGAGGGCTCTCCAGCCTTGCCCAACTCCTGAGGAGCTGCAGGAGGAGGAAAAAGCAGGGGAGGGGTTGGAAGGACCTTTGTTTCCAACTGGATGCAAGAGAAGGATCCAAGGTAGGAGGTGAAAGGCAGGAAGGATTTTGTTCCCCGGGATGCTCCAGGAAAGGTAATTTAGAGAGCTTTGTCTGAAGCCACATCTGCCTCCAAGCCTCGTGGAGCCTTCCCAGGAGCTGGGAATTTCGAGGCTGAGGAGATCTCAGTGCAGTTAATACCTCTTTTAATACCTATTTTACATCTGCAGTCTCTAATATGTTGCCACAGCCTTGGAAATGTTGTGACTCGGAAGCCATAAAAGCTGGAAGGAACCTGCTAATTGAGAACACAGCCAGGCTGTAAATCCCAGGAAAACACCGGGGCTGGCAGGAGACAAACCCAGGCCCAGCAAGAGAGGGAGGGGGAGAACTCAGCTGGAGAGTCAGGAAGGAAATTAAAGAGAGAGGGGAAAGAGGGTGAAAATGGGGCTGGTGGGGTCCCCGAGGCAGGCTGAGCCTCAGGTACCACCGCAGGTTGATTTAGGGAATCAAAAGAACTGATTCAAGAATCAGAATTGCCATTAGGAGAGGGAATTTAGAGCAAATTGATGGCGTGAATAGGAACTAATTGCCAGAAGCAGGGAGATTCACCCAAAGAATGGTACAGAAAGAAAAGATGATATTTCCCATCTGCTGATGGAAAACCTAGCACTGGAAATGGGCTCGGTGGCAAAACGAGGGAAGGGATCAAATGTGGCCCAAGGGGGTTGTGTGGGGTTTTGTAAGGATTAAATGGGATGTGGAGTCTCACAGAGCAGTGGGTCAGACTTTGTGTCAGGAAAATAGAAACGGAGCTGTTGGGTACATAAATAAATGGGTTCCAATGAGAAAAAATTCCTTCAGTGTCTGGAGAAGGAAATTGTGCATCAAGAATCCATGAATGTTCACTGAGGGGATCAAGTCCTTTTCTCTGCACCTCATTTCATGCCAACCCATTTGGCTGGAGTCGCTCCATTCCCAAATTTTCTTTTTTTTTTTTTTTTTTTTTTTTTTTTTTTTTTTTTTTTTTTTCCTATGGGCGCAAGGGGATCTGCAGAGATTTTGAAAAGGCTTTTGGGAAATGTCCCTCATCAGAGACTCATTGGGAAATGAACTCATGATGGGTCAAAAAGGAATTTCCTACCCTGGGCAACAGGAAAAATGGGATTGAAAGTGGTGTGGAGCATCTCTGTGATGAGGAGTGGCTTGAGGAACCCCTTCAGCCTGGAGGAGAGAGGGGACCTCCATAAAATCTGCCCCTGTGCCCCTGTGCCCAGGTGAGCCCCCACCTGCAGAGCTGCCCCAGCCCTGGGCCCAGCACAGGGAGGAGCTGGAGCTGCTGGAGCCAGGCCAGAGGAGGCTCCAGGATGAGCAGAGGATGGAGCAGCTCTGCTGGGAGCAAAGGCTGGCACAGCTGGGATTGTTCACCTGGGGAGGAGAAGCTTTGGGGTGAGCTCAGGGTGGCCTTGCAGGGCCTGAAGGAGCCCCAGGAAACCTGGAGAGAGACAATTGACAAGGGATGGAGGGACAGGACACAGGGAATGGCTCCCAGTGCCAGAGGGACACCTCCCACTGTCCCAGGCTGTTCCCAGCCCTGTCCAGCCTGGCCTTGGGCACTGCCAGGGATCCAGGGGCAGCCACAGCTGCTCTGGGCACCCTGTGCCAGGGCCTGCCCACCCTCACAGGGAACAATTCCTAATTCCCAATATCCCATCCATCCCTGCCCTCTGGCAGTGGGAGCCATTCCCTGCGTCCTGTCCCTCCATCCCTTGTCCCCAGTCCCTCTGCAGCTCTCCTGGAGCCCTTTTAGGCCCTGGAAAGGCTCTGAGCTCTCCCTGGAGCTTCTCCTCTGCAGGTGAGCACCCCCAGCTCTGCCAGGCTGTCAGTTCATGTCCCTCACACTCCTGGACTCCAGCGACCCCTCCCCGCTGTGTCTGCAGCGCTGGGTGAGCTCAGCAGAGCTCAGCCCCAGCCCGGGGCTGGTCCCGCTGGAAGCCGCCGCCCTCGGTTGGCAGCGCTGTTTCCTCGCTGCCACATCCTCGCCCCTGCCCAGAGCCCGCCTTGCCCTGTCTGTGGGACGATGGATTTGCGGTACAAGTGACAATTTCATGCCGCTCTCCACCCCCGGAGCTGGACGTGCCCCTGGCAGGGTGAGGCCGTGCGGTGTCCCCGGGGCTCTGCTGCTCCCCCCGCCGGGATTTGTCCCCTCCGCCCTGTGGCAGGGACGCTGGGACAGCTCTTGGCAGCATCCCTCTCCTCCTGCCTCCCATTTCCGTGCTCTGCTCCCAGCAGGGACGGCCTGCAGCCCCTCTCCCAGGCTCCCTGGGTGACCCTTTCCACCCCCTGCACCCCTGCCTGCTTCCCAGGCGCTGCAGCACCCAAAGCCGGGGCAGCGCTGCTCCTCCCCAGCATTGCTGCTCCTCCCCAGCATTGCTGCTCCTCCCCAGCATTGCTGCTCCCAGCCACAGCCCAGCTCGAGCCCCAGCAGCGCCCGGGCCCTGTCGCTGCAGGGCATTTGTGTTGCAAGAGCGTTTTGTTCATGCTAAATTAATCTGCCGGTACGTTCAGGGCTCCTGGATCGGGCAAACGCTGCTCCTGGTCCTCCCTCTGCTGAAGCCCGAGCCCAGGGATAGCAGGGTGAGGGGTTTGGGGGTGCGGGGTGCACTCCCAAGTGCTGTCCAGGCAGAGGGATGGGAAATGCCACGAGGGAGGAATCAAGGACTCTGCAGCAGGCATTAACCCTTGGAAGGCAAGGATGCTCCAAGCCTCTCGCTCCCTGGAGCAGCAGGGAAGGGGCTGAGCACCTGCCAGGGATCCGTGGGGATGCTGCTGCTGCTGCTCACGTGGTCCCCTCCCCATCTCCAGCCACCAAACTGCATTTCCTAGCAGCAAAACAGACATTAAATAACGCTTGGATGTCAGAGCAGGCTGTGGGGGAGGTTGTGGGAGAGGGGAGGAGGAGCAGCTGGTCCATCCAGGAGCACAGGGAGGGGAGGAGAGGGTGGGAAGCAGAGCTGGGAGGGGGCTGGGGGTGGCACTGGGCTGGAGGAGGTTGAGGAGAGGGCCAGATGTCCTGGAATGAAGTGACCTCTGCTGTGACCGAGGCTGAGGCTGAGTGGCTCAGAGTGTTGGATTCTTCATTGCAGGAGTCCCTTCCGCAGGCCCCGGGCGCTGCTGCAGGAATTGGATGTGAGCACTCCGGGATTCTAAACCCCAGCGAGGCATGACGGGGCAGGAAGGGCAGCTGGCACTGCCATCCTTCCCTGGCAAAGGCTCCAGGGCACTGCAGAGGGCTTTGATCCCTGTGTGCTCCCAGCTTGTCCTCTGCTCCGAACTGGAAACAACAGCCAGAGCTGTCCCGGGGGAATGCGAGTCAGGAGGGATGGACAGATCCCAGCAAATATCTGCTGGCTCTCTGCACAGGATCATGACACGTCCTTGGAGTCCCCCAGCGCCGATCCCAGTGAAGCCAAGCCTTTGAGAGCCACGCTGAGCTTGTCCCCGGCTTCCCGCTCTGAATTCCCACGGTGCCACTTATCCGAGCACGCTTCAGGAAGCAATCGGAGATTCCCACAGGCAGCAGCAGCAGCTCCGCTCCACCACGGGCTGCATCCGTGTCCTGAGGCAGGGGCAGGCCGGGGCAGGCACTGCTCACATGGATCCTGAGAGACCACCCCTGGATCTGTCGCTTCCCAGAGGCTGCTTGTGCCAAGGTGGAGCGGGTGAATCCCACTGGAACCCCGCTGGAACCCCGCTGCTCCTTGCCCACACTCAGGCGGGCACTGCTCCCCCCTCAGCCCTCTCAGCAATGCATCAGGAGCTTTTATTTTCCCCCAGGTGCCTTTTGTGCTCCGTTCCTGTTTGATGCTCCTTACTGGGAGCCATCCAGGCGAACACCTGAATTCCCACCTCTGCAGCACCTGCGGGGCTGAGGGGAGGCAGGGGAAGGAGGGAACGTGGGCAGAGGTGAGCAGGCTCCCTATCTGGAGAGCTGTGTTTCCTCGGGAGGCTTTGCCACTGTTTAAGAGGAAATTTGAGGAGTAATGACCTGAGCAGAGCAGAGGGAGAGGCCCCTGGGGGGGCTTGGAGGCAGAGGGAGCCCTGTGGATCTGCGGGAATGAGAACAGTGAGGGGGAAGGAGGAACAAAAGAGGGAGGATGAGATGGAGCATGGGGAAGGGACACAGGGAAGGGACACTGGCAGGGGCTGCAGTGCCCACCAGGGCTGCAGGAGGGGAACCCAGCCTGGAGGCACACGGGGACATGGAACTGGTTAGGTTGGAAAAAACCTCGGAGATCAACAAGCCCATCATTTCCCCAGCGGTGCCAAGGCCACCACTGACCATGTCCCCAAGTGCCACATCCATACAGCTTTTAAATCCCTGGGCAGCCTGTTCCAGTGCTGGACAAACCTTTTGGAGAAGAAATTTTTCCTAATATCAAATCCAAACCTCCCCTGGTGCTTATCCTGCTTTGTGCTTCCCCCTCACCACCCTTCATGGCAAAGTGGCACAGAGGGGACAGTGACACCTGTATGGCACTGCCACACCACACACAGGGCACCACCACCACTCGCTCCTGAGTCTCTCCCAATGTGACAGATGAGTGATGCCGTGGCTGACTCTCACAATTCAAAGGCAAATATCCTGTATATCTGTTAGGAGAAGTTTTACAGATTTATAGTTGTGTTTTATCCCCCTTGTGCTGTTATCAGGGGTGCCTGGGTTTGGGACATTTGGGAGGGTCGGCTCCTTACTGTGGCAGCACCTGACCTCCAGTCAAGGTGTCAGGAAGTGATCTCCAGCACTGGGCAGAGCAGGAGGAGTCGATGGACAGAACTTCGGGGGAGATAAAGGGTTAAAAGGTGAAACCTCCACTGTGTGGGTGAGCACATGGTGGGGAAAATCCTCTGCTCCCAACACTGTAATATTTTCTCTCTTCGGTCTTCTGTTGTGTTTTTGATAAGGTTTAATAAACCTTTTAATTTTTTGGAAGTGAGTAGCGTCTCTCACACCAAGGAGCTTCCTGCAGGATCAGCTGTGGAACAGCATCTCCCTGGGGAGCCCCGAGGCTGTGCCCACCTGTGCTTCCAGCGCTGGAATCCTGCAGCACCTGGAGCACAGGGAAACGAGGAGCAGGAGGTTCACATCCCCTCCTCCGGCGTGGCCAGCCAAGGGAAGGGACGCCTGGAGAGGTCCCCAGCGGCAGGGATGGGAAGGAGGGAGGGGTGCCTTCCTGCACGGACCCTTCATCCTGCCTCGGGCCATTGTGCTGCTTCCTTCCTGCTCCTTCCAGAGCTTCGTCAGGCCACGGAATTGTCCCAGGTAATCCAGGCCCCAGCTGCTTCCTGCTCTGCCTGGGCCATCGCTCAGGAGCAGGAGGGAAGGAGATAACAAAACACTGAGAAAGCCAGCGAGGAGCAGCTGGGATTGCACTCCCCCACAGCAGCCAGAGCACAAACCTCCTTCCCGGGGCTTCCTGCTGCCTCTCCCGGCCTGCTCCCATCACTTATCCCAAACAGGGAGCACTCGGCTAAAGCCCTGCTAATCGACTGCAGCGGGAGCGCGGCGCTGGCTCCAATTAAGCGCCTGACAGCTCCTCTGTATCGGGCAGGAACGAGCCTGGCGTGCCCGAGGTGTGTGACACCTCCCCCGCCTGCCTGGGGCCGCCTCCTCCCGCTGCTCCATCCCTGTGGATCCGAGCTGGAGAGAGGATGGAAGGGACGGGGAGCCCAGGGCTGGCTGGGACCGGCGGATTTGGGAGCAAGGAGAAGCTGCAGCGACACTGGGTGGGGGTGGGTGCCTGTGCTGGCAGTGCCTGGAGCTGGGAGTTTATCTTTGGGCTCCTGGCAGGGAGCTTGGAAGTGAGGTGTGACCCAAAAATGGGATTTCTGGGGCTTGGGTGCTCCCCTGCACCAGGAATTGGAGGTATGACCCAAAAATGGGATTTCTAGGAGCTGGGTGCTCCCATGCACCAGGAATTGGAGGCACGACCCAAAAAATGGATTTCTGGGGCTTGGGTGCTCCCCTGCACCAGGCAAGGACCATCAGGAGGGAAGGAGACCCAAGAGCCAGAGGTGCCTCCAACACTGACCCTGTCTGAGTAGGGACTGACCCCAGGGGACTTCAGGCTTAGGCTGCAGGACTGGGGCTGGATCCGGCATTCCCCATGTCCTGTCACATCCAGGCTGCAGGATTGGGGTCCATCCAACCCAGTCCCCCATCACTGGGTAGTGAAATCCCTCCTGGAGATCCTCCAGCTGCTTTTCCAGGGCTAAACAAGGCCTTGCTGGGTTAAGGAGGGACAGAGGGCTCCCGGCAGGGACTCAGCTGCCATCTGAACACTTTGGCTGAGGGCCTGGGCCACCAACAGGGGGCAATTCCAGAATCCTCCTTCCCCAACCACAGACTCCACCCTCAGTCTGGAAAAGTGTGTCAGTGCTAAAAGCCTCGACAAATTCTTGGGAGAAAAATTTGCCGAGTTGGATTGAGCAAAAAAAAAAACCACAACAACCTCCTGGGAATTGTCTGTGAATCACATGGCAGGAGCCAGGAAAGTCTGGGGAAATCACAGGATCATGGAATGATTTGGGTGGGAAGGTCCTTAAAGCCCACCCAGTGCCACCCCTGCCATGGCAGGGACACCTCCCACTGTCCCAGGCTGCTCCCAGCCCTGTCCAGCCTGGCCTTGGGCACTGCCAGGGATCCAGGGGCAGCCACAGCTGCTCTGGGCACCCTGTGCCAGGGCCTGCCCACCCTCCCAGGGAACAATTCCTAATTCCCAGTATCCCAACTCTGCCCTCTGGCAAGTGGGAGCCATTCCCGGTGTCCTGTCCCCCCGCTGCCTTGTCTCCAGTCCCTGTCCAGCTCTCCTGGAGCCCTTTTGGAGCTCGGAAGCTTTCCAGGATCCACAGTAGATGTTTCCTGTACGATGCCCAGCTCCTGGTGCCTGCACCGTGCTCACCCTGGGCCTGGCTTCAGCCTCTTGATTTTTTTTATCCCAAGCCTGATGGATCCATGCCTGGGTTCAGTGCTGTCAGATGATCTTCTCCAATTCCTTCATGCAGCACTTTTCCCCCCAATCTCTGGCGTGGGCAAACCCCTCCCCTGGTCTGTAATGGAACATCTGGAGCTGGAGATGTGGTGGCTGCCTCTTCTCAGGAGGATCCAGTTGGGCTTTAATGGATTGTGCTCCTGTCGCTGGAATTTCCCCGGAGCCGTGGCTGAGGGGGTTTCCAGCTGCTGCTCGGGGCTGTGTCCGGGCAGGATGATGTCCTGGAGGTGTGCAGGGATCTCCAGGGGTACCGGGCTTCCTGTGTTTTCCTTAGCCCGGCCTGGGAGAACGCTCCGGCATTGTCAGGCGGTCAGGGAGCAATCAGCGCCGTGTTCCAGTTCCATTGTCTTCCCAAGGATCCCGTTTTGTTCAGGGGTCAGCTTTCCGGGTCAGAGTCCTTTCAGGAAGGTTGGGCCTTGCATCCCTTTGTCTGCTCCTTCCTAGAAGGGCCGAGTGAGCTGCTGCGGTGCATTTTCCTCCTTTTCTTCCCCGTTGCCTGTTTTTCTCCAGGACTATTGATCTGCAGCCCTGCGGGATGCTGGGGGAGCACAGTCCCCGTGCTGTGCGCTGGAAAGAGCTCCCGCTTTCCCCCAGCTGTGCTCGGATCCAGCAATTGTTTTCCCTCCCCACTCTTGTTTTGGGATCCTTCCCACCCCATCGCCCCGGGCTAAGGAATTGCCTCGCCGCCCTCGTGAAACTTCTGCGGCCGCCTTAGCGCTGTTTGAAGCGCTGCCATAATGTTTGTTTAAAAAACACATTAATTAGCTCTGGGGTAATTGGGGTTTGCAGGGCTCTCTCTCGCATTGTTCTGCCCGCTCTAATTTGTTCTATCGATCCTCCCGGAGATAGGAGCGGGAGCCAATCGGCGGCAGCTCCCGCTGCTGTCACTCCGCAGGAATTGTTTACACCGGGCTGGTGGCCCCTGCTCTGCTCAGCACGGCCGGGTTCTGCCTCCCAGCCCGCAAACCGAGCCCTTCCCGGCAGCCGATCCCTTTTCCCGGTGCCGGTGGGACGCACGGCTGCTGTCCCGGAGCGCCCCGGGACGCGCCCGGCGGTGCCGGTGAGCCCCGGGCTGTCCCCGAGCCCTCGGAGCCGCCGCGGCTGCGGCTCCTGCTGCGGCACGGCTCAGCCCTGGGTTTCCATGGTAACCCCGAGGCTCGTTCCCCGACTCCAGGTTTTTCAAAAGCGAACATTTTCGTTTTCATCAAAAGAGCCTTTTCTGCCGGCAGCGCCGGCGCCGCCTCCCCCAGCCAGCGCCGAGCCTGGCCGGGACCGAGCCCCACCCGGGGAGCGGGGTGGCCGCCCCGGGCCTCGGGAAGCTCTTCCCACTGCCCATCTGCCCCCGGCCTGCGTGGGAATCCTCCCCTGAGCGGCTGCTGTGCGGCAGAATTGAGCTGATGCAGCACCAGGCTGCGTTCGTGGCTGGCCTCTCGCTCCTTCCATCCCTTTTCCACAGAATTCCCATTTCTTGGCTCATTATCCCTTTCCCCAAGAATCCCTCTGCAGCAGGAGCAGGGTGATGGTGCAGCTCCAGCGGCCACAGGACTGAGCTTTCCACAAGCCCCTCACTGCCTCCATCCCTTTTCCCCAGAATTCCCCATTTTTGGCCTGTCTGCCTTGGTATCCCCCTGTCCAAGTGTCCCTCTGCAGCAGGAGCAGGGTGGTGGTGCAGCCTCAGCACCACAGCACTGGGATTTTCACCATCCCCTCACCCCCTTCACCCCTTTTCCCAAGAATTCCCCATTTTTTTGGCCTCTGTGCCTCAGTACCCCCTTGCCCAAATGTCCCTTCCAGCAGGAGCAGGGAGGGATGGAGTTGCATCCCCAGCAGCACAGGGCTGGAATTTTCACCATCCTCTCACCCCCTCAGTGCTTTCCCTTTTTCCTGGAGACCCCCCCTGGCCCTCATCCCTCCTCAGCAGGACCAGGATGGGATGCTGGTGCATCCCAGCCCCTCTCCACCCCCCTGGCAGCAGGAGCTGGCTCCTCACATCCCTCCAGAGCCTCTTCCCACCTGGCAGCCGCTCGGGGAGGGCTGTGCCCGTTTTTCTGCCAGCAGACACAAAGCATTCCCAAACAATGGCCATTGCACAACTCAGCCCTGCATTTAACAGCGTTTTACAGGCCGAATAAATCTCAGGGACTCCATAAATCTCGGGGCTGAGATAAGAAATGTGCATCCAGAGCCTGGCGTGGAGTAAATCCTGCCCAGCTCCAGGGCACACGAGGAGCATCCTGTATTTCACACCTGCCTGGGAGCCCAGAGGGAGATTTATGGGATTCAGGAATGGTCTCCACGCTTTGCAAAGGCTCAGCACTCCCTGCCCTGCACTGGGACACTCCCAGTTGCCAAGCAGATGGAAAATGAGATTTCCCAGAGCAACTGGCAAGATCCACTGGGGGAAACCTCCCTGGCTTTGGGCAGCTCTGGGCCAGTCCTGCCACGCTCTCATTCCTCAACAAGAGTTCCAGCAAATCCCAGTGCAGGGGCCTCAGTCCTCTGGCCTCACATCTCCTGAGGGCTTCTCAGTCTCAGCATGGCCCTTGCCCTGCATCCAGGGATTTCTGGTGTGTTTGGAGGACCACCAGGACTTTTGGATGTGGGAAGGCTTTAGCTCATCCTTCTGGAAACATCTCGGACTGTCCTCTCCTAAATGGGCACCAGAACATCACTGAGTCAGCTGCACTAAAGGGGAGAGCTCTGGAAAACGCTGGAAATCCCATGGATAAACTATGGCAGTAACCCCTTCTGCCTAAAAATGAACAAAGGAATTCTGTGGAAAGAGGTGTCTGGAGCTCCTCACCTCTCCCTGGAGGTGTGGGTCCCAGCCCTGAGCAAGGAGCACCATGGAAAGGCCAGGAAAGGTTTTGTGGACAATCCTGGGAATGCTGCTACTCCCCGTGGAATGCTCTGCAATCCCAGCAATGCTGTGGCTTCCCCTGTGGCTGACAAGACATCCTCATTTCCCAATTTTTCCAGCCCTTTGGAAAGAGCAAATGACAAGAAATGTGAGCCCTTCCAGAAAGCAGCATGCCATGGGGTGGGACTGCTGGAGGGAAACTTGGGATAAAAGCTTGGAGAAAGCTGGGGAGGGATGGAGGGGGAGCAGAGAGGGGTGAGGGATCTGCTCCAGTTTTGCTCCTCGGATGTTTCAACTGCTGGAAGGGAAGAATTGGGACAAACCACTGCAGGACTTGCAAGGAGAAAAAAAAAAAATCCTTGAATCCTCCCGAAAAGGAGGTTTTGGGAAGGTGGGAGATACCTCAGTGGAGGCAAGGCCAGCATTCCTTACTCAGACTGGGTCACAATCAGAGCCTGAAATAAAAATACAGCTCCAGAGCTGAGTCCTGCTGTGGGAAGACCTCTCCCAGTGCAGTCCCTAGGGAAGGGAGGGTGTTTCCACCTGTGCATTGTACCTGTGGGTGCCAAAAGCCCCGGGAAGGGTGGAGGTGCCCAGGATATCGTCTGGGAAAGGAGCTTGAGGCAGGTCCTCCCTGCTCAGGGGATGGGATTCCGAGTATCTTTCGAAATAGGATTACAACCAAGAAATAGGACTCCCTAATCCGTTCTCTCCCTAACAAAAATAAGACTCGGTGAGCAGCTCAGGTCAGGGAAAGCACTAATCCCTCCAGCATTCCCCAGCTGCCCTGGGCTGCCGGGAAGTGCCCAGGCTGTCCGAGGCACTGGGAAGGCAAAAGCCCCGTGAATGAGACAAAGTTCCAACAGGGAAACAAGAAAATCCCATGGGATCCTGGTTGTCTCCAGCAGCCACCTGGGAGCTGGGCATGGAGATGGGCTGAGTTTCCCCTCCCACCCGGAGCAGAGTGATGAGGGTGAGCCCAGAGCCCCACGGAGCTCCGGGAGCCCGTTCTTCCCACAGCACTGGGACTGGGGTTAGGGTTAGGGCAGCTCCCGGTGCTGGTGGGGCGCTTGGGATGGCTGGGAATACCAAAATCCAAGCACAGGAGGAGCACGGCAGGGTGGAGGTGTGGGAAGCACTGCTGGGAACACCCCAGTGCCCGGCAGTGTCCGGAGAGCTGGGGAAGGGCAGGGTGGTGCCTCCCCCCTTCACAGGAGCGGCGTGTCCTGAAGGGACAGCGACAATTCCTCTGCTGTGTGCTGCTGAAACCTGACCCTGGCAGCCACCGAATCCAGGCGAGAGTGTCCAGGCTCTGGTTTCAAGCCTCCCTCTCCACCCTCAGCACTATCTGATGCCATGCAAATGCTCCCAGGCTCCAGGAATCCTTCGCCCCTCTCGGTGCCGTCTCGGATTCCGTGGTGCTGTAGGAAAGCAGAGCCGGGCTCTGCTGAGCTCGCTGCTGTGCCCAGGGGAAGGGCGAGGGGTGCAGGGGACACAGGGGGGTTAAAAACCCCCAGGGTCAAGGGCACGTGGGATGGAGAGGAGCCCAAGAAGGTGATTAACAACTCACTAATGATGCCTGGCCCGGCGGGCGGGTGGGTACCTGAGCTGATGTTTGGAGGAGGATGGGACTGATTAGAGGGGAACATCGTGTGGGTTTGCCTTGCCTTTATTCCTGTTCCCTGATGGAGAGAGATCCTGGGCACCCAGCCTGTGCTCCATCCCTGTCCCATCCGTGTGCTCCATCCCCGTCCTCCATCCCTGTGCTCCATCCCCGTCCTCCATCCCCGTGCTCCATCCCTGTGCTCCATCACTGTGCTCCATCCCTATCCCATTCCCTGTCCCATCCCTGTGCTCCATCCCTGTGCTCCATCCCTGTCCCATCCCCATCCTCCATCCCTGTGTTCCATCCCTGTGCTCCATCCTCCTCAGCAGCACCACAGAAGGGAGGTCCCAAAAACCTCCTGAGCTGAGAGGAGGAAGCAGAAGTGTGAGGATGTGCCTCATCCCCAGATCCCATGGAGGAACTCCCCCTGCCCCGATCCTGCCTCAGATCCCTTTTCCCTCCTGCTCCACCTGCCAGGTGGCAGTGCCAGCCCAACTGTGGGGTTGGGCTGGCACTGCCATTAAAAACTGGTTTTTAAAATTATTTTAGCTCAGATCAATACAGAGATGGTCCATCCACAGCCCAAGGGCAGCTGTTGCTGCCTTTATCCGCTTGGAGCATTGAAGGCCTGACAGAGCATCCTGTGGGGTGCTGCCCCTTCCCTCCAACAAATCTTTGAATTAAAATGTGGTTTTCCCTGAGGGAAAATAAGGACTCAAGGTGCCAGGAAGTGGAACTTCCCCAGCCCTGGGGTGCGAGGGTTAATTGCCCCAAGACCTCTCCATCTATTCTGAATTTACCAATATCTGGTTCTGGTTTTGCTTTAATTCCTGAACCAATAATCAAAGTTTTATTCCCCACACTGAGCAAGTTACTCTTTCACCTCCTTTTTTTTTCAAGCTGATCACCCTGGAAGTGTCCAAGGCTGGGATGGACGGGGCTTGGAGCACCCTGGGGTAGTGGAAGGTGTCCCTGCCCGCGGCAGGGGATGGCACTGGACGGGCTTTTTCCACTTCAAACCATTCTGGGATTCTGGGATCCCAATCCCTGATTTCCCTACACTCACTTCGTGGGGTGAAGGAGCGGGGGATGTGCTGGAGCAGTTTGGCTGTGATGGGAGCGGGGCTGTTCCACTCCAGCATGGCCAGGATGGAGGCAGGACCCAGCTGGCACTCCCAGGATGTGGGCAGAGGCGATTCCCCCTGGCAGAAATCCGCTGCTCACCCAAGGGGAGCTTCCTGCAGCGCTGCCGTTTGCCCCAGCCCTCACTTCTCCCTTCCCACAGCTCCAGGGATTGCCTGGGCTCCGTTCCCAGAGCGTTTTGTAGGGGCAGATGGCTCGGAGCAGGAGGCAGGAGTGCATCCATGGAGGGAGGGATGGGAGGCAGAGCTGGGGGAGGGTTCGGGGCACACACAGGCTCCCGTGCCCGCTGCCACTGGAACCCCCTGGCGCCCTCCCAGCCCTGCAGTGCTGACCTTTCCCTGCTCCTGGACGTGTCAGCAGAACCCGTGAACCGGGCTGGGAATGATTTCCTGCTGATACCCAAAGGTTCTCGGGAATGTCAGTGGTTTCCCCTTGTTTGTTTGTATTTTCTGCCCAGCAATTCAGGGGATTTCAGCGAGCCCTTGCATTTAGCAAGAGCCCTGTGCTGCTGCTTCACCTGCCAGGGCCAACTTGCCCCGTGTTATGTTTGAAAACATGATCAGTCAGATCTGCAACAGCAACGCACAGGCTGTTTATTCCAACCTCATCCCACCTGGAGAAGGGTGGGCAGGACGGGACACAGCCAGGAGTTTGCCAGGGAAAAGCAAATTTCTCGGCATGCTTTGAGCAGCTGAAGCGCCCGGGAGGGTCTGTGCTGGCTCAGGGCTCTGGAGCAGCCCTGGCCCAGGCTGGGGTAATGACATCAGACGTGGCATGGTGACACCAGACGTGGGATGGTGACACCAGACGTGGGATGGTGACATCAGACGTGGCATGGTGACACCAGACATGGGATGGTGACACCAGATGTGGGATGGTGACACCAGATATGGGATGGTGACACCAGATGTGGGATGGTGACATCAGATGTGGGATGGTGACATCAGATGTGGGATGGTGACACCAGATGTGGGATGTCCCCACCTCCTGATGTCACCAGTGAGACCTGAACTCCCTCAATGCTTAAATTCCAACATCTGCACCTCCCAAAGGTGCCCTCCCTGCTGCAGGAGTGATGGAATGCCAGGTTCTGGGCATTGCTGCAAAGCCTCGTCCTGAGGAAATCATCGCAGGACTGGGATGAAAGCATCCAGCCTTTCCCACTGAGGGGTCTCCAAACTCTGAGCTGCAGGATGTCCTTCCCAACAAGCTCAGCTCCATGACAGCAAATTCCTGGAGGATCATCCCTCATTACCTGGGAGATCCTAAAGGACCTTCTGAAAGCTCTGGCTTCCCACAGCCATCCCAGGAACCCACAGAGCCCTGGAAATTCCCCATGGGTGTCTCGCCTCCCCACACATCCTCACACCCTCTGCTCGCTCTGGCTCCCCCAAAAGCAGCTGCCAGGCCATTCCTGGAGGCATAGCAAAGTCCAAGTGCTGCCTCTCCACCCTCCCAACATCTGCACCTCCTGTGCTGCTCCAGCTCCTGATTTCCTCCCTTTCTGACAGACTCCCTGGTGTCTCCTGCCTTTCCCCGCTTTTGGGGAACAGGAATTCAGCTCTGAGAGAGCTGGATGGAGAAGGGGGACTCCAGAGAAGGGATAATTTAGGACCAGGGGCTGTCAGTGCCCACCAGGACTTTGGAAATCCTGCCAGCCCAAACAAGAACTTCTTGCAGAGATCCAAAGGCTGCAGCCAATCCCCTGGGATGGAGACGGACCAAGCTCCCCTCCAGCTGCAGGGATGGCAGCAGCACCAGGCTTTTCCAAAGGGCAGTGCCAGGCCAAGGGCAGTGAGGTGAGGAAGGACAGGGAACCAATTCCCAGCCAGGCTGGAGATGGAAAAAACACCAGAGAGGGTGGCTGGAAACCACTCGAAACTGCCCCAAGAGCCAGCCTAGGAGAAAGCAGGAAGCCCTGGACAGTGGGCAGTGCAGAGATTCTTTACAACTTCTTTTATTTGTATTCTCACTCCAGCAGAGCAGAATTCTGACCATTTTTAGAGTTCTCCTGTTAAAATAGTTCTCCTTTGGTTAAAAATCTGGCTTTGAGCAATTCAGGTACCTTGAGCTCCAAGCTCTGGCCAGCTCAGGGTGTCTCCTGCTGTCCTGTCCTGGGCTGCAGGATGTGGCTGGGTGTGAATTCCATCACCATCTCTCAGAGCTGGGGCAGTTATCCTCTGCTCATGGGGCAGTTTTCTTTATCTCTCCCACAGCCAATCCTCCCTCCAGGAGATCTCTTCTGTCCATGGCTACTGAGTGTCCCTGCATGGCTGAGAAAATTCCAGCATCCCATGGGGAGAGGCTCTGCCCAGGGGAGGAGCCAAGCATTCCTACCTGGATACAATCTGAGCTTTTGGAACAGCACAGCAGCCTTTGCCCACTGCATTCCCAGAGGAGCAGCTTTCTGCCCCACTGCATTCCCAGAGGAGCAGCTTTCCGCCCCACTGCATTCCCAGAGGAGCAGCTTTCTGCCCCACTGCATTCCCAGAGGAGCAGCTTTCTGCCCCACTGCATTCCCAGAGGGAGCCCAGGCCCATCTCCAGCAGCCCTGGAGCTCCAGAGGAAAACTCCAGCCTTGTCCAGGCTCCTGCTCCAGCAGAAGCACAGCTGGCACTGCAGGAGGGCTGAGCCCCCATGGAATGGCACTGCTGCCACACCCTGACCCACAGCCTGCCAGGGCCTGCTCTGACTCGGGCAGGGTTTGGTTTTGTTTGTACTATTGCATTTGTATTTTTAGTTTTCCATGTAAAGAACTGTTATTCCTATTCCCATATCTTTGCCTGAGAGCCCCTTAATTTCAAAATTATAATAATTTGTAGGGAGGGGGTTTGCATTTTCCATTTCAGGGGAGGTTCCCGCCTTCCTTCCCTGTCTGTCCAAATCAAGACATCTCCCCACAAACAGGATGTCCCAAACCCTGGGACTGGGCTGGGCTCTGCCCAGGCTGGGACATTCCCTGCCATGGATCAGGCCTCAGGGATTTTCCTTGCAGACAAGTCCATCAGCTGGCAATGATACATCATTCCTCCCTCCTTCCTAATTCCTGCTCTGATGGATGCAGCCAGCCCTTCTCCAAAGCTGACATTTATAGCACCAGTTTTCTCTGGATATAAATATAACCTGGATGCGTTGGAGTAGCAGGAAAATCGTTTAAATGTTCCCTTTGACAGCGAGTTTGAAGACTGCTGACACTAAAACCACTTACTGATATTGTTCTGTATCATCCTGCACTCAGCCTTCAATCATCCTCATTACAGGTGTGCACCAGCTCAGCCTTCCCACCCTTCCCAGCCCCTCACACCTCCTGGAATCCCAGAGATCCGTGGATTCCCACTGGAACATGGAACAGAACCAACAGCTCGTGGATGAGCAGCTGATCATGATGCTCATGATGATTTAAGGGAGGGCATTGTCTCCCTCTACTCTGTCCTTGTGAGATCCCACCTCCAGCTCCGGGGCTCCAGACAGGCCACGGAGCTGCTCCCAGGGCTGGAGCCCCTCTGATCTGGAGCCAGCCTGGGAGAGCTGAGGGTGCTCACCTGGAGAGGAGAAGCTCCAGGGAGAGCTCAGAGCCTTTCCAGGGCCTAAAGGGCTCCAGGAGAGCTGTGCAGAGGTGGGAATGCAGAGCCAAGGCCTGCAGGAGAAGCAGCTCAGAGTGACAGAGACATCCAAGAGTGAGCTGGTGCTGAAAAGTTGTCCCAAGCTCTGGTGACACAGCCAAGGGGACAAGCTCTGCCGGGAGAGTCTGCAGCAATTCAGTCTCCTCAGGGCCACGCAGATCAGGCCGGGCTCTGCTCTCAGGAGCTTTTATGCTCTGCAGAAATGTGTTTTCCCTCCTGAGAGCCAGGATGATGGGAATGCCGAAGCTCTCTCCTGGCTCGAGGCTCGGGGACGCTCCAGGTGCGTGTGGGGCCGTCCTTGGGCTCCCCAGGAGGAGATCACTCAGCGCTGCCCGTGTCTCTGGTGATGCCAGGTGATGTTGTCCCCTGTAAACACGAGGAGGGCTGACATCTGCTGTGCTTTCTGCCTGGCTGCCTCCTCCTGTGCCGAGGTGACGCGCGGCCCCGCCGGAGGTGACACAGCGCCGGTGTCGGTGACACGGAGCTGAGCGGGGATGGCGCCTGCAAAGGGGTGGGAAAGTCACTGCCGGAGGGCAGGGAGGGGCACAGGGACACCTGGACGCCTGCAGGAGGGCAGGAGGAAAGACAGCGCTGTAGCGATGCCAAAGTGCACTGCAGATCCCGTCCCTGGGGAGGGAAGTCGGGGAGAGCCTTGTTTAACATGGCAAGCAGAGCTCATGGAATGACAGGATAATGGAATGGGTTGGGTTGGAAGGAACTCAAAGCCCATCCAGTGCCACCCCTGCCATGGCAGGGACACCTCCCACTGTCCCAGGCTGCTCCAAGCCCTGTCCAAGCTCCTTGCTCTGCCATTCCATGGTGCCGCTGGTGTTGCCCATTCCCACTCCTGCTGTTCCCACTCAACCCACAGCGTTCCCATTTCCCCAGCAGAGCCTCTCCACAATCCAGGGAAAGGATCCAGGGGCTTTCACTGCACCTGACCAAGAAAGCCTTGGTTTCTTACGTCCAGGGAATTTCCTGGCCTCACTGGGAGGTGTGGGAGTGGGCCCAGACCCCCCAGGTGACATTCCCATGGCTCACTTTGCACCTCTGGGTGGCAGCTGCTCCCAAATTCCAGCTGCCCTCTGGCAGTGACGCGGCTGTGGCCTCACTGCTGGGACACCCCTGTGCCTGGGCAGCTTTTCCTGGGATGCAGGGCACAGAAAACAGCAGCTCAGGGACACAAATGCATCCCTTTGTCTGCCCTGGGACCATCCCATAACCTCCATTCCTCCTCTGGGATGGAGCAGGAGATAAAAGCCACAGGAGACCCCGAGTGGAGCTTTGAGGCCTGGAAAAGGGGAAATGCTTTTATTGCTGGATTAATAATTTACCAGGACAAACTGGAATTGAGGGCACTGAGAACCTGAGAGATTCCCACAGAGCTGAGCTTGGCCACTCTTCACCCAGCAAGGAGCTGCTTTTGGGGGCTCCCCACCTCATTCCTGCTGCTCTCTAATTTCCAATTTCCCTCCTCTCCCAGACAAACCTGCAGTGGATATTTTTATGAGCATTTTCCAGCCTCAGGAGGAGCTGGCTGCTGCTGCTCCCAAGGAGTGATAACCTGGCCAAGCAGACTTGGCACCAGGAAAGGGACAATTCACAGCCCAGACAACTTTACCTGGATTGAATTAATCCGAAGCAGCAGCAGCAGCAGCGCCTTCCCAGCCCTGGCAGCACGAGATTGGCACAACTCCCTGATAATAAATTGTGCAAAGAACAGCAAGAAAAGGGGAAAATCCTGACTTTGATGTGCTCTATCTCCCATCTCCAGCACAGCACGAGAGCCAGAGCAGCCCTGGCCACAGATGAGGGTGGAGATTGCAGGCGAGGAGGAAATGGATTGTGCTGGAAAAGGTGGGGAAAACTGGGGGGAAGATTAGAGGGACTGGTTCTCATCATCTCAGCTGATTCACTGCCTGAGCGAAAATTTGGAGGGTGCTGAAAATTTGGCTTAAACAAAAGACAGGGAACAAAGCAATGGGTCCCAACTCCTTGAGGCAGAGCAAAGAAACCCACCTGGATAAGAGAAACGGCAATATGAGTGGCTGATTAAGGGTTAACTCATTAGTTATCAGTTGGGGTTAGAGCCCAGTGCTGCAGGAACTACCAGGGGTAGGTCATGGAGTAGAATCAGGGAGTCCCAGACTGGTTTGGAGTTCTTAAATCCCATCCCATCCCACCCCTGCCATGGGCAGGGACACCTTCCACCGTCCCAGGCTGCTCCAAACTCTGTCCAACCTGGCCTTGGGCACTGCCAGGGATCATGGGGCAGCCACAGCTTCTCTGGAAAATCTGGCCCACCAAAGATTCAGCTCCCAGCATTGTCAGCTCATTTCTTTCTTGGTTTATCTTATGAGGAATTTGGGTTCTTAATCCCACTGCTCTTCCGAGGGGGCGTTTGAGAGCTCAGCGCTGGGAGGGCAGCTGGGATTTCACAGTCCCAATTTCCAGCTGGAATTGCACAGTCCCTTCCCCCTGTTCAGTGCCATATCAATATTCCCCTGAAATGGCACCGGGGGTTATTTTCCTTCTGTTATGAACAGCAGATGAATTCCCACTCAGCCTCTCTGAAATATTGCTGTGAAAATCAAGGATATGAGCTGACTTATCAGGAGAGAAAAATGCCACAGGGACTAATGCCAGGCTCAGGGACTGCACAGCCAGGGAATAACAGAATTCCTCCTGCAAGGCAGGAGCCTGGAGCACAGGGGACTTTGGGAGCATTACCAGGAAGGCACAAATAAGCACCTTCCAAGAGCCAGGTTTTTCCAGCCCTGCTGTGCAGCCGTAGGGAGAGAGTCTACGGGGATGCTGGATCCTCTTTGCACCCCTGCATCCATGGGATTTTCCTTTTGGCAGCTCATACACTCAGTTCCCGTGGTCTGAGGGCAATTTTTGTTGAGGAAGTTGGAGTTTTCTGTGCAGTGAGAACAGAAAATGCCCTTTTTGGGGCACACTCCCACCAGGACGCTGTGGCCACGGTGGTGACCCTGGAGGAGGTGCCAGCAGCAGATTTGGTTGGAGGTTTGTGTGCAGGCACAGAATGCAGCTGGGATTTGGGAATACAGTCACACAGAGCAGGAGCAGCGTGCATTATTCATCATGCAGGTAACACTGACATGAGGAGAACATTCAGCTGTTAAATGTTGGAAAACAGCAAAAAAGAAAGGCCATTGCTGTGTGAAGAACTCTGTCCTGCAAATCCCTTTTATGCTGCAGCTGTCTCACCATTGTGCCACCATTAAAGTGAAGCAACAGCAGGATTTTAGAGAGGGTTTTTGGGGTTGGGCACCCTCTATTCCCATGGGAACTCCAGCTTGTGATCCCCATGCAGAGAGCAGGGGAAGTTTCCAGTCGCTGCTGAAGGGAAAACAAGGTGGGATTGCCCCACCCTCAGAGCTCAGCCCTGCCCCGGGGCACTGCTCATGCCCAGGGCGGTGTCTCCCACCAGGAGCTGGCCCTGCTGGCTCCAGGAGCCCTGGAGTTCCTCTTCCCGTGGCCCGAGGGCAGGTGAATCGCAGCCCGTGTGCCCCACCCTGTCCGGGACCCCTCTGTCCCCATCCCATGAGCATGCCGAGGCTGAAGCACCCCAGATTTCCCAACCCAGCCAAATGTCAGTGTTTCCCTGAGTCATTTCCTGGCACCTCAGCAGGTGACACTGCTGAACCAGTGCCAGGTCACTGCTTGGGGCTCCAGCTGGGGGTCCCTCGTGCAAGGAGCTCCGTGGGGCCAGAGCAGCGGCACAGGGACAGGGACAGGGACAGGGACAGGGACAACAGCACCGCAGGGCCATCGATCCCAGGCCCGTCAAGGCCAGTGGTAACACAACAGTCAACAAGACACATGCCCTGAGGCAGACCTCAAATATTAAATTCCCCAGCGGAGAGGAGTTCCCGGCTTTAATAATTATCCTTCTGCAGCACAGGCCCTTGAAATCTTCTGATGGAAAGTGCATAATTTAAGTGCAAGGTACTTGTATTGTTGTTAGTGGTTAGTGGTGAGATCTGTGCCAGGTCTGCTCTCCTTTAACATCTTCATTTGATCTGAAAGAGGGAGGGTAAAGAGCCTGTTAATTAAATTTGCAGAGGATATGAAATGGGAAGGTGCTGCAAATCCTGGTGAGGACAAAGAGCTAAAAGATAATGCACTGGGAAAGGAGGGTCAGGCCTAGGAAGGAAATAGCCAAATGAAATTCATTCTGAACAAATGCAAAGTAATCCAGCTGGGGAAATATAATTTAACACCATGGAGACTGGGAGAGAGACATTTGGAGAGCAGTAATAGGGAGCGGCCTGAGGGACAGCAAATTACAGCGGGGTTTGGGATGGGTGGTGCTGGGAAGGGCAGGAGCTGAGCACAGGCAGCACCCAGACCTTTCTGACCTGGAAAGAGGGCAGGTTTTCTGTCATTGTGCCACCAAGTGCCACCCTACCCATGTATGCCAGGTGTCATGGGGCCAAAAGATGCCAGCACATCAGAAAAAAACAGGGATACTTGTGTGTGGGGCAGCCCAGGGCCAGCTGGGGCTGTCAGGGCGCATGGGGGATGTGACAGAACCCCAAATCCCCAATGTCGCCTTCCCCAGGCCACACCCACGGCTGCAGCCCCACCCTTGGGTCAGGCCCTGGAGCTGAGAGGGCCCGGACAAGCTCCAGTTTGTGCTGGGGGGTCGCAGCACCCTGGAAGGGAGGGGTCTCAGCCCCGGGCTCCCATCCCAAACTCCAGGGCACGGTGCAAGAGGCGGCTCCAGGAATGTCACAGCCGCTGTCCCTCACCCTGCAGCCACCACAACAACACCTCTGGGGTCACCTGTGGGGGAATTCTGCCTCCAACCCCTCCCTGTCACTGTCACCTCCCTGTCCATCACCCTGTGCAGGGACACTGCTGTCCCTTCATGGCCTACCCTAACTTGGGAGCAGCTGCTCCCAGAGCATCCCTGCCCTGGCACTATGGCACTGCACTGTCCCTCAGGGCTGGCCCCTGGCCCTGGGGGACACCGGCAGCGTGGGCCAGGCCCCACACCCTGGGACACTAGGGGCATGTCCCCTGGCAGAGGTGAGGGGCACACCCTGGGACACTAGGGGCGTGTCCCCTGGCAGAGGTGAGGGGCACACCCTGGGACACTAGGGGCATGTCCCCTGGCAGAGGTGAGGGCCACACCCTGGGACACTAGGGGCGTGTCCCCTGGCAGAGGTGGGGACACTCCCTGCCCCGCGCTCCCGCCGTGCCCAGGCAGCCGTGCCGAGCAGACAGCTCCATTGAGGAGGCGCGGCGAGCTTCCAAGAAATCCCGCTGCCCTCAGAGCCAGCTTGGCAGGAGCAGTTCAGCGCAGCTGCCTGGCCCCGGCTACGGCTCCGTGTCTGCGCAGCCACCGCGGAGCATCCCCGCGCCCCGTCACCGCTGCCCGCGCTGGCGCCCGCCTCTGCCTGTCCCGCTGGGTCACCCCAGAGGGGCCGGGCAGCACCCAGGATCCGTGTTCGTGTCCCCGTGCCAAAGTCACGGCCTGGCAGCTCGGGCACAGCTCGGTGCCCACCCCATGCCCCTGGGCTGTCTGAGCTGGCCCCGTGCCCCCCGCCCGGCCCGGGGCAGCGCTGGCTGCCAGCCCCTGCCTGCTGCTCGCCCTGGGCTGTCTGAGCTGGCCCCGTGCCCCCCGCCCGGCCCGGGGCAGCGCTGGCTGCCAGCCCCTGCCTGCTGCTCGCCCTGGGCTGTCTGAGCTGGCCCCGTGCCCCCCGCCCGGCCCGGGGCAGCGCTGGCTGCCAGCCCCTGCCTGCTGCTCGCCCTGGGCTGTCTGAGCTGGCCCCGTGCCCCCCGCCCGGCCCGGGGCAGCGCTGGCTGCCAGCCCCTGCCCGCGTCAGGAGCGCGGCGCGGCGCAGCAGCCGCACGTCTGCGGGGATGTGCGCGGGGGGCACGGCTGGGGAGCCAATGCACCGTTCATTAGCCTCGCTCCGCCTGCCCTAATTGCCTGCTCAGGCTGAAACAATTGTGTTAGAGGCTGCTCTGCCTAATTATTATTGTTCTTTTTAAAAATAACGGGGGAGGGAGAGCCAGGGGGAGAGAGGAGAGGGGAAGGGGAGAGCGAGCAGGAGGGCAGGGGATGGGGAAGGCCGGGCTGGAGCGGCGTGCAGGATAAGTGATTTGTTTAATGACTGGGAGCTGCGGGGCTGGTAGGGAATAAACAGGTCTGAAATTGGTTCGCCCCCTCCCCGCCTCCTGCCTGCCCCCCTCTGCTCTCCCACTGTTTATTTCCGAGTGATCAGAGGGAGAATAAAAGCCCATCTCGTGTAATAGAGGCAGAGGATTTAATCTGTGTGCCTGGGACTTCGGTAAACTGCAAACATCGATCCGAGCCGGTGGGGAGAGAAAAGAAATTTACAGGCCAATAAAAATATATTAAAAACTTCCCCTGCCCTCTCGCCACGGTGGGGGCAATGCCACGGGGCTGAAGGCAGGGAGAGGAGCCCGAGTGTGGCACGGAGTGACCCAGGGGACTGCGGGGGACCCCAGGGGCCGGGCCGGGGCCCGGGGGCAGCGAGTGGCCCTGCTCGCCCCCCCCGCTAGCCCGGGGGTGCTGCGGGGCCGGCGGGCTGAGAAGCGGAGGGTCTGGCAGCCAGTCTGACACTTAAGGAATTAGCTCTGCATCATTTGGAGTTTTCTGCTCTACTAATTTTCAGCCAGCTCCTCATTTGGGTCTTTTTCCCCCCACTTTTTAAAGGGGCAGCATCGCACATTGCCGGGACCTCCTGGGACTCGGGGGCAGGGCTTGGTGCCGCTTCTCACACCCTCTCTTGGCAAAACCGGCACATTCTTCCCTCTTCTCCAGCAGCCCCTTCATTTCCACATCGTGGTTCCTTCCCCTGCTGGCATTTGCACAGCCCGGGGACGCTCCCAGCTCACCTGTGGCATCACCCCTGTGCCCAAACCCTTCACTCGGCAAACAAATCCACCCAGCTCCGACTTTGCCCTTTGCTGTTTGCTTTGGGCTCGCACCTGGGGTCTGCTCTGTGCCTCCTGTCGGCTGATGAAAGCAGAATTTCAGCCCTCTGTTGACTGAGGGTGCACTTTAGACTTTTTTTTGGCGGGGAGAATGGGGGAATGTTTGATCAGAGGTTTGCATTCCCCACACCCAGCTCGCTGTGCTGGGCACAGGGGGTGAAAACACCGCCCTGGCTTGGGAGAGGGGAGAACAAGAGGCATTTCCTCCTCTTGTTCCATCTGCTCGGAGCTCAGAACGCCCCAAAGCCCAGCTGCCATCAGCAGGATGTCCCTGCTGGCAGGACCCAGCTGGTGGGGTGGCATCCTGTGCCCTCTGGTACCAGCTGCAGCTGCCACGGGCACAGCAGCCCTGGCTGCCGCCGCTGTGCTGGCTCCTGCCCTGATCCTGCTTTAGTGCTCACTGCAGCTCTGTCCCAGCCCGCTGTGGGGACAGTGGCAGTGCCCAGGGACTGGCAGGAGCTGCCTGGCAGCGGGCAGAGGCGGCACGCCGGGCAGATGTGCCCAGAGGCTGCTCTGTGACCTTTCCAGCTCTGCTCATCCCACCCCCGAGGACGCAGAATTCCAACAATCGCTCTCCTCCCCTGCCCACCCTGCCCGGCACCTAGCAGCCCATTAACAACAAAGGAAATCAATGAAATTAAAAACAACACCAAAAAAATAAAACCCCGAAAACCCAATAAAAACCCCAAAAAAAACCACCCCAAAAACCTCAGAGAAGCCAAGCCAGCAGCTGGGCTTCGAAAGGACTAGAAATTGCCCCCAGCCGGTTCGGGGCTTTGCAGCTCGTTATTGATCGGGCATCGATAGCCTCCAGGCACTGCTGGCACGGCCAGACAGACAAAAATCCCTCCCCAGCCCATCTTCCTGGACTGCCCAGCCTCCTCAAAACTGCGGGAAGGACCCCTGGAAGAAATCCAGCTGAAGAAATTGCCAAAGCAATCAGATCAGAGTCCTTCAGCTGGTGTGGCACACGGGCATGGCTCTCATGGGAACGTGCCACCCGTGTGTGCTGCCAACTCCCTTCGCTCCGGGCCTGGTGGCCCTTTTAGAGCCAGACAATGACTCTGTGCTTCCCCAGACTCCTTTGGCTGAGCCCCTGAGGGCTCTTTCAGGAGCTCCCGTTTGGATTTGATCCCACCACCCCTGGGCAAATTCCCACATTCCCCTACCAAAATTCCCTGGGACTGCCAGTCCTGGGAGTCACCCTCACTCCCACCCTGTGCCCACCTTCGTCCCCAAAGGCACCGTGGTGGTGCTGCCAACTGCTGCTGCCCTGGGTGGTGTCCGGGACCCCTCGGTCCTGCCCAGCCCTGTCCTGGCCGGGTGCAGCCCCCTGCCCACGGCCAGGGCACAGGGATAACAGGAGTGCTTTCCTCACACCCCATGGCACGAGGACCCCTCTGCTTCTCACCCCATCCTCAGCCCTGCTCCCCCTCCAGTTCCCACAAGGCCACTTTGCCAAATCCCCTTTTCCAGGCAATTTGTTGGGAATATTCCCAGCAAAATCACCTTGGAGTGCAGTTGCCATTCCTGTGGCACCGCCTCGCTCGGATTCCCTGTGCAGGCTGCGGTGCCACCCCTGCGCTGCCACCCCTGCGGTGCCACCCCTGGAGAGGGAATTCCTCCGAAGGGAGTTCCCGCTCCCTTTCAGAGGAGCAAATGTCCTTTAATTCCCCATTTCAGGCACATTTCCGAGCCATTGTCCCTCCTGTCTGAGCGCTCCAGGCACAGCCAGGGCAGGAATTCCAGGGATTCCAGGCTCCAGGCTTCCCTGGAGTGGGCAGGGAGAGCTGCAGATCCTCATCCCCTCCCTGGCACCTGCTCTGGCAGTGCCCCGTGCAGCCGGAGTGGGAGTCACCCTCCTGCTGTGCTTGGAGACCCAAATGTCACCAGGGGAACATCCCGGGCCTGCTCATCCAGGGATGGGAGAGCTGGGGGTGCTCACCTGGAGAGGAGAAGCTCCAGGGAGAGCTCAGAGCCCCTTCCAGGAGCTCCAGGAGAGCTGGAGAGGGACTGGGGACAAGGCATGGAGGGCCAGGACACAGGGAATGGCTCCCACTGCCAGAGGGCAGGGATGGATGGGATATTGGGAATTAGGAATTGTTCCCTGCAGGGTGGGCAGGCCCTGGCACAGGGTGCCCAGAGCAGCTGTGGCTGCCCCTGGATCCCTGGCAGTGCCCAAGGCCAGGCTGAACAGGGCTTGGAGCAGCCTGGGACAGTGGGAGGTGTCCCTGCCATGGCAGGGTTGGCACTGGGTGATTTTCTGTGCTTCTACAATTTCTAGGATCTCTCCCTGGGCACAGGGTGAAAACTGCTTTGACTCTCCCAACAAGGGAACTGAAGGTTTCACCCCAGAACAGAGCCCTGCTGACCTTGTGACATCTCCAGGGTGGCAGGTGACACACCTGGGGTGCCAGGGAAGAGGCACTGGGTGGATGCTGAGGGTGCAGCACCTCTGGGAGCACCAGGGAGTGGGAGAACATCATTCCCAGCTGGGAGAACATGCTCTTGTATGGACACAAACAATAAAAGCTCTGGCCTTGAAGAGAGACGAGTGGAGAGGGACGTGGTGAGAGCTCTGCAGAGCCAGGCCTAGCACGGGGAAAGTGATTAGTGAGTGATTATTCCCAACTTCTCATAATGTACGAACAAAATGAAATTATCCTGCAGCTCACTGAAGGCAAACAAAGGGAAGAACCTTCCCCTGTGGTGCATTATCACGTGGAGGAGCTCCTGGGGGAGCAGCTCTGCCCACAGCTATCAACCATCAGCATGGGAGACGTGGGACAGGCACGGGGGCATCACCCCAATTACTGCCGCCCTCGTTAATCACTCACTGCTGGCCGGAGGAACTTCTGCTCCCGGTGCAGCCCTTCCCCAGCTCGCTGATGTGATTATCCTGCACGAGCAGGTCAGGAAGGATGCAACAGAATCCCCCGGGAGTGGGACGTGGCTGGGAGCAGCTCTCAGGATCGGCCGAGTGACAGCGATCAAGATGTCGAGTGACAAACGCCTGACTGCGCAGCTCAGCAGCCCGGGCTGGCCCAGGGAGCAGCTGCCTGCAGAGGGCAGGGGCTGCCATTCCCTGGGGGAAAACAGGCATGGAGGAGCTCCCAGCAGGTGGGAGGCACGGGAATGCTGACAGGGTGGGCTCCTCTTCCAGGTGCTTCCTCTGGAATTAAGAGGAGTGGATGGAGAGGCTGGGAAAGTGGGCAACAAGGAGCAGCGAGGAGAGATCAAAGTGACACAAGAGATGAGGAGGGAAGGGATTGAGAAGTCATCCAGGAAGGCACCAGGAATCCAAAGAGGCAGCAGCAGCTGGAGGCAGAGGTGCCGTCCTTGGCATCAGGAAAGCAGGAGCTGGGACAAGGAGTGTCCCTGACCCCTCACCCGGCTGTGCGTGCCAAGGAATGTCTGCAGCTGCTTCCCAGGAGTGTTCCCTCATTCTCCAGGAGCATTCCCTCATTCTCCAGGAGCGTTCCCTCATTCTCCAGGAGCGTTCCCTCAATTTTCCAGGAGCATTCCCTCAGTTCTCCAGCAGCATTCCCTCACTTTTCCAGGAGCATTCCCTCACTTTTCCAGGAGCATTCCCTCACTTCCCAGGAGCATTCCCTCAGCTCTCCAGCTGAGGATGAGACACCAGGATGTCTCCCCAGTGTGAAAATCAAAATCTTCGCAGGGAACAGCGGAATGTCCGTGTCCTTCCCCACACTTGTGTTGTAGGGGCAGAATCCAGAGTCAAGGACCGACCCAAAAAGATATGGAAGTGGGGCAGGAGACTGCTGATAGTTTGGAGCCAGCCTGCACCGTGTTGTGATGCCTGGTGTGTTCAGTTAAATCTAAACTATTTTGCCTTTTCAGGTTAAAAAAAAATTAAAAATCAATATTTTTGGTGCTATGAGCAGTGCCTTCCTAAATTCCTTTAGCCCAGGTGATTTTCCCAGGATTCAATCCAACTTGTTTCATTTAGAATTTGGTTGGCTTTCAGTCGTGTTTGAAACCTTTTAATGGATTGATTAATGATGGATTGATTAACTTGGGTAAATCTTCCAAGGAGCTGGGTGCCCTAACCAATGTCACCTTGCCAAGGTGTCCATGGGAAGAGGCAGATCCCTGATGTCCCCAAGGCCCCTGGGGACAGCTCAGGGCTCCCAAACCACACCAGGCTTTTCACCTGGGGGTGGTGGGGCCAAGAGGCCACAGCCCCTGCTGGAAACCAAACCTCAACAACCCCAAGGAGCTGAGATCGTGGGGAAAGGCAGGATTTGTCCTCCCAGAGCTGCCAGAGCAGGGGTTTGGTTCCCTTCAGCGAGTGACGCTGTAGCAAAGTGACATTCCCAATATTTCCGCGCTTTCACGGCGTGAGAGCTTTCCCAGCTCATTTCCCTGCCCAGCTCCGTGGCCACAGCAGCAGCAAACTGCTCTGGGAGGGTCACAAACTGAAATCCTTGTGCTGGGTCTGGTTTTCCTGAGTGAATGTGATCACAGAGCGGTCACCTGGTGAATTTGTAACAGGAGACCTCAGGCTGGAGGAGGCTTTGGGTTCTGAGCATCTTATCTGTTCTCTCAGGGCATCACCCAGTGCAGCTCCTGGGCTGCCAGAGGGGCTGAAACTCCAGCAGTGTTGAGATCCTGGAGTCCACAAAAGAGGAGGACATCTCCAGGTGGGTGCAGCGTGCTCAGCTCAGCAGAATTCCAGGCAATTCACGCAGCCTGGAGCTGCTGCCTGGGCTGGATCCAGCAGCAATTCCACAGGGCAGCACACTGCATCTCAAGGGCCTGCAAGGACAAAGCCCTTCCCCCTTCCCGTGGTGGAATCCCCCCAGCACATCCCAGGGAATCACAGAGACCAGGAGGAGCCCTGGAGCCTGGCAGCACCCCCTGGAGAAAACAAACATTGCTCCAGGGGAGGGCTCAGCAAGCCATACCCAAACTCACCTGGTTCTGCTCTCATTTGAATATAAGCTCGAATTTGAATATAAACTCGGCAGGTGACAGGAATTCCTGGAATAAAGAGGAATAACAAAGGGCTGTTGTCATCTCAGAGCAGCCCTGAGCAGGCTGGCAAACCAGACAGGTGGGGAAGGGATGCTGCAGCCACCTGAGAACTTTGGGAATCTCAGAATCACGGAGTGGGTTGGGTTGGAAGGGACCTTACAGCTCATCCCATCCCACCCCTGCCATGGCAGGGACACCTCCCACCGTCCCAGGCTGCTCCCAACCCTGTCCAGCCTGACCTGGGACACTGCCAGGGATCCAGGGGCAGCCCCGGCTGCTCTGGGCACCCTGTGCCAGGGCCTGCCCACCCTGCCAGGGAGGAATTTTTTCCATCCTGACCCATGGCTGATGGCCCTGCTCAGCTGAGGGTCCCTCCCCTAAAACCAGCCACAGCTGCAGCAGCTCTGAGGTTGGATGTCCCCACTGCCTGCTCCAGCATCTGCATTCTCCTGGGGATGCCATTCCAAGCCAGCCCAGGCCCTGCAGAACCGGACAATGGAATTATGGATTGGGTAAATCTGGCAGCGTGGGTGGGTTTCAGTGGCTGTGAGCGCTCCCAGGGAACTCCAGCAGCTCCTGCAGATGTCGGGCACGGCCCTGGGAAGATTTTGAACACATTCCCACTCTCAGGAAACAACAGGAGGTGCTGGCACGTTCCAAGATCTTCCCAAAGTGCAGCAGCAATGGCTGCAGGAGCCCCAGCTCTGGAGAAACATCCTCAGCGTGCAGTGGGCAGGAGAAGGGTTTGCCAAGACAGCCCCTTAATTAGCAGGGTGCAGTTGATCTTTCAGGCCCTTTCCAACCCAAAGCATTCCATGATTTTATGAGTTTTCAGGCAAAGGAACAGCAGGGAAATCCTTGCTTCCCTCCCCTGACTGAGGCACCAAGGGCACAGCATTCCCAGCTCTCCAACACCCCAGGGATGGATGGGATTGGCTCTGGAGGGCTCCCGGCAGCCCTTCCCCCCCTCCAGCCACCTCCATCCCCACCTTCAGCACTTCCAGTGGCTCCTGTATTCCCAAAGGAAAAGTCTTGGCCTGCATGGAGCAACAAAGCCCCAGAATGTGTCTGAGACTGCTGGAGGTTCTCAAGTCTCCTTCCCAGCAGCTGGAATTACTCAGCACCTGGAAAGCCCAAAAGCCTGCCAGAGTCACTGGGATAACCCTGAAACCTTTCCCATTTCAGATGTCTAAAGGTCTTATTCCACCCTGGAATTCACACATCTCCTGAAAATCCCTCGGGAAGAGGCTCATTTAGAGGTTTTTTTGGGATGAGAACTGGGAGCTCTCCATGTCCAACCTCCTCAGGGAGCTGGGAGGCAACTGGTGCTCAGGGATGCTCCCCAGTTCAGTGCTGCTGGAGCCATCCCTCCCAGTACTGCTGCACTTATCCCCCTGGTTAGGTGTCCCTGAGGAATGAGGAACTCATTCTGCCCCCAGCTGAGGATTTGGATGCACTGGGGATGTCAAGGAGGATTTTGGAAGTGGAGCCCCATGAGCTGAGAGCTATCCGTGCACCCAGTGATCCCTGCAGCTCCCCACTGCCCCTCGCCGAGGCAGCAGGAGCAAATCCAAGGGATAGCAGAGCAGAGGAGAAAGCTCTGGAGGGGTTAACGTGCTCTCGAGCATGGTTCAGTGAAATTGTCAAAAAATCCCTTCTGACAAATTGCCTCAGAAGAGAGGAAAAAAAAAATCTAAAGAGCCGAGTGCATGGTAATGATTTCTGAAAAGTTCCCCGGCACCAAAATGGCCAAATACCATTAGCAAAGCAAATTGTGTTTTGTGCACATAATTCACACCAGAACACGGAATTCGGGCCCGTTATTAACGGGACACGAAGCCAAGGCAGCCAGAAAGCTCTGCCTGACTGCAGGGCGGGGGTGGGCTCAGCCCCAGCCACATCCCTGGGAGATCGGGAACGCTGGGGGATTCTCCAGGCACACCTCAGCTCCACCCCAAGCACGCAGTGTCCTCCTCCCTTTGGGGAGTGCCTCTTCAAAGCGGGCTGCTCGCAGGACATCATCGCCTTCCCGACGCTCATTTTCCCAGGCTTTTTGATCTGCACGGAGCCCAGGGCTGGCTCTTTGCATGTCCCAAGCCTGGCCGGTGCCTCCCGAACCGGCCCAGCCCGACCGAGCCCTGCTCCACCCCAAAGCTGCTTCCCGGGTGATGCATCAGGGTTCAGCTTTTCTATTTTTCACATTCTGTGCTGCTTTAGTGTGCGTGTCTGGGCTGTCATCCTATTATGGGATGGTGAGCTCTCTTCACAGAGCAGGGAGACAAAACAATTCCTGCTCCAGCTGGGCACCAAGGACAGATGATCCAAATCTCAGGCCCAGGAGCACAAACAGCGTGGGCTGGAGAGAGAAAAACAAGCAGGATGGGAGTGCCTGGGCTAAAGCTGGAATGGGACAATGAACTGCAAGGTGCAAATTGAGCAGAGCTGATCACAGTGAGAGCCCCCGGGAGCGCTCGTGCATTTTGGGACCATTTTGGTTCCTCTTGGGTGCAGCCCTGGCTGGGCTCTGGTGCTGCCCAAGGTGGATCCATGGAGGAGATCCTTTTCATAAACCCCTGCTTTATTCTTTAACTCCTCTAGTCTCTGTTCTAGGCCAGCCTTCTCAAGGCATCAGGGGAGTAGAGGACCTGCTGGGCAGCCCCAGACACTGACTCCAGCTGCTCATGGAATAACATCTCTTGTCCTTCTCTGTGGCCTGGCTCTGACACATTCCCAGCGTGTCCAGCACGCCAGGAAAAACAACATTCAGATGGAGCTCGGAGGAGGGAGCTCATGGAGCAGCCTGCAAATATTCCCTGGCTTGTGATGGCGCTCTGGGAATGTTGTGGTGGAGCTGCTGTGGGATGGAAACCAAGGCGCTGCCCGCCCTTCCAAGCTATCTGCCATGCAAATCCCGCTGTTGGGGATGAAATTAAAGCCATCCACGGCTCCACAGATCCTGGGATTTGTGGCAGGGCTGGTGGCTCAGCCCAGCGAAACCCTCCGGGCTGTGGGTCAGGGAGGGCTGGTCCTGCTCCTCGTCCTCTCCCGGTCCCAGCGCTGGCATCCCGGCACAGCCGGGCACGGAGGTGTCGTGCCAGCCCTGCCGTGTGCCAGGACACCAGCCCAAAGGGAGGAGCCCGGCTGGGCAGCCAGGCTGGAATTCGGTCATGGAAAGGCTCTGGAATTCATTAGCTGTGCCCCAGGCCAGGCAGGATTGTAATAAACACCTTCTTTGAGTCCTGTAGGTAGAAGTTACATGAAAATTACCTACTTTAAAAGCGCATTAGCATTTCAAAGGCAGACATTAGGAGACAGCCGAGCGCGATGACTGCGCACTGGCAGGGCTCTGCTTCGCCTCTTTATGCACCCTGACGCTTTTCATCTCACCCCGGCGTGTCGTTCCCTACTGGATGGGCCAGGAGCTCCCAGGAGCTCCCAAACCACTCCCGAGGCTTCCCGTGCTGGATCAGGAAGGAATTACTCCAGCAAGTCCGGGTGCTCCTCATTATTCGCCCCCAAAGGAGCGGTGGAGGAGGCTCCTCCAGCGGGTTCCGCAGGGGCAGAGGTCGAGCCGAGGCTGTATCCCCGGGTCCGGGTGATTAACAAAGCTCTGCTCTGCCTCAGTGTCCCCAGCATTGACGTGCGCGCATTCCCGGCGCTCTGATCTCCAAAGGCAGAGGACAGCGATGGAAGCGCTCGGGGACATGAAACGACCTTTCAGAGAAGGAGCCGAGCAAAGCAGAGCTGGCTAAAAGCGAGCTCAGGATGAGCCGGGAATGGGGCTTTCTCGGTAAATGGTGAGGAAGAACCAGGGACATCAAATGGAAGGCTGGAGCAGCAGGACTAACCCTGGCAAACCCTTTCCTGTGGGATGCCCTGACGTGTGGCACGGGGATGGCAGGACTTGGTGGCACTGGCGGGACTTTGTGGCCCTGCACAGGTGAGCCCAGAAGGTGATTCCCTAAATCAGCAGCTGACAGATCCATCAGGGAATGGTACACAAAGGAACAGACGGGATCCGGGCCTTGGGAAGCCTCCAAAGAGGGGCTTCCTTGTGGCTGCTGGAGGCCAGGGCAGCTGTAACTGCTGCCTTGCCCTGGTGATAAAATAAACCTGCCAGAGACGCTACTCACTTCCAAGAATTTAAAAGGTTTCTTAAACCTTATCAAAAACACAACAGAAGACTGAAGAGAGAAAATATTACAGCACCGGGAGCAGAGGATTTTCCCCACCATGTGCTCATCCACACAGTGGAGGTTTCACCTTTTAACCCTTTATCTCCCCCGAAGTTCTGTCCATCGACTCCTCCTGCTCTGCCCAGTGCTGGAGATCACTTCCTGACACCTTGACTGGAGGTCAGGTGCTGCCACAGTAAGGAGCCGACCCTCCCAAATGTCCCAAACCCAGGCACCCCTGATAACAGCACAAGGGGGATAAAACACAACTATAAATCTGTAAAACTTCTCCTAACAGATATACAGGATATTTCCCTTGAATTGTGAGAGTCAGCCACGGCATCACTCATCTGTCACAAAGCCTTCCCTGGCACTTCCCAGCTCCAGCTGGCAGCCGCGCCAAGAGCAGGATGCATCCCGGAGCAGGATCCCAGGGAGAGATGGAGGTGCCGATAGGACAGTGCCGAGGTTAGGGCGGGGTGTCTCAGCCGGCAGAGAACAATGCACAGATATCTTGGATCAACACAGCTCCAAGCTCAGGAATAAGCCCCGGGACTTGCAGGGAACGTGGAGCCTTCCTGCCTCTGCTCCTGTTCCCGGGGAGGGCTCTGAGCCTCATTTCGTGCGAGATGCCACTTGCAGGTCACCCAAACTTCCTCTGGAGCCGCGTGCGCAGAGCGAGGCGAGGGAAGAGAGAGTTATCTCCTGCCAGAGTAATTACTCCTTGTTTTCCCAGATAAAACTCCGGGAATTTGAATATGGCCATTTTTCCTGCTCCTGCTGCAGCTCTGAAGATTGTGCTGCTGTCATCTGTGAGTTCTTATCGCTTATCTCTGCTCTTTTATCTTTGCCACTCATTTCAATGTGTTTAAGGCTCCTGCAGAGCCTTGTCTCTGCTCCAGGGAGCCTCTGCACAGCTCCCAGGAGCTGTGCGCCCCTGACAGGTCTCAGCAGCCTCTCCAAGGTGCCAAAACTCTGCCCTGAACCTGGAATGTGCTCCAAGACCTTCAGCAACTTTCTTATCAAACAGGAAATAGCCTCAATCCTTCCTTTCCGGGTTTTCCCTAAGAGATTTGCTCTCTGGGCTCTGGCAGCTGAGTTTGCACCAAGGCAGCCACTTGGCACTGCTGGGCCTGGCACGTGGTGTTGGAGATCTGCTGGTCCTGGGAGCTGGAAAATCAGGATTTTGAGGGGCGGGGGGTCGACTCAGGGTGTTTGTAGGGCCAGAGAAGTGTTTGCAATGGCAGGAGAGAGAAAGGTGGGACTGTGGGGGGCTGGCAAAGGGGGCCAAGCCCTCCTGAGACCCCCCGGCAGCTGCAGCTCCAGAGGTGGCTCCTGCCCCATTCCCTGCCCTCTCACACCTCCATCTCCTCACCCTGCACACCTAAACCTCTGGATAAACAACGCCTTCACCCTCTGGAATTTGTTCTTGTTCCCTTTTTCTGGTCTGTGGTCAGTGCTGCCTGGGGGTCTGAGGGGAGGCCCAGGTGGAAAATTCCATGGGCTAAACCCCCTTCCCATCAGGAGATGCAGATCCAGGCCCTGTGCCAGGTCCTGCTCCCCTGGAGAGCTCCAGGATGTGTCTCCCCGAGCCCTGGGGGGGCTCTCCTCCCCCGGGCTCCCCGTGTCAGGTCGGATTTCTCTGTGGGGAGCCGGGAGCAGTTCCTGTGGAACGGGATCATTACCCACACGTCCCACTAACACACAAACCCCGCCTCGGCACGCAGGTTCCCAGTGCTCCCAGCATCCCAGCGGGGCTGGGGGCTGCAGCCCACGCAGGGAAGGGATTGGAGCCCACTTTGGCTTCGGAGCAGGATGTTCCATCCCTCCTCCAAATTAAAAAAATCTCCTATGCATCCATCTCCTCCGCCACGGGAGGCATTTCCCAGCCGCCATAACGGATTTGGAGCCGGGACCCAGGAGATAAAATAATTTACTAATTGGAAGTGGCACCAAACATTTTGCCTCTTGCCCTGGCTGTGATCTCGGGGCAAGTGGCTGGCAGCTCTCCAGGAGACGAAGCGAAGGCGCGGCGGCAGCACCGAGGTGGCCGGGGTGCCGCTCCGGGAGCCCCAGCCCCGCGCGTCCCCGGCACTCTGTCACCTTTAATTACACCCAGAGATGCCCATCAAAGGCAGAGCCGGGTGCAAGGCTGAGGAGGAGTGACAGGGCTGGTGCAGAGGAATTTCACACAACAGCCCAGGCATTTTCTAGCTCACTGACTCGTTTTCCTGTTTTCTTTTTTTTTTCCCCCGGATGGCTTTGCGCTTGGCAGCCCTGGGCAGGCTCGGGGAGAGCACGGCTTCCTCCAGAGCCAGGAGAAGCCAAAACTCTTCATTCACTCATTTCCTCATTCATTCCCTCCACAACACCCCTGTATTCACCAGGATGCTCCGCCGGGCTCGGAGCTGTGCCCACAACAGCTGGGTGGCACTGGGTCCCTGCTCCCAGGGGGTGGCACTGGGTGGCTCTCAGGTGGTGGCCCCAGGCCAGCGTGGCAGCCCTGGGCAACTGGGGGTGACACCTTGAGCTGGGGTTACCTCTGTGCAGCTGGACAACATCTGGCACTGTCCCCACCACCCTGCCTGTGTGTCCCCACAGAGGGGCTGCCCAGAGTCTGTCACCTGCTGCTCGGGGAGGGCATGGATCCCTCTGATCCCTGAGCTCCCAGTGAGGATCCCTCTGATCCCTGAGCTCCCAGTGAGGATCCCTCTGATCCCTGAGCTCCCAGTGAGGATCCCTCTGATCCCTGAGCTCCCTGTGAGGATCCCTCTGATCCCCGAGCTCCCAGTGAGGATCCCTCTGATCCCTGAGCTCCCAGTGAGGATCCCTCTGATCCCTGAGCTCCCTGTGAGACTCCCTCTGATCCCTGAGCTCCCAGTGAGGATCCCTCTGATCCCTGAATTCCCTGTGAGGATCCCTCTGATCCCTGGGCTCCCTGTGAGGATCCCTCTGATCCCTGAGCTCCCAGTGAGGATCCCTCTGATCCCTGAGCTCCCTGTGAGGATCCCTCTGATCCCTGAATTCCCTGTGAGGATCCCTCTGATCCCTGAGCTCCCAGTGAGGATCCCTCTGATGATCCCTGAGCTCCCTGTGAGGATCCCTCTGATCCCTGAGCTCCCTGTGAGACTCCCTCTGATCCCTGAGCTCCCAGTGAGGATCCCTCTGATCCCTGAATTCCCTGTGAGGATCCCTCTGATCCCTGAGCTCCCTGTGAGGATCCCTCTAATCCCTGAATTCCCTGTGAGGATCCCTCTGATCCCTGAGCTCCCAGTGAGGATCCCTCTGATGATCCCTGAGCTCCCAGTGAGCATCCCTCTGATCCCTGAATTCCCTGTGAGCATCCCTCTGATCCCTCAATTCCCAGTGAGGACCTGCACAAACCTCATCATTTAACAGTGGCCTCGAGGCTGCTGCTCTGTAGCTCCAGGAGCAGCACAGGGCAGCACCACTGCTGGAAAAACCAGCTGTGCCTCATTTTCTGGACATTTCCGGGAATCTGCTCCAAAGGTGGAGCCCCACAACCCATCCTGTGGGATCCTCAGCTCAGGGAAGGGCAGGACAGGGATGAGCAAGGGAAGGCTGTGCCAGCAGGGATGAAGTTAGGAAGCCCCATGGGACATGGGACAAGGGGACACCTCACACCTCCCACTGCCTGCAGGAGCCAGGGCTGGAATGTGGGGGCAGCTCTTGGAAGTGCAGAGCAGGAGCACAGCCAGGTCTGGATCTTGGAAGCATCCAAAGGAACTGATCCCAGCAATTCCCCCGGCCCAGGAGGCAGAACTCCTGCCCTGGGCAGAGACCAGAGAGGCTGTGGAGTGTCCCTCCCGGGGATATTCCAGATATTTCTGAGCTCCGGGACGGCCCTGCTGGAGCAGGGAGGTGGTACCAGGTGAGCCCCTCCCAGCCTGCCCCAGTCTGGGATTCCACGATCCCGAGAGTTCCCACTCCCTGACTGAACACAACAAAGACACCAGCGGGGTTTGTGGCTCTGTGACATCCCCGGCGCAGCAAAACGGGCAGAGACTCAAAGAAACCCTCAGAGAAGGTTTCACCCAGCCTGGCGCTGGTCTGGTCCCCGACAGCACCGGGGTGAGTTCATCAAAATTCGGGCCATGCCCTGCCCCGCCGCACGCCTTTGTGCCCAGCCGGTGCTCCCAGCCGCTCCCGGCTGGATGAACGCTTGTCTTAAGTTGCCATCTAGGGGAGCGCACAAAGGCACAGGCTGCGAGGGAGGTGACGAAACCGAGCACGCCAAAAGCCTCGAGGGGCTTTGTGCTTCCAGAGACGCGGCTGCCGCACAAACAGCGACAAAGAATGGAAATAAAGCGACTTAAACCGCCCCAAACGCAGCTCGGTAATGACAAACACATGGCTTGGAGAGCCTGAGAACACAGAGAGAACCGAGTGTTTATAAACTCCTAGAGATTCGCTGGTGGTGCGAGGGGGAAGCTCGGGGCAGGGATTTCCCCCAGGAGAAGGTTTAGGGTCCAATCCTGGGAAATATTTGGATGTTGGGATAGAAATCGCTCTGAGCTGTCTGCTGGGATTTGCCCCTTGACTCGCAGGCTGCTGGTGCTGCTCGGGGCAGGGCACACGGGGTGGCCGGACTCGCTCCCGCTGCCGGATTTCCCGGGAGAGCCTTTCCCAAATCGCCCCTGGCATGTTCAGCTCCTGCGGAATCAGCCAGGATGAGTTCAGCTCCTCCAGGATCACCCCTGTTCGCACGGGATTTCCACTCCCTGGCTTTGTGGTGGCAAAAGGGGGAGATAAAAGAAGAGATGGGGTCAGTGCGAGCTCTCCAGCGAGGCTGAATCCGGGTTAGATCCAGAGGATGGAAGCAAATTCAGTGGGATTCAGGGAGCCGAGGGGGAAACGCAGGGAGGGAGCAGAGAGCAGGGGAAGGTGGGTGAGGGTGGATGGGGGCACAGCCGGTGGCACAGCCCTGGTGGCACAGCCGCTCCCGGATGCCAGCTCCTTCCCCAGGTCTTTCCCCAGGTGCCAGCTCGCCCAGCAGGCTGCGGAGGCGCGGAAAGCGCTGGCAGCTCCGCAGACAAAAGGTTCCCTCTATCTGCATTTCTGAGGCGCTTATCGCGGCGGAGTCTCGCCGCTCGCAGCCCTTCCCTCCAGAAGGGCAGAATGTTCCTATTGTTGTTACACAAATCGCTTCCCTTGCCAGTTCCTTCCCTTCCAGGCTACTGAGTGGAGCTTGGCTCGGCTCCCTCTGGACTAATTTGATGAGAGATAATTATCTTGTTAATATCATCTTATTTTCTTAAGTCCCAGCCTCTCTTTTATTAATTCTGTCAGTCGCGGGTTGTGTTGCTCTTAGGTCCGTGGCTTTTCAAAACACTCTAACAGGCACTTCTGGGAGAAAGTCGGGAAAAGAACAACTTCACCGGGAGAATGTAAATATTGACATTTTTTCACAATGGAGATTTTTAATCGGCTGCTCCTCGCAGGGTTGGCCGCCGTGGGAACCACTTGGCCACCGTGCCCGCGGGTGGGATGTGGCTGCAGCGGGAGAAGCTCGGGATGCTCCGCTCCCTCGGGAAGAGCAGGAGAGGAGCAGGGGCAGGAATTCCACCTGGAGGGAGCGGGAGGTGCCCCAGGACACGCAAAACGTGTGCCCCGTCCTTGTGCTGAATGTGCTGAATGCAGCAGGAAAGGGATGGGAACTGGAAAGGAGCGTGGATGTGGGGTGGCTTGGAGGGAAAAGCTCCATTCCCACTATCCAAGAACTACCCATCCTTGTGCTGAATCTGCTGAACACAGCAGGAAAGGGATGGAAATTGGGAAAAGAGCACGGATGTGCGGTGCCTTGCAGGGAAAGGCTCCGTTCCCCCTATCCAAGGGCACTCTGGGATATGGGGATGTGGCTGACCCGAGCCTGTGCAGGGGACAGGGATCCCACAAAACCTTTCTGAGCCTTCCAGAGCTCGTTATCCTTTGCAAGAAGGTTTAAGGCTGCTGTTAACATTAACAGTGGGATTGTGTTATCCCAAGTAATCCCACACACGGCTCATTATGGAGCCACACCTGGAAGTGCAGCCCCCAGCACTTGTCCTGTGCTTCCCAGCAGGAATGCCAGGCACGATCCCACCTTCCCTGGCATCACATCTTCCCTGCACCCCTCACCATCAAGGGAAGAGTTTGTGTGGCTGTAAAGGGGACCCAAAGGATGCCCTGATCCTGCTGGATGCCCCAGCACTGCCCTGGGGCACGGTGAGGGTGCTCAGCTCCACAGGGATGAGGAGATTCTGGGATGTGTCAGGGAAAAGGAGCCATTTTAGCATCAGCTGAAGGGGTAGAGGAAGCTTCCTGCTCAGAGCAATGTGAAGGAGGGTTTTGTAGGAGAAATGCAATCTTTCTTCCAGCACCACTTCAGATCCACACAGGATTTTCCCCCCTTGGATCAGGGCCTGAATCCCTCTAAAACAAAGCAGCAGTGGGAATGCGAGCTTGGGAGTGAAGTGTGTTCTCAAGCAATTTTCTGAATCAGGATGGGAATGCAAACCTCTTCTCTTTGACTCGAGGGTTTGATTTTTTTTTTCCTTTTCCCTGTTCAATAACACAGATCTCAAACTCATTCAAGGCAGGGAAAATGAGGGGGTCGGGCTGACTTCCTCTCTGCCAGGAGCAGAATTCCATTAAGCTGCTCCTGCCTGCTTGCAGGAAGGAGCTGTTTGCTCCCAGTCTGTGCTCACGCTGTGCCTGGCGCTGGAGCATCCAAGAGCTTCCCAGTGCTGCATGAAACAATGGGATTTAATATCTGCAGCATGCTCTGAAGCTGTGGATTCCCACTCATTTATTCCAGGGACCGAGCTCATTCACTGGCAGGGCAGGGAAGTGTTTTCTGCAGATGGACTTCCAGCATTTAATCAAGGAGAATCCCATTTTTCAGCTGATGTGGAGGGATCTTTTAGAGTCCTACATGGTCTAGTGTCACCTCACGAGCTCCACTGGGCAGAGGGAAACTGATAAATTAGAAATAAAACCATAAAAATGATTCAGGTCTTATTGGGGGGGGGGGTGTTGAAACAGAGTCTCTGATTTGGTCAGCTCCATGGAGTAAAAAGGGAAAGAGGGAAAGAGAGATGGAGGGAGGTACAGGGAGATGATGGGTGAGAGAACAGAGTGGAAAGGGTGAGAAGGGAAAAGGGGGATGCTCTCCTCAGCTCCCCTGGGAATGGCAGCCTGGCTGCTGCTCCTCTCCAGGCAGGTTTGGGGGAAGGTTTGCTCTCCTTGCATGCCAAGCGCTGCCCTCCTGGGGTACAGCTCAGCTCCAGCAGCTCCAGAGGCTCAGATCCAACGGGAAACAAGGGCTGCACCTGGACCAGGCCTAGAAAAGCAAGGATAGGTGGAGATATTATAGCAGCTTCATGCACATTTATTGTATTTAGCAAGATATTTCATTGCTCGAGAAGCCACAGCCCCTCTGTCCTCTGCTCAAATCTCCCCTGCTCCACCAAAAAAAAAAAAAAAAAAAAAAAAAAAAAAAAAAAAAAAAAAAAAAAAAATTCCTGAGAGCTCCAAAGTGAGGGAAGGTGGCTCCAGACTGGCCAAGCACCCATCAGCTCACCCCACATTTCCAGTGGTGCCCTGCAAGTAGGTGAGGCTTGTCCTGCTCTACCCATTCCAACGGCAGGGATGCAGCTGGGATCAAGCAGGATTTGGCTGCTGCCACCATGGCAAACACACCCTAAATATGGAGCAAAACCCATGAGGAGCAGGCAGGCTCCAAACCAGCTCAAAGCCCGGCTGCCTGCAGGGGTGGAACTCCTGAGTGAGCTCCTATTTTTGGGTTTTTCCTCATTTTCTGCCATGCAGCAACTGCTTTATTTACTGTCCCAGGCAGCAGCCAGCCCAGAAATGGGGATGTCCTCACCTGCTCCCCTCCCAAACCCATCGCTCTGGGATCCTCAGGAACTCATTTGCACAGGGTTCTGCATGGTGAAGGGCTTTATGGAGATTCAGTGGATCCATTAGTGTGAGATACCCAGCTCGAGGCCTCGAGACACCTGGTCCCTGTTTGGTTTTTCTTTCACAGAATCACCAGGTTGGAAGAGACCTCCAAGATCATCGAGTCCAACCCAGCCCCAACAGCTCAACTCAACCCTGGCACCCAGTGCCACATCCAGGCTTTGTTAAACACACCCAGGGATGGTGACTGCACCACCTCCCCAGGCAGCCATTTCAGAACTTTATCACTCTTGCCATGAAGAACTTTTTCCTAATATCCAACCTGAATTTCCCTTGGGGCAGTTGAGGCTGTGCCCTCTGGTTCTGTCAGTTCCTGGAGAAAGAGCCCAAGCCCAGCTGAGCACAGGCACCTTTCAGGAGCTGTGGAGAGAGCTGAGGTCACCCCTGAGTCTCCTTTTCTCCAGGCTGAGCACCCCCAGCTCCCTCAGTTGTTCCTCACAGGATTTGTGTTCCCAGCCCCTCTCCAGCCTCGTTGTCTCCTCTGGACGTGCTCCAGCGTCACAACGTCCTTCCCAAACTGCGGGGCCAGAGCTGGGCACAGCACTCGAGGTGGTCATGTTATTTCTGGGTTTTCTTTTGGTGGGTTTTTTTTTTGTTTGTTTGTTTGGTTGGTTTTTTTGGTTTGTTGTTTTTTTTTTTTTTTTTTTTTTTTTTTTTTTTTTTTTTTTTTGTGGGAAAACTTTTCTAAGACGAGCTCGTGCATTCAGAGCAAAGCTCCCAGTGACTCCACCTCCACCACTCAGCCCCCAGCAATTCCAGGTCTCAGGAGACGAGGGACCCTCAGAAATCAGCAGTGAAATATCCAGTGGTCAGCAATTCCTGGCTATAGATGAAGGAGCTGCAGCAGGGATACAGGGACAGGGAAATGTGGTTTTCCAGTCTGGCATCCAGTCTTTTAAATCTTTCCCACAAAGATTCACCTCTTTCCCAACACTTTCCCAGTTTTTCCACTAAGGGAGAGTCCTGCAGGACAAGCCCTGGCTGACTCCACACCAATTCTCAGTGGGCTGGATCTGGAAAAGAAAGGAAATTATGACCATAAAATCAGAAATACAAATGCAGGGGGTGCAGATTGTTGCTGTTGCAACAATTATTCAAAATAAGGCACTGACAGTGAGTAAAATCTTCATTTTCATGGCTGGTGCTGTCTGTGGTCTTAAAAAAAGGCACCAACCAAGGAAAATCCAATCACAAACCACCAGATTCACCCCCTGGCTCATCTGTGGATTTCCCCATGTGCCACCCGGTGCTGGCTGCTCCTCCTTGGCCCTGGACAGCAGCTGCCCCTCAGGGCTCTGCCGCATGCTCGGGCACTCCCAAGGCAGCCCGGGTGGATTGCACACATTTCCCAGAGCCTGCAAACAGGGGCTGGGATTAATTCCAGGCAATTTGTCACCCGGGCAGCTCAGCAGGTGGCGGGGCCAGCAGTGATCAAAGGGCACCCGGTGGCTCCTCCACGTGCCGGAATGGGGAATGCTCAGCCCTGAGAACTCCGTGCATGTCCAAGCTCCCGTGCAGGGCATCCATCATTTTCCTGTTGGTTATCATTTTCCATCATGCGTCTCCTGTGCATTTTTAATTGGTTAATTACTTTATTCATATACTAAGCACACCCTCAAGCTCCAATTATTATCAGCGTTAAGTGCTCCGTTCGTGCCGTACATCTTCCCCGAGCTCTCCGTGGCCGTTTCCTGGCCCACGCTTCCTCCCCGTGCGATACCTGCAGCTTCCTCAGCCTCTCCTCAGCCTCGCTCCGGCCCTCCTCTCATTAGTTTATTATCTCTACCTGCTTATCAGCCCCGCTCCCCAGCTCCTCGTTACTGCCGCCGCAATTACGAGCCCGGCGTCCCTCCCCAGCAGCATCCCTGCCGGAGCAGCTCCCGCAGCAATTCCCGGGAGCAGCTCCCGCAGCACTCCCGGCTCCTTCCCGCAGCCCTTCCCGGCGTTAATGAACAGCCGAGCTGTTTGTTCACACCTCACCCCCGGGACTGGGTGTGCTGGCTCGGTTTAAAACCTCCGCCTGCGCCCCGGGGAGGAAATCCAAGCTCTTCCCTCATCACTGCTGCGGTTTGGGAAGGGTTGGGAAGCTCTGCTTGCTCCCGGGAGCCTTCAGCTGGAGGGAGGATCCAGAGGCAGGATGGGCAAGGGAGCAGCAGGGACCGGGCTGGGATCGATCCAGGCTGGAGCAGCCCTGGAGAAGGATTTGGGGCATTGGTGGGAAAGAGCTGCCCCAGAGCCCCCCGTGCGCAGCAGGGCTGGGGGGATTCTGCCCCTGTGCCCAGGTGAGCCCCCACCTGCAGAGCTGCCCCAGCCCTGGGCCCAGCACAGGGAGGAGCTGGAGCTGCTGGAGCCAGGCCAGAGGAGGCTCCAGGATGAGCAGAGGATGGAGCAGCTCTGCTGGGAGCAAAGGCTGGCACAGCTGGGATTGTTCACCTGGGGAGGAGGAGGAGGAGTGCAGGAGTGGTGACGCTGCCCCCGCTCGTGGATTTATCTGCAAGAACAGACTCAAACTCCCCCAGAAACCCCTGAACACTTCTTGGAGGGGCTTTTCCAATATTTCCATCCTCTTTTCCCCTTCCTGGAAATCTGCAAAGGCACCAAAATGTCTGCCAGGCTTGCTCCCTTCACCTGCAGGACACATCCCAGAGAGGTTTTTGCTTTGCCATCCCACTTTTCCTGCTGGGGAGCTCAGCCCCCCCTGCTCCTTCCCGTGGCTTCGTGTCCCCAAGCCAAACCTCGGGCCAGAAATAGGGTCAGCTGGAGCACGGCTAGAGGTGCCCTGCCCTTTCGCATGGCTCTGTGATCCCAAAATACCACGATCCCCACCCAGCTGGGAGAGCAGGCTCCCACACAGGGGCACTTTGTGTATTTAAAGCTCTGCCTGCGCTGTAATTCCGTGTGCAACATTAATTATCCAGCTCCCACTGTTGCCATGGCACTCCTTAAAGCCATCAAAGCCATCAGGAGCCCATCCTACCCCCACCCCACCCTCCTGCTCACTCCTGAGCTCCAGCCCCAGCCCCAGGGCTGGTGTTTTGGGTCACCTGCTCCTCTGCCCAGCACAAAGGCCACATCTGGACTTTGGGAAGTTGTGTCTAATTCCCAAGCTGCATTCCAAGAAGTGCCTGACTCCAAACATGCCCATTTTTAGGTCAAATTGCAGAATTACTGTTTCCTTAGCACAACGTTGCCCTATCTTTAGAAGCTAAAAGGGATGTTTAGAGTTAGAAGGAGAAAGGAAGAAAGAAATGAAGGGGGTGGGGTGAATAAACACATCCCGAGCCCTGGAAAAAACACAAATATGAGATCAAAAGGGAATGAGCCAAATTCTGAATAACCTGATGTCTGCAGCATTTACATCCCTCAGAGCTGACACCTGAGACACCCCACAGGCAGTGACAGAACAGATCTGGGAGCTTCCCCCTCCTACCCCCATCACAGCCCAAATACTGCAGGGAGCCTTTTACACCTGCCCAGACTGCCAGCAGGTCAATTCTGTTTCACCTGCAGCGAGGGTTGGTGCAAGAGAAAGAAGGATTTGTGCTGGGGAAAGCTTTTTCCAGAACTCCAGAGGGATTTTCCCTCTGTGACAGCACCGCTGGGTCCCTGCAGGGTGTGGGGCTCTCCCTGTGGGGTCTGTGCTCAGGCCAGGGCACAGCAGCACCTCCAGGGCTGGGTTTGGCCCTAAAATGCTTCCAGTCCCTCACGCGGTGGGAATGGGGCAGCTCTCCCATGAGGAAAGGCTGGGAGAGCTGGGATTGTTCAGCCTGGAGGAGAGAAGCTTTGGGGTGACCTTCCAGGACCTGAAGGAGCCAAAAGAAGATGGAGAGAGATGATTTACAAGGACCAGGGCAAGGGGGAATGGCTTCACTGCCAGAGCATGAGTTTAGATGGAATATTAGGGTAAAAATCCTCCCTGTGACTTTTTACATGGACAGAAAGTGCTAGGGCAAGGAGCAATGGTTTTAAAGTAAAAGAGGAGAGATTTAGATGGGATATTGGGAATTAGGAATTGCTCCCTGGCAGGGTGGGCAGGCCCTGGCACAGGGTGCCCAGAGCAGCTGTGGCTGCCCCTGGATCCCTGGCAGTGCCCAAGGCCAGGGTGGATGGAGCTTCGAGCAGCCTGGGACAGTGGGAGGTGTCCCTGCCATGGCAGGAGGTGAGAGAACTTCCTAAATCTCTCCTCTTTCATTCCAAACCATCCCCCCTGGTTAAAGAGGAGATGCTGTCCCTGAGGGCTGAGCCTTTTCCTCATTCCCGTGGCGTTTTCCCTTTCCTGCCCTCCTGCATCCAGCCCCAGCTGGGAGCAGGGAGCTGCAGAGCAAAGAGCTGCATTTGCTGAGGAGGGAGATGGGAGCAGAGCTGGAACTTCTGCTCCTGAAATGCCATTCCTGACAACGTTCACACCTAGAGCAGCTGGCACCCTTCTCCCTGTGCCAGGGGCTGTGCTGGGAACAAGCTCCTGCCTGGAAGCAGCTCCCAGCTCTGTTCATGCAACCAGAGGCTGTGCCAAGAGCCAGGCAGGATTTGTCCCGATATTATTGGTGATAAAGGAGCCTCCTGTGTGAGAGGCAGGTCCATTTCCAATCCATCTGTATCTAGATCTAAAAAAGCCTTCATTTTCCCCACGCCGCCACAGATTCCCGGGATAAATTGCTGCCATGGCTTAGCTCCCGACTCCATTACATCCCATTCAAATCCCCTTCATTATCACAAGGAGCAAGGTGACACCAAAAGCTTGTCTCGGGGAATTTATGGCACAGTGGAGACTCTTAGATCCACTCAACCCCATTAAAACCTTCTCCCCTATAAAACATGCACCTTGTTAGGCACCTCAGCAGCAGCCGGCTCTGCTTCCCCGGAAAGGAGCACATTCCAAGGGCCCAATCCCTCCCTGCTCCTGGCTTTGCTGCTGGGGAGAGCTTTGTGCAGCCCTTTATTCCCAGCCTGCTCACCCAGCCAGGATAAAAACAAACACACCCCACCGGCCAAAGCCAGGCTTTTATTCAGGTCTCTTCCTGCCTGGAAAAAGGGATTTGGGGTGGAATTGCTGTGAAATACACAATGAAACATCGTGTTTGGGTTTGTTTAAAGGCATTGAATTTTTAAAAATCTACTCTCAAAATCTCTTTAAAAAAACGTGACCTGGGATTCCAACAGCCTGTGCTGAGTCCCTGACCCTCCCTCCAAGCTGCTCCCTGCTCACAGATGTGCTCAGTCTTCATCTCAGACAGGAATTTCTGTTCCCATCACTGTTCCTTCTGGAGCTGGGGAAGCAGGAGAAGATGAGGAGGTGCTGGGGAAGGACCTGCTAAGGCTGCCCTGCACATTCCCACCTCCATCCCCTCTCCAGAGCCACCCTCCTGCAGCTGGGCTCAGCCTCATCCCTCACCTGAGCAGCCCAGGGGACGTTCCTGGGGCAGACAACCCTTCCCAGCCGGGAAGAGCTGGAATATCTTGTCCCTAAGGAAGTGATTCTGCTTTTCTTCCACATTTTCCCCCCTTTTTCACCTCCCAGTCTCCCCCCAGCTCCAGGCTGTGCCCTTCAGGAGTGCAGGTGGCAGCTCCTGCCTGCTCTGAGAGCTGCTGGTTATTTCAGGTAAATCTGGTTGTGGTTTTGCCCCTCATTTAGTCCCATCTCACTGTTGTTTGCTGTGCTGGATTATGCAAATCCAAATGAAAGCAATATTGGAGCCAGGAAGGTCAGCAGAGCCCGCAGCCACTCCTGCTGTGTCACCTCTGTGCCCCTGCTGAGGCCACACTGGGGTGGCTTTGTCCCTTCCCTGTCCTGGCAGTGCTCCAGCTCCTGCCAGCACCCCAAACCAGCCCCAGCAGGAGGGACAGTCCCTGTGTGGGGTCACACTCGGCTCTGTCCTGCCATGATCCCAAGGATACAACACCCCTCGGTGCTCCTGGGGTGTGCAGGACCCAGCACATCCCTGCTCTCCCTGGAGAAGGGGAATTTCCCTGGGGAACTGGAGTAACCCTGCTTTGGGATAAGTGGGATAAGAGTGGCAAAGAAGGAAAGTGAAATCCCAGAAAAAGCTGAACGGGGAGAAGCAGCAGATCTGCCTGGATCACACAGGCATTCCTGGAACTGGAGAATTGGAGAATTCCAGAGCCATTCCCTGCAGTGGAGTAAGCTGTGACACCTCAAGGTAACTCAGCTCCGACGGGGTCAGGTGGCTCCTGAAGCCACGGAGATCAGGGTGATCCGATGTCCCCGTGCAGGAGGTCAGGGATCAGTGATCCTGAAGGAGCTTTGTCCTCTTTTATTCCCAAGGCCTGAGACTTTTCCCAGCTCGTGCCCATGTCCACCTCACAATTCCTGTCTGGTTAAGGCACCTCCTTTCAAAACTCATCCAACTTCAAGGGAAAACTCCAAGCAAGGGAGGATCACCCACCTCCTCCACGGGTTGTTTATGACTAATTCTCTTCCCTGCTGGAATGTGTCTCCTTTGCAGGTGGAATTTGTCTAATTTCAGCTTCCAGCCACCACATCTTGTTACACCTTTGATCGCCAGATTAAAGAGCTCTTGAGTCTCAAATAAATTCTCTTCTGCTGGGGACTCCCAGCTTTGTGCCGAGCAAGGATTCAAAGTGTTTTTTGCTAAGCCTTTCATTAGAAAGGGAGGTGTTTGGCTTGGTGTCTTTTTAAAATTTCATTGACTTTTGTATCTCTTCCCTGGATTCTTTCCAAGTTTTCATTAAGTGTGACCCTGGAACTGGACACTGAGCACACCCAGAGCCCTCCATGGTCCCACAGAACTGCAAAGTTCTTTTCTTTAGGAACTTCCAGTTCAGAAGGTCCCACCTTCTTCCGTACACTTCCCTAATCCATGTTCAGCAGCGTGTGGATATCTTTGTTCCTGGAAGTGTGGATCTCCAGTGCCTTGACCCAAAATTCAGGCTCCTGGAACAAATTCAGCCTCCAAGTGATTCATGCTGCCCTGGCCACGTTTATCTTCCTGCTGGGCTTTGTATCCTCTTTAATTCTTATCTCTCCAGACTGTGCACTCCCCTTCAGGTCATGGATAAATACTCTTGGCTCTCCTCAGGAAAACCTGGCACTGATCTGATAATTTGGCCTGGAAACTGCTGAGGATGATCCTCCCAGCCCTGAGGGACAGAGAATTCCCTGCATCCCAACAGCACCTTCCAATGGTGGTTCACACCCATCAGCACTTTCACCTGCCAGGACATCCCGCAGCTTCTGCACTGCAGGGAATGGGAAGCAGGGTTGGAACAGATGGGATGATGGGTGCGTGTCCTGCTCGAGCAGGGATCGGAGGCTGTGCACCTGGAAATTGCTGCCAGGCTCTGTGGGACACCTGCAGGGTTTAATCATGATCCAGGAGAAGGTGGAGGCTCCAAGGCAGGGCAGGAGGGGCAGACAAATAAGGGCTGATGAGTTTGGCTGGAAAAGAACTGGCTCCACGGGAGTCAGCTTTTCCAAGTAAAACCTGGGCACGGCATTGTGCCCGAGGGAGGAAGAGGATGGTGAGGAGCACCAGCCCCACACAGGGCTGGGCATCCAGGGGTTCTGTGTGCAGCCAGCAGCCAGGCAGGGACCTCCAGGGCAGCTCCAGATGTGGGAAATCCCAACAGTGGAGAATCAAATCTCTCCTTTAAGATGACCAGGAAGGCTTTGTGCTTCTGGAAGTCCTCTAGTCTATTTAGTGTCACGTTTTGGGAACCTTTCAGCATGGCAAGATGGAAGATGATCCCTTGGAAAACTCTTCTTTAATTAATTCTGCTGCTAAAGCAGCAGCTGAACACCTCTTGGTGCAGCAGCAGAAATAAAATGCAGCCCTGGAGAACCACTGAAACCTTGTGGGGTTATGGAGAAGGTGGAGAAAGGCTCCTCTGGAAGTTCACACCGAAGTTCAGGAGTGAGCAGGCACAAACACAAGGGCAATGCCATAAAGCATGAGGAGAAGGTTCTTCCCCACGGGGCAGGTCAAGCATCAGGCCAACGGCCCAAAGAAGTGGGGGCATCTTCATCCTTTAGATCTTCATGTTTCACCTTCAAGATCTTCATCATTCCATATCTTTATCCTTCATCCTTCAAGCTCTTCATCCTTCAGGATCTTCATCATCCTTCAAGATCTTCATCCTCCATCCTGTGCTATTCACATTCTCTGAACAGACAGAGACATGATTCTCTCTCCCAGGATTTTTCCTGGGAAGCTGTGAGACACAGTCAGAAAGCTCAGAGAAAGAAGAAAACAATTCTTATCTCTATTGGCTGCTCCTGTTGTGGCACATGTGGAATGTGTTATGGAGATTTGTTCACTGAAGAGTGATTTGTTAATTGGACACTGGTGATGGTTGGATTGATTGGCCAGCTGGGTCAAAGCTGTGTCGTGACAGTCTGGAGACATTCACGGGTTTTTCTTTAGTATCTTTACAGTATGATATAGTTATAGTATAGTATAGTATTAATGTAATATAATTTAGCCTAATAAAAGCAGTTTATTCAGCCTTCTGCCACATGGAGTCAGAGCGTGTTATTCCCCCTTCAAGGGTCACTGCTTCGATACCATCCCTCAAGATCTTCACCCGTAATCCTTCCAGATATTTGTCCGTCATCCTTCAACATCTTCATCCTTCATTTTTGAGATCTTCATCCTTTGAGATCTTCACCCTTCAAGATCTTCATCCTTCATCCTTTGAGATCTTCATCCTCCGAAGTCCAACAGCAATGCCCTGAGCAACCTGAGCTGAGTTTGAATCTGGCTCTGCTTGGAGCAGAAAGCAGAACTGGAAACCTCCTGAAGGCTCTTAAACTCCATAATTTTGTGATTCCCCAGCAGTTCCAAGAGCAGTTTTTCCAGCATTTTTGGAGCAGTGGCACTGTGCAGACCAACACTGCAAACTGTATTTCTCTGAATATTCATGACATATTCCTTCAGGAATACTCAGATCCTGTGCCTCCACAGAAAACAGACTGAAGGATGGACTCCAGACCGTCCTGACTTCACTTGCTTCTCCAGTCCCTCCACTCTGCAGTTTTAAAACTCATTCAAAAATGCAAACACCAAATTTGAGGCAGAAATTTTGTATTTCTGGGTGAAAAATTCTAATCTGTAAGTTTCTAATTTTTTTTTTCTTCACTTAAGCTTTTTGCCACTCCAAACCTCCCAGCTAAAGGTCACTGGGTCATCTCAGCCAGGCTTGGCTGCCCTCAGGAAGTACAGGAAGGAGCCTTGTAACAAAAAGCTGGGCCCCCAGAAGCTGGAGATTTCCCTGGAATGGCTGCTGGGGCTGAAAGTTAATTTGTCGTTGTTCTACTGCAGCGTCTGCAGCCCTTTAGGTGAAAATGAGCATTTCAAGGCAAGCCCCCAGACAAAGCTCGTTCTGATTCTAAACTGTTCCTGCAATGTAAAGATTAAAACAATAACATTTTAAGCCTGGGAGCTTCAAATGGGAAGGAGCGGTGCGGGGAGGCTCGGCAGCAGCTCCGGAAGCCCTGCTAATGACGGCAGTAAATTGGATCAGAAGGATTCGCTCATTTTGGGAAGAGAGATGGAATAGCTGAGGCTATTCTCACTGGCACTAAACTCATTACGTTGTTTACACTGCACCTTCCTGCTCCACGCTGGAAATCAGACCTTGCCTGGGATATTCCAGGCAGGAAGAGCAGGGAGAAGTCAAGGATTCATGGTGATGTTTGATCCCTGCCGTGGTTGGTTTGGGGTTTTTTTCATATGGGGCTTGTTGGGAAAATGCTGGGTGAAGAGAAGGATGTTGGGATGGTCAATGCTGGGTGACAGAGCTGGGGACAAAAGCTGATGAGCAAAAGGAGAGGAAAAGCATGTTAGATGTGTGATGTCATGGGGAGAGAAAATCCCAGGATCACTGAGGTTGGAAAAGCTCTCCAGGATCATCGAATCCAAGCCGTGCTCAATCCCCACCTCATCACCAGCCCAGAGCACTCAGTGCCACCTCCAGGCCTTTCTGGGACATCTCCAGAGATGGGGACTCCGAATCTCCCTGGGCAGCTCCTCCCAATCTCTGACCCCCCTTTCCATGGGGAAATTCCTGCTGCTGCCCACCCTGAGCCTGCCCTGGCCCAGCCTGAGGCCGTTCCCTCTCCTCCTGTCCCTGTTCCCTGGAGCAGAGCCCGACCCCCCCGGCTGTCCCCTCCTGTCAGGAGCTGTGCAGAGCCACAAGGTCCCCCCTGAGCCTCCTTTTCTCCAGGCTGAGCCCCTTCCCAGCTCCCTCAGCCTCTCCCGGGGCTCCAGCCCCTTCCCAGCTCTGCTGCCCAGAAGGTTGGGGGGACCTGGCACAGCTGTGCTGGAACCTGCTGGATCATGGAGCCCACCCAGGGCACCTGAGCACCGAGGGGAGGTTCCAGGTGGCCTCAGGGACAGGGAGAGCTCTGATCTGCAGAGACAGAGCAAGACCAGGGAGTGACACCAGGCTGTGCCACGTGCCAGCCTCGTGGACACCAGCCAGGCCAGCTCGGAGGCTGGCAGGGAGCTCTCCCTGCACAGCAGCACCTGGAGTCCTTATCTGCTTCCCCCAGCCTCCAGCTTGGTGCTCTCCCAGCCCATCACCCCCTCCCCATTCCTCATCCTGCTGGGATGGGAGGTGGGAGCTGCCCTGCTGGAGCTGCCTGTCACAATGCCTGGCATTTCTGCCACCCTTCTGTCCAAACCTGGATGCCTGGGCAGGAATTTGGTGGCTTTCCAGCCCTGGAAATGATTCTTGTGACCCTGTGTGCCCAAGGGAGGTGGGAGCTCAGACGTGAGGGCACTGCAGGGAATGAGCGTCACCCAATGGCCTTTTCCTGCCTGGCTCCCAAAACCTGCAGGAAAGAACTCTGGGATGGACCAAGAGGCCAAATGCTCCAAGGGCACTGGAGAAGGGATTAAAGAGCCCCTGACCTCACATCAGCATGAAGTTGACTTCTCTGTCCAAAAAGTCTCCTCTGGGTGAGCCCGGGAGCACTGGTACCTCTCTAGAGCAGACAGCAAAGAGCTGCTGCCATCATTCAACAAATCCCTGGGCTCTGGAGCTGCCTGGGGTGCAGATTTCCATGGATGTGTGCAGCTCCCATGGATGTGTGCAGTTCCCATGGATGTGTGCAGCTCCCATGGATGTGTGCAGCTCCCATGGATGTGTGCAGCTCCCATGGATGTGTGCAGAGTCCATGGATGTGTGCAGATTTCCATGGATGTGTGCAGATTTCCATGGATGTGTGCAGCTCCCATGGGTGTGTGCAGAGTCCATGGATGTGTGCAGCTCCCATGGGTGTGTGCACATTCCCATGGATGTGTGCAGCTCCCATGGATGTGTGCAGCTCCCATGGATGTGTGCACATTTCCATGGATGTGTGCAGCTCCCATGGGTGTCTGCAGCTCCCATGGATGTGTGCAGCTCCCATGGATGTGTGCAGATTTCCATGGATGTGTGCAGCTCCCATGGATGTGTGCAGATTTCCATGGATGTGTGCAGATTTCCATGGATGTGTGCAGCTCCCATGGGTGTGTGCAGATTTCCATGGATGTGTGCAGCTCCCATGGATGTGTGCAGATTTCCATGGATGTGTGCAGCTCCCATGGATGTGTGCAGATTTCCATGGATGTGTGCAGATTTCCATGGATGTGTGCAGTTCCCATGGATGTGTGCAGTTCCCATGGATGTGTGCAGCTCCCATGGATGTGTGCAGCTCCCATGGATGTGTGCACATTTCCATGGATGTGTGCAGCTCCCGTGGATGTGTGCAGCTCCCATGGATGTGTGCAGCTCCCATGGATGTGTGCAGAGTCCATGGATGTGTGCAGCTCCCATGGATGTGTGCAGCTCCCATGGGTGTGTGCAGCTCCCATGGATGTGTGCAGAGTCCATGGATGTGTGCAGCTCCCATGGATGTGTGCAGCTCCCATGGATGTGTGCAGAGTCCATGGATGTGTGCAGCTCCCATGGATGTGTGCAGCTCCCATTGATGTGTGCAGCTCCCATGGATGTGTGCAGAGTCCATGGATGTGTGCAGCTCCCATGGATGTGTGCAGATTTCCATGGATGTGTGCAGCTCCCATGGGTGTGTGCACATTTCCATGGATGTGTGCACATTTCCATGGATGTGTGCAGCTCCCATGGGTGTGTGCAGCTCCCATGGATGTGTGCAGAGTCCATGGATGTGTGCAGCTCCCATGGATGTGTGCAGCTCCCATGGGTGTGTGCAGCTCCCATGGATGTGTGCAGCTCCCATGGATGTGTGCAGAGTCCATGGATGTGTGCAGCTCCCATGGATGTGTGCAGCTCCCATGGATATCTGCAGCTCCCATGGATGTGTGCAGCTCCCATGGATGTGTGCAGAGTCCATGGATGTGTGCAGCTCCCATGGATGTGTGCAGCTCCCATGGATGTGTGCAGCTCCCATGGATGTGTGCAGCTCCCATGGATGTGTGCAGATTTCCATGGATGTGTGCAGCTCCCATGGGTGTGTGCAGCTCCCATGGATGTGTGCAGCTCCCATGGATGTGTGCAGTCCCTCTCCTCCTGCTGGCTCCTCCCAGTGCTCTCAGCCCAGTGGCCCAGTCCAGCTCCGTGATTCCCTGGTGCCTGAAGAGCAGAAGCTCATCAGGGCCAGTCTGTTCCCAGGGAAGGCACAGGTGTTCCCTGGATTTTGTGACACCAAGAGAAGGCATTCCTACCTCTTCCCCCACTGCCTGTGCGAGGAGGAACTCAGTGTGAGCCTAAACAGCACTGGAAGCAGGGAAATGGGATCTCCTGAGTGACCTGGATGCGCTGGAGAGGCTCCCCCTCCCTCCCTCTGGCACCTCCTGCTCCTGGAGAAGCTCCTTTGGCCAATGTGTGGCTGCAGCTGCAGCTGTGAGCCCCCACAGGGATGAATTCCGAATTTCCCTGCTCCAAGCCCACGCTTCTCATCCTGCCAGGCTTTCCTCAGGGTCGTGCTCGGGAGGGAAGATTTGCTCCCAGCCTCTGGCAGGGCCATATAACAAAATCAGCCTGCAAGGTTCCTTACTCATCTCATTATACACACAGAGACTCTGGGCAGGCAAAGATAAAGCAAAATAAGAGAAAATTATTGCATCTCTTAAATCGGAATAAAATATCTCCCGGTGAAATCATTGCAGCAGCAGCTCGCTGTGGGGTGGAGGGAGGCACAGCAGGTACTGGGGTGCCCTGGTGGTACCAGCAGGGGTAAGGACCAGCCCAGTGCTGGCACCAGAAGAGCCCAAGGGGTGGTGGCACTGGCCGTGGCACATGGGTGATGTTTCCAGGGAGGTGTGTGTGCCTCAGTTTCCCCCAGCTGGCTGGGCTGGCAGCTCTTGCTCCCAGGGCAGCAGTTAAGGGGATCATGTTCGTACACAGAGTTGAATTCCAGTGGCTGTGCCCGTGTAAGTGCTGAGTGCTATTAACAACCAACAGCAGCTCCCCTTCCTGCCTTTGCCTCAGGCCATTCCAGCCCAGTGAAGCGTCAGGCAGCACTACCTGGCAGTGCAAACCTCGGGATACACTGGAAACCTGGAGATGGGAGTCCAGAAGGATGTGCCTGGCTTTACCCAGGCTGATGGTGCAGGAGCTCAGGCTGCCTGGGAGGTGGGGGAGACACCTGAGGGTGAAGGAAGCATCCCCCTGGAAGGCGGGACAGGCAAGGGTGGTGGATGCAGCCCCCAGGCCTGGTGTGGGGAGGAGGTGGCCACGTTGTTGTTTTGGTTTTGTTGTTTTTGTTGTTTTTGTTGGTTTTGTTGGTTTTGTTTTTGTTGGTGTTTTTGTTGTTTTTGTTGTTTTTGTTGGTTTTGTTGGTGGTGCCTCTGCCCCAAAGCTGTGCCAGATCCCCAGCCCTGAGTGAGCTGTGCCATCCCAGCCTCTCCCTCATCACCTTCCCCATTCCCATCCTTCCTCCTGGAGCTGGATCCTGCCTGGAGACAGATGATGTGCTGGGCAGCAACAGCAAAGTTTATTAAGTTGGGGTGGGAAGCTCTGGCAGGCTGGGTTCACAATTAGGCTCCCAAAGGCAAGATCATAAAGCATCCAGACACTTGGGATACGGGGCTGATTACCAGCATCCTTCATCATTAAATATTAACACCCAGGCTGCTTAAAGGCCACTGCAAGAATTATAGAATTTAATACCTATCACGCTCTATCAATAGGCTGGGAGAAATATGGGCCTTGCGCCTGTGTGGGTTTTTTTTCAGGCTTCAGAGTAAACTGGAAGTCTGGCAAAATTAAACAGCACAATTCTTGCTTGGGAGCCACTGGGAATTGCAAACAGGGAGCACCAGGGATCAGCCATGTTTGATATGCTGGGGGAGAGAGCTCATTAAAACACAGGCGCTGGGACCAGAAGGAGAGGAAATTAAAGCATAATTTAAGATAAAAAACCCATCTATGGAGCATGGCTGCAGCCCCCAGCACTCCCCGGCGTGCCTGGCTGCTCCCAGTGACCCCAGACTCAGTGACCCCAGGCTCCCAGTCAGCTCCAGACTGGTGGGATGGGCTAAGGAGGGTTTGTCCCCAACCTTACAAACCCCTGACTGTGCTGGGACAGAGCCATCCATGGAATCCTTCCCAGTGGCCACATTCCCGCTTTCCAGCCCATGCACGTGGGATGTAATGGCCAGGACATGACTGAAGCTTCCCACCACTGCTCACAAGTCCTTTATACAGAGCAGAAAGCTGGGGAAATCCTGGAAGTCTCAAAAAAGTTGCTTGTGACAGGATTTCTTTTTCTTCCTTGTCTTGCAATATTGGGCTCAGTCATAGGAAAAGTGTCTGGGTTGTGTGACCCTTTTGGGATGGGAGACAGAATCCCTGATGGAAACATTAGAGAGGACAGGCTGCTGGGACTGTCCCATCAGTGGCAAAGCACTGTCCCCAGAGCTCCAAACCCATTCCAGAGCTTCAAACCCATCCCAGAACTCCAAACTCACCATCCCAGAACTCCAAACTCACCATCCCAAAGCTCCAAACCCACCATCCCCAAAGGACTGAAATATGACTCAGAAAGTGCAAAATTCCTCCAGTACAAAGGGAGATCCGTGGCAGGGTTGGAGCTGTGACCATCCAGCTGTGCCTGGGATGTCCCTGCTCTCTGCAGGGAGACTCCTGGGCTGGTTGGAGCCCACGATACAAACCAGAGCAGCTCAGTGAGCACTGAGAGTGGCCAGGCTGGGATTTTCCATGCTTTTCTATGATTTTCCGTGCTTTTCCATGCTCTTCCATGCTTTCTGCATGCACAGAGCTGGAAATAAGAGCACTTGAGCTGTGCGAGCCCCGGGGTGACGGAGGCCGGAGCGGCGCCACCTGCGTGGGACGCAGAGCCTGGAAAAGGGCTTGAGCACAGGCTGTTCATGTGGAAAAGCGCAGGAACCTGCAGCCAGGTCTCCTTTATTCCTGCAGAAACCTCTCCCCTGCCCTCCTTTTCACGCCACCGCTGTCACCTCCGCTTTTCCCTCTCTCCTCCTGACTCTGCCCCCGGGGCTCGGTGGCACCGCTGCCCCGCACCCGCCCTGTGCCGCTGCCGCCGCAGCCCCCGCGGCTCCCCGCTCCCCATCCCACCCCAAATCAGGGAACAAACCTCTTCCAGAGGCAGCGAGGCAAATCCAGACGTGCCCGGCTCTGGGGAGGCTGATTGAAATAACTAATTAGGTTCTCACAGCCGTTCGCTGCGCGAGAATGAGAGCGGATCCCACTCCGTGTTTCCTAATGAATCCCGCTCGATGCTTCCTAATGATTTGGTTAAGGGAATTTGCGGTGTCTCCAGGCTGTGGAGCCCATGCAGCCCAGCCCAGCTGCTGGGGAAGCTTTGGACCCTCTCCCAAATTTACCTTTCCCTGCTGCCATGCAGGATTTTTAATGTTTCCCATCCCGGCAGCACCAATTCCATCCCCCGGTGCCATCCCAGACAATCCCCCTTTCCCTGTCTGTCCTGTTTAGATGCACACAGATGGTTTTCAACTTTCCCCTCTTTTTTGAGCATCTCTGAGGGCATTTCCATACAGCAGATCTCCTCTCCCCACCCCAGGACAAACTGAAGCCGGAGCTCTGCGCTCACGTCCCACATTCCCACTGCCCACAAAAACGGATGGATCCAACATCTGCCCTGCTGCAGGACGTTCTCCTGAGCTCAGGAGTGCTGCCTGTCAATAACAGCATTGCTGGGGAGGAGTCTGAGGCAGATTCGGATGAAATCACCTCTTTTAATTGTTATTTTCAAAGCCAGTCACTCCACGGTGATTTTTCCTTCTAAATTTCATTGTTTATTACTTCTTGCTCCATTATCTCTTAGCTGGGGGGAGATTGAGGGTTTTTCTCCCTGGCTGTTATTTTCCAGTGGCTCAGGTCATCCTAACTTATGGGAGTTGCTAAAATCATGTTTCTTTCTCCAGCTCCATTTTAATTCCCACCCTTGACTTTTCCCAGTGTTTTATTCTCCTCCAGTGCACAGTCTCTTTCCCCAGGGAATTGCCAACATGGCAATAAATCACTGCTAATTCTCCTCCCTGCTCCTCACACCTCTTCTTTAAACAAATTTAATTTTTCACACATTCATTTCTGCACTGTTTATAAGGAGAGCTTTGGGTTTTAAAATATTTTCGGGGTTTTAAAATGTATTGGGGTTTATTTATTGGTATTTATTGGGGTTTTAATTTTTTTTTTCCCAGTCACGCCATTTTTCCCACCTGGAATGAAGCATCCCAAGGACTTTGAGCTGCCATTGCTTTCAGCCCCCTCCCTGCTCTATTGCAGTGATTTTCTTTGAGCTGCTTTCACAGAATATCCCTTTTTTTTTTTTTTTTTTTTTTTTGTCCTGCACACCCCTGGCTGCCCCACCACAACTCCTCTGCTCGCTATTCTTTTTCTACAAGCCTTAAGGAATTCCAAGTTGCCTCCTGCTATTCCATTTTGAGTGGAAGTTTTGTCATCCTCGGTTCCTCCAGTGCCAGCACTGAAGTCCCCCTGTCTGGAGCTTTTCTCCTGCCTCTCTCACTCGCTGCAGGTCTCTGTTGTGACTCAATTATGGGGCTTTTAAAAATTCCTCCGGGAGCTGTGGCTCTCCTGGATTTTAATATCCCACCCAGGACAACATTCCCATTGGTTTTATTGCTTCTACCACTCTGATTAATTTGCTACAGGCAGAACGAGTGGCTCCACAAAGGTCTGGCACATCCCTGCTCCAAGATGTTTATTCCAAGGTATCCAGTGCAGGCAATGATTGCACAGATCCACTGGATGCTGGAACACCAGGGGAGGCTCAGGGCGGATAGCAGGAAATATTTCTTCACTGGAAGAGTGGTTAAGCTTTGGAATGGGCTGCCCAGGCCAGTGGAGGGTCACAATCCTGGGAGATGTTGGCCAAAAAATGAGTAGAGGTGGGATTAGTATGATGGATTTGTGGGGGTGTGAAAGGGTGGACGTGGAGATCTTGCAGGGCTTTGCCAACCTCAGTGATTCCAGGATTGGGCAGAGCATTCCAAGCAGGTCAGGCAGTGATCCTGTCCCTGGGGACACCTCTGGGTGCCGTGCCCAGCTCTGGCTCCTCAGCACAGCAGGGACAGGAGCTCCTGGAGCTGAGCAAAGGCCTGGAGCATCTCCGTGCCCAGGAAAGGCTGAGGGAGCTGGGGCTGCTCAGCCTGGAGAGGAGCCCCAGTGAGAGGGGCCTCAGCCCTCAGTGTCCCTGAGTGTCCCTGGGTGTCCCTGAGTGTCCTTGTGTATCCCTGGGTATCCCTGTGTGTCCCTAGCTGTCCCTGGCTGCTCCTATCTGTCCCTGTGTGTCCCCCTGCCTGTCCCTGTGTGTCCCTGTGTCCCTGTCTGTCCCTGTGTCCCCTGTGTGTCCCTGTGTGTCCCTGTGTGTCCCTGTGTCCCTGTGTCCCTGTGTCCCCTGTGTGTCCCTGTGTCCCTGTGTGTCCCTGTGTCCCCTGTCTGTCCCTGTGTGTCCCTGTGTGTCCCTGTGTGTCCCTGTGTGTCCCTGTGTGTCCCTGTGTCCCTGTGTGTCCCTGTGTCCCCCTGTCTGTCCCTGTGTGTCCCTGTGTCCCTGTGTGTCCCTGTGTCCCCTGTGTGTCCCTGTCTGTCCCTGTGTGTCCCTGTGTCCCCTGTGTGTCCCTGTGTCCCCTGTCTGTCCATCCCTGTGTGCAGGAGGGCAGGGCAGCCCCAGGCTCTGCTCCAGGCCCAGCGATGGCCCCAGAGCCCCGGGCAGGGCCTGAGCCCAGGAGCTGCCCCTGCCCAGGAGGCAGAACTGCTGCCCTGGGCAGTGCCAGCCCTGGGCAGATGGTGCAGAGGCTGTGGGGTGTCCCTGCCTGGGGACATTGCAGAGCTGCGAGCACACCCTGCTGTGCCCTGAGCTCTGGGATGGCCCTGCAGGAGCAGGGAGGTGGCACCAGGTGAGCTCCTCCCAGCCTGAACCTCCCCAAATGGACTTCAGGGAATGAAGGAATTCCTGGTGTTCCCAGCTCACTTCCTGTGTCTCATTCCCGCACTGGAGCTCCTCCAGCCCTGGTGAATGAAAGCTCTGGGCAGCATTTGAGCACCTTAAAACATTCAGAGTCACCCCAAACTGTCCTGTTGTGGTGAAGACATCCAAGGAAATGCTCCACGTGGGATAATTTAAGAGCAGTGGAGCCAGGCAGACTTGTACTGGCTTGAGACTCTCCCAGAAATCCGTGGCAGAAATTGGGGGAAATCCCGCTGTGAACCATCCAGTGCTGCCGTATCTCCCGGCAACATTCCCCAAAAACGAGGGCCCAAGGTGAAGAGATGCCAAAGGAGAAATTCCAGAAAGGGCCCTTCCATTTCTACAAGGGAAAAAGAAATTTATGCAGTCAAAGATTAAATGCCAGCTTGAAGAGGCATTCAGGCACACTTCAAGGAACAGCTCCAATATAGAAAACAAGAAATGAACATTTCTGAGAACTTCAATTAAGTACAAGGTAACTTGGAATCGTTCCCATCCGTTCCTTAAATTTTCCAGACTATCTTTTCTCCTTTAATTTACGCACGGCTCTCAGAAAGGCTTTGCTACATCAAAGATACTTTTTGTCTCCTTTGTTCAAATGGATAAATTTGCCTACAAAAATTAGAAATATCATCAACAGTGAAAAATAATTTATTTGTAAAAGGAACTAACTTTTGTTTGAACTAGAGCTGGGAATCGAGATAATGTCTATGAATATGTGGAATGAATAGATGGAAGTATCTGAATTTATGGAAATACATGAATTCTCCTTTGCTGATAGAAAATTACAGTCAGGGCCCATCGCAAGGCAAATTAATATTCAGCATAATCTCATTCCCACACAGGAGCCCAAAGAGACAATTGATCTTGTTTGCGCTGAAATCAATGGAAAAACTCCTGGAGTTGGGCTTCCAAGGAGGAGCAGAGGCAGCAGGACACCTGAGCTGCTGCACACCCACCCCTTCCCAGCATCCCAAACGCTTTGGAACCTCTGGGGCTGGAATGGGATTGATGCTCCCACGCCAGGTCCGGTTTGTTCTGCTCTAAGTCACTCTCACAAAGCTCCCTGGAGCAGCAGGAATGATGTACTGGCCCCGAGGTCACCTTTGGAGCTGTGCTTTCCAGGCCTCCAATCCCCCTCTCAGGGAAGATGTTTTCCTTCAAGGCTCAGCCCTGGCAGGAGCAATATTGGCTCTAGCAGACCTTATTTTTCATTTCTCTTTCAAATGCATTGATTTTTTATCTGCTTGATTCTGAGGAGGAGCTGTGGCACATCTTTCACATTCCAAGGCTGCCTCGGGAGCTGGAATAACTCGGAGCTCTGGATGTTCAGCTGGAGCTAGGCTGGTCCTGCCAGCTCAATGTCCCCAGCATCTGCTGAGGACAGGGGGAATGTGGCATCTCTCAGCCTCCTGGGACTGCTGGAAGCTTAAACCCAGGAGTCAGAATCCTTGGGCACACACTGGGAATGATCATTCCCCCAGCAGGGCTGCTCCTGCTGATTTATTAATGATTAAAACCCAACCAGTGCTGGAGTGTCCAAGTCAGCTCCACACGACCCAGCCACGATAAAGGCAGGCAGGTCTTTTCCCTGGAATAAGAGCAATCTCCACAGCTCCCAACAGATCCCAAACTGTGGAACCCAGAGGAAAAACCTGGACAAAAATTCCACTTTGGCATGGTGGAGAGTTGTGCCTGTTTAGAGGCACAGAACATAGAGGGGCTGTGCTGATGGGACAAATCCACTCAGGAAGTGCTTGCAGTGACCCAGAATTGCCAACCAGACAACGCCAGGCACTGCAAGCTCCCAGCAAGCTCTGATCCTGCTTTTCCTGCCTCTGATCCTGCCCTGTGGAACACGCTGGGAAGAATTTGCTGCTGGCAACACTTTCCTCCCATGGCTGAGGGGCTCAGGTGGGGGCAGAAATCTCACAAAGGATACAACAAAGTAAAGCAGTGGCAAGAAAAAGCAGGGTTTCATATGCCAGGCTCAGGGAAAACCAGGCTGGAATAAGGCACTGAAATAATGGCAGCTTCTTGAGTAGGTTTAGGTTGGATTTTGGGATGAAATTCTTCCCTGGGAGGGTGGGCAGGCCCTGGCACAGGGTGCCCAGAGCAGCTGTGGCTGCCCCTGGATCCCTGGCAGTGCCCAAGGCAAGGTTGGGCACTGGGGCTTGGAGCAGCCTGGGACAGTGGGAGGTGTCCCTGCCATGGCAGGGGTGACACTGGATGAGATTTAAGGTTTTTTCCACCCCAAACCATTCCATGATTCCACCAGTACTGCCAATCCCACCACCAGCCCATGTCCCCTTTTCCTGGTAATGGGAGGCAGAAAGTATGAGATCAGTTGTCTTTAAAAAGGGCAGAAGGGGCTGGAAACAGGGAATGTGTTTTCCATACCAGACATATCCAAAGGAATTGTGATAAACTCTGGAATTAATGGGGGCCCAGAGAGATGTGGCTGTACTGGGAAGAATCAGCACAGCTTCTCCAGGGGAAATCACATCCCATAAAACCATGACATTCTTTGGAGGTGGCAACACTGGTCCAGGAAAGAATTTGCTGTAGTTAAACTGAATTTTCAAAAAAAAAATCCATTCAAAATCCTCACAAAAGGCACTTGGAGACACTGAGATTTTAGGGAATGCAAGAGGAAACCCCTCCACAGATTTAAGAGCGGTCAAAAACATGACACTGAGAGAAGGATAACTGATTTGTGCTCCAAACCATCCACGGGGATCCTTGGAGGCCTGTCCTGGGATCTGCAGAGTGGAACACACATCAATGATCCGGAAAAGTGGGGAATGATGAAGTGACAGTGTTTGCCTATGCGACAAAATTATTCAGGATCATGAAATCCAACAGTGACAGTGAAAAGCTCTGGAGGATCTGCTGAGAATGAGTTCCTGACAATAAAACAGGAGGTGAAATTCAGTGTAAATACATGGAAGGTTATGGCAGGGAAGGGGAAAAAAAACAGAGTGGGAATGGAGTTTAAACAATGATTAAGTCTGAATGAGCTGCCACTGCTCATCCCAGAGTTCATAGAGCCCTGGGAAGGTGTCCTGGGAATGCTGCTCAGGGTGTGCCAGGGTGTCTCATGTTGAAAGATGTGGCTGGGTGTGAATTCCATCACCATCTCTCAGAGCTGGGGCAGTTTTCCTCTGCTCATGGGGCAGTTTTCTTTATCTCTCCCACAGCCAATCCTCCCTCCAGGAGATCTCTTCTGTTCATGGCCACTGAGTGTCCCTGCATGGCTGAGAAAATTCCAGCATCCCATGGGGAGAGGCTGCGCCCAGGGGAGGAGCCAAGCATTCCTACCTGGATACAATCTGACCTTGGAACAGCACAGCAGCCTTTGCCCACTGCATTCCCAGAGGAGCAGCTTTCTGCCCCACTGCATTCCCAGAGGAGCAGCTTTCTGCCCCACTGCATTCCCAGAGGAGCAGCTTTCTGCCCCACTGCATTCCCAGAGGAGCAGCTGTCTGCCCCACTGCATTCCCAGAGGGAGCCCAGGCCCATCTCCAGCAGCCCTGGAGCTCCAGAGGAAAACTCCAGCCTTGTCCAGGCTCCTGCTCCAGCAGAAGCACAGCTGGCACTGCAGGAGGGCTGAGCCCCCATGGAATGGCACTGCTGCCACCACCCTGACCCACAGCCTGCCAGGGCCTGCTCTGACTCTGGCAGGGTTTGGTTTTGTTTGTACTATTGCATTTGTATTTTTAGTTTTCCATGTAAAGAACTGTTATTCCCATTCCCATATCTTTGCCTGAGAGCCCCTTAATTTCAAAATTATAATAATTCTGACTGAGGGGGTTTAATTTTCCATTTCAGGGGAGGCTCCTGCCTTCCTTAGCACTCACCTGTCTGTACAAACCCAGACACCTGGTCACAAAGCCAGAGGGATGCTTTGGCCCTCTTGGGACAGAGAGAACAGGGCAGGAATTGTCCCCAGAGCCAGCAGGGACATCCATGTGCCATCTGTATTTTGAGTCCTGGGTGTGTGGCTGATCCTGCATCCCATAAAGGACACAGCAGGAAAAGCCAAAACCAGGAACAGGATGACACAGGGGTGATACAAAATTGAACAGCCAAGGTTATCCAGCTTGGATGGGCCATGGAGGTCTGTCCTGTGTTTTGGGGACAGAAAATGGGAATTGGTGATTTCCCCTTTCTGGCATTGTGATAAGGAATCAAAGCACAGGGAAGCAGATTGAAAATGGTGAAGCAGAACCTTTTCCCACCTTCCAGAGCCTAAAGGGGCTCCAGGAGAGCTGGAGAGGAACTGGGGACAAGGGATGGAGGGACAGGACAAGGGGAATGGCTCCCACTGCCAGAGGGCAGGGATGGATGGGATATTGGGAATTAGGAATTGTTCCTGGGAGGGTGGGCAGGCCCTGGCACAGGGTGCCCTGAGCAGCTGTGGCTGCCCCTGGATCCCTGGCAGTGCCCAAGGCCAGGCTGGACAGGGCTGGGAGCAGCCTGGGACAGTGGGAGGTGTCCCTGCCATGGCAGGGGTGGGATGGAATGAACTTTAAGGTCCTCTTCAACCCAAACCATTTCACAAATCCACTTTCTGGTCACTGCCTAAAATGAGGCACCTTCAGGCCCAGGGGTGCAGCTCAAAGGCTCCTCTGTGTTTCCCACCCCAAGCAAAGCAGAACCTCCCCCAAAATGCTGCCATTCCCAACCTGATCCCACGTGAGAGAGGCAGCTGAGGAGGACAGCCCTGGAAACCTTCACTGTTCTCCTGTGAGGGAGGCAAAGAGGTAAAAATTAATATATATATTTTTTTTAATCTAAAGACTGGAATTATTCAAACAAAAGACCAAATTATTCAAATCAACCTGCTACAGGAGACCAAAACTAAGAGGAGGAGATGAAAGAATGAACTGCAGAGCACTGAGAGGATGCACAATGAGAGGCCACCTCTGCTGCCCCATTTCTCTGGGGTCCTGCTGCCAATCCTGCTGAATTCTGAAGGGCTCCTTTCCTTCTGGAATGCCGAGGTACCGCTCATCTCCCCTCTGCCTCGCTCTCCAGGACACGCTGTTAAATCCCTTCCTTTCTTCTTCATTTTTATTTTCTGGGGAGACACAACTGGGGATGATCCATCAGAAGGAAATACCTAAACCTCAGATCACCTCGAGGAGCCTGCTCGGAGAAGAAAGAAGATTTTGTGTGAAGGCAACGCTCACCAGCGAGGCTCCACATCAAAAGGATGTTTTTCCACGGACTAAAGAGCGGGATTCATTCTCCATCCGGGCCCAGATTCACACTGACACCGGGAAGACTTTCAGGCAGCCACACTTTGTTTACTTAAAAGCTGGGAGGAAGGGAAAATGTCACAAGTGCTCATGTAGAGCTGCGCGTGCCCCAGTCGGACACCTCCAGCACGGCTCTTTGTACAAGCAAAACCCTCCCCGCGGGCCGGGGAGTGCTGCACAAATCATCTGCCCAATCATTTAGGGCGATGAATAATTCATGGGCAGGCAAATGTGTTCACAAGCAATTCCTGGGAAGGGCTGGGAGCCGTTCAAGGGATGGATGTGCTGCTGCTGGGAACCTGAGCGGGCTTTCCTTGGATTCCTGGAGCTCCAGCCCTCTGAACATCACTGCCTGTCCCTCACCCCGGGCTCTGTCCCCTCCCTGTCCCAGCTGCTGCAAACCCGTGTCTCCCTCAAGGGCTAATTCCCATGACCCATCAAAATTACTTCATGGGACTCTTTCATTTAATCTTTATTTATTTTTCCTTTCTTCGAGCTGACAATGGAGGTGCAGAACTGCTTTTCTAAAGCTGCACAGCTCACACAGGTGTGGCTCCATCCCTCCAAACATCCCTGTCCTGAGCTTTTTGTCCACTCCTTGTCCAAACACGCGGAAGCCCCAGTGTTCACCTCAAGAGCAAATTCCCACAGCACCCCTGAATGACTTCATGGGAGTCCTTCCCTCCCTCCTTCCCTCCCTACCTACCTTCTTCCCTCCCTTCCTTCCTTCCTGGAATCCTGGAATCCTTCCTGGAATCCTGGAATCATGGAATCCTTCCTTCCTTCCAAGCCCCAATGTCCAACCTGGCCTTGGACACTTCCAGGATCAAGGTGCAGCCACAGATTTTCTGGGCAATCCCTGCCTGTGGCATTTTGGGGAAAATATATTTGGGTTTTCTCCAGGATCAGGCACAGCAGAACAAGCCCTGTTTTCTTTAGCCTTGCATAAGACGCAAAATTTAAGGAGAAGCAACAGGTTTCCTATAAATATCTATAAATATATAGAAATACATGACAGGTCCCTTTAAATAAAAATATCCTGTATATTTGTCCTCCGAAATATTTGTTGCACATCCTCAAGTGATGCACGTTCAGCTATCCCTCCTGGTTTCCAGAAGCTCCTTTTGGGGTGATCCCTCAATCTTTTAAGAAGGTATTTCCAGGGGAAGTGTGCTTCTCCTGCTGCGGCCCAGATCCCCGGGAAAGAACCATTTCTGGAAATCCAAGCTGCTTTTCTGCCAAGAAAACTCAAGGAGGGATCTGGGAGTTTTCAGCCCAGTCCCACCCCTGGATTTCAAGAGGAAATTCCCCCATTTCCCTGCCCCGTGGGAAGGATCCTCACCACTTGAGGAGCTGCTCTGGCCCTGCTGTCCATGAGGAAATTCTCCCCCCGTGTCTCATCCTTGCTGCTCACGCTCACTAATTACCCTGAGCGCTGATGAAATATGATTACATTTTTCTCTTCATTAGGCATGATATCGAATCATAACTCACACGTATCAAATTGTTTTATTCCTTTTCTCCCTGTTTGCTTTGGAATTCTTCCCTGCTCCTGACAATGTGGGTTTAGCTCTGTCTGTGCTGCTGAGCCCGGCAGCTGCCAGGACCCTGCAATTTTAATGATCTAATCCGACAGCGAGCAGGCTTTAATTTAAACTTTTATTAACGACCACTTTCCACCCTCAAAGACTATATTAAAATTGCTTAATGGAATTGCAGATTATAAATGCCCCACTGCAAGGCCCACTCGTGCCGGCGTGCAGCACCCCTTTGGAATTCAGAGCAATCCTATTAAGTCCTCTTTATGTTTTGGAGAGGTCATTTTGATTGCAGCTTTTTGTGTACTTCCCCTCGGAGATAGTGCTGCCCCAATCTCTGAATTTGAAAGAAGAGAGTTTTACCAGAGACCACGTCTTTCACATTCATTATCCTTCCACAGGCAGCTTCAGATTTAATTTCTTTGACTTACTGCGTGGATTTTTTGGGGGAGTCTGCTGAGGGGGGATGGAAATGAATTCCTCGGGCAGCATCAGTCGGTGACAGGAATGACAGAATCCACCCCGAGAACTGCTGGGAAAGGAGAGGAGAAGAGGGAGGAGGATGCAGGGATTCATTCTTAGGTGGAAAATTACAGTATCAGGACAACCTTTGGAAGTGTGAAGCTCTTTGCCCGAAATGCCGCAGTTTTTCACACCCCCTGTTAGTCCTGGCTCTGTTAGGCCGGGCTTTAATGGTCTCTTCACGGAGTCTCCCCCCAGCCCCATTCTTTATTTTATTTAAGGACTCAGCAAAGGCATCAGCAGTCCCCAAACCCCCCCAGAGCCCAGCACGGGTGATTGTTTGCCTCAGGAAATGCCCTATTAATCATTTGTTGTATAGATTTAATTTCTCACCATTCTCCCCTCTTTATTTGCTGTTGTTATTGTTCCTTTCCGCCGTGAAAAGGCAGAAACAACCTCAGGTTCTCAAGGAAGGGAACAATCCATCAGTTCTCCTGCCTCACAATGGGACTCCGCGGGAGCAGCTGCCTCTGCTCTGAATACCCCTCGTCCCAAAGGCTGGACCAGGGGACAGAAAAAGCACTTCTTCCCAGGGAAAAGAGGGAGGTGAAGGACACACAGGGGGGTTTCTGAGGGGGAGTTTTTCCATTCGAGTTGTTTACGCTCAAGCTGCTCCTCTGGTCTCTTTTTGCAGGGATAGTGTTGGGTGTGACCCACCTGATGCATTTGAAATACCAAACCCACACAAAAGAACCCAGCTGTGAACCCCTTTGTCCCCTAAAAATAACCTGAAGGGTTGAGCGGGGCACAGCAGAGACCTCTAAAGTCGGGGAAAATGCACCGCCCTCTCTGTAGACAGGATCAGATCCCCGAGGAAAAGGATTCCCCACCTGGCAGGAAAATCCAGCTGCCACAGTCCCTGGGCAGGGGGAACATGTGGGAGCCAGACAAGCCCTGTGGAGCAGATTTATAGGATTTATGGTTTGCTCACCTCCTGATGGGCTGGGACAGCCCATGTGCAGCACAGATCAGGGCTTGGGTGGCTTTTCCCCGTCCCCACCGCTCCACCTCCAAGGAATAGCACATTTTCTTCTGAAATCCTGCCAGATTCCAAGCCCTGTGCAGTGGGAGGCCTCCCAGCCCACCTGTGACAGGGATGAGGTTCCCAAAATCATTCCCATTATTGAGGGAATGCTCACATTGCTCAGGGTGGGATTTCCCCATCCCTGAGTCCTGCCCAAACCCTGCCCCTCACAAGGTGACCCCGACCTTCCCCTGCCGGGATATTTGCCATGGAACCTGCAGCCAGGGAAGAGTGGAACTGGAGAGGGAAATCACCTGGACCTGCCTGTATTCTGTAAGGAAAGGCTGGCACAGCTGGGATTGTTCACCTGCACAGGAGAAGCTTTGGGGTGAGCTCAGTGTGGCCTTGCAGGGCCTGAAGGAGCCCCAGGAAACCTGGAGAGAGACAATTGACAAGGGATGGAGGGACAGGACACAGGGAATGGCTCCCAGTGCCAGAGGGCAGGGATGGATGGGATATTGGGAATGACGAATTGTTCCTGGGAGGGTGGGCAGGCCCTGGCACAGGGTGCCAGAGCAGCTGTGGCTGTCCCTGGATCCCTGGCAGTGCCCAAGGCCAGGCTGGAGCAGCCTGGCACAGTGGGAGGTGTTCCTGCTGAATGAGATGAGCTTTAAGATCCCTTCCCACCCAAACCATTCCATGATTCTGGGATGATCCCAATGCTCCATGAGCTGAAATCAGTGACCTGGGATTTTCCATGCTGGGATGCACCAGGCATTCCTGGGAGATGTTTCCTGCTGCTGTGGGCTCCATCTCTGTTGGATCCATCCCATTCCCACCCCGTGACGTTGCCCTGCTGAGGCTGGCAGGAAACCAGGGCATCTCAGCTGCCTCAGCATTCCCAGCTCATCATTCAACACCCACACCCCCCAGGATCCATAAAATGGGAATATTTGTTCCATTTACTGCCTCCTCCCCCTGAGCAGGGCCTGGAAGCAGGAGTGGGGTTGGAGTGAAGCCGGTGTGAACGGCGAGCAGGGGGCTCAGAATTTATCTTTTGTGAATATTTGTGTGTTAAAGTTACAGATCTGCTTTCCCCCCCTGTTTGCAATAGCGCTGCTCAAATATTTGTGGAGCCCGAACGCAGCCTAATTGAAATTCACTCAAATTCAAATTAATATTCATGATTTTTTTTCCTCTCCTGCCTTCCACTCTTCACTCAGCTCTGAAGGGAAGCAGCTCCCTGCTGTGGAGGGGACAGCTGGAAGCTGGAAGGCTCCTGGGAGGGTGAAAACTTTGGCAATCCACGTGGAATTTCTGGAGGCAGGCACGGGCTGGATGTCGGGATTGACAGGAGGGTTTGGAGCTCCGTCAGGGAGTGCTGGAATTTCGCAGCCTCTCCCCCTGCATCGCTGCTCACTCCACCTGCTCCTTGTCCCTGGATCCAGCTCCATCCTGCCCTTCTCCAGCAGCATCCCTAAAAATTCCCCCCATGCCACCAGCACAGAGCTGGGACTTCTCCAGGAGGGAAGGGCAGAGATTTGGGGCTGTCTGGGAGTGGAGAGGGATTTGGGGATGGCTCTTGTTTGGAGCTGGCTGAGACCTCCAACCTCAGTTGTGTGATTTCCATCAAAGGTGAGCAGAATGTGATGAAACCCCACATCCCTACAAAACATCCTTTTCCCAGACCTTTCCCTGTCGAGCCAGCCTGCTTCCCCCAGTCTGCCACCAAGGAAATCTCACAGGGGGAGATCAGAGCTGCCTGGCACAGCCAAACCTCCTCCAGTCACCCAGGAAACACAGGACGTTTTTCTTCTCAGGAAAACATGGAAATTAAATTGGAATCACTACATGGATGCAGCTCTGCCCAGATAAACTCACAGGCTGTCAGCTTGCAGATGTTCCTGGCTGCTGGAACATCTTTTCTGAGGCTTTTCCCAGCATCCCAGGGATTCTGGAAGTGTCTTCCATCCAGTATTTATGGGCCCCAGTTAAGCACTAGGATAGAAATATTATAAACTCCGTATTTAGCAAGGAAAATCCAGGAATGGGGAAAACTACCCAGGGGCACTGCAATGTCTGACAGATCCTAGGAAGGAATTCAGGGTGCCCAGAGCAGCTGGGGCTGCCCTGGATCCCTGGCAGTGTCCCAGGCCAGGCTGGACAGGGCTTGGAGCAGCCTGGGACAGTGGAAGGTGTCCCTGCCATGGCAGGGCTGGGATGGGATAAACTTTAAGGTCCTCTTCAACCCAGACTCTGGGATTCATCCCAAATTCTGGGATTCCAATTTTGCAATGCAAGCCCAAGACAGAAAACTCAGCTGTCAAGTGCCCATTTCTCCCCTAAAAATAACCCGAAGGCTTGAGTGGGGCACAGCAGACCATCCCGGATGATTTTTCCTAAAGATGGGATTTTGTTCCCACTGCCCCTGTGCAGAGCCACCAATACATTTATTTTTCCAGTTGATTTTTAATCTTTTTAGACCTCATGGCCAGAAATCCTAAAGGAAGCAGAGGCAGGAAGATCAGGCAGCCTGTTTGCTCCTCAGCTGTGGGACCAGCAGCAGCTCCAAGGTCTTTGCAGGACAGAGACTTTATGACTCCCAAGCCATCTCCCTTCCCTGCCTCGGCCAGCACAACAGGAGCCAAATTTATCTCTCCTCTAAATACCAGAGGAGCTGAACAGGGATTTTTAAAAGTCACCCGAGTGTTCCAGCCCTCCTCGTGCCTCAGTGGCATTTTCAGCCCACAAATCACTGGCAGGGTGTCCCAAGCCCTGTGCCTGCAGTTCCACACCGTGCTGGAGATCACGGCAGTGCCCTCAGCCTGGAGAGCTCCACATGAAACCGAGTGCAAAGGACAGCAAGGGATGCCCAGGGCTTGGAAAATATCCTTTATTTTAGGGCTGGGATTTTATACCAAGGTTTCTCCTGGAAATCATTATCTAAAGCAGAGCTGGGCTGCAGCTGAGGGGTCCCTTGGAAGGAGAAAACTCTCCTGGCAACAAAAGCTGTGCAGGACCTCTGAAATAAGGGCTGTGATCACCAAAAAGCTTCCTTTGAACTCCTCAAAGGTCTGAACCCCAGACTCAGTGGTGTCAGCGCTGTGGGGAGGAGTCCCAAGCTGGAAAGATGTGTCCAGGGGAGGGAAATCACCTGGAACCTGGGGTATCTCCCCAGCTGGGCGTGTCTGGGCTTCCTCCAGGGAAGAGACCTTTGGGGGCAGAACCTACAGCTCTGGGGTAATCCAGGCCAGCAGGGAATTCCCTGTCCCGACCCCATCCTACTTTTCTTAGGGTCAGGGTGGAAAAATTTATAACTGGAAGCACAACAAGCTGGTTTTTAGGGAGCAGTCTTGAGGGGAATGGAATAATTCCATGTTCTGCACCATAAGAGAGGAGCACAGAGGGTTGATCACATACTGCCTCCAATCTGAATCTTTTTTTCTGCCTCAATACCTTTTCTGTCTTTCCACTTTAGCTGCTCTGCTGTCTCCTCTGGGGAGATTTCCACAGGAGCAGCAGGCAGGAGGTGCAAAACCGAGGCAGCTCCTGGGCTGCTGCCACCTGATCTCCATCAGCCTGAAGTCCTGCAAAGGGTTTTCACAAGGGCCTGGAGTGACAGGACAAACAGGAGGGATTTAGGGTGAAAGTGTTGTGGTGTGCCTTCATGGTTTACCTGCGAACCCTGGTTCCTCCCCTGAAGGTGTCCTCCCAGGTGTGTCAATCACTCCTCCTTTCCCCACCCTGACCCCTGCCAGCACTGTCTGTCACTCCTGGCATCCCAGAAGCGATTGGGCAGATTCAAAGGATGCCCTCCACCCCCGGGGGTGTGGCATCTAAAGGTGCCCTCCACCCACCCCACCATCCAGCTGTCCTTTGTCCCCTGACACCTCCTCTCCCGTGCCTGGTTGCTGGGCTCCCTATCCCTTCCCCCGGGTTAAAGAGAGGGGAAGCCCGCGGTCCGGGCAGTTCTGATGGAGCAGTGACAGGATTCAGAGGCCTGCAGGGAGTTCTGCTTGGAGCTGTTGCTACATTCAGGGGCCCGCGGGCCGGAATCAAAGCTCTGGATTAAACCCTCCATCAGAACGGACTCCTTTCCTTCACCATCGCCTTAAAGGATTCTTGGACAGCGGGAAACCTGAGGAGCTGACCCTGTGCAAGAGGAAGCTCCATCCCACTGCCACCTGAGCTCTGGCACGCCTGGACTTGTCTCCACGTGCCCAGCTGTGACATCCAGCTAGCCAAAGGTGTCTCTGGGGTGAAACACCACAGTCGCCACCATTTGGTCCAGCAGCAGGGGCCAGACAAGCCAGGGCACGTCCCGTTCTCTATATTGGTAACTCCAATAAAAGAGGAGGATTTTAGATGGGGTCTTGGGAAGGAATTCTTCCCTGTGAGGATGGGGAGGCCTCAGGGTGCCCTGAGAAGCTGTGGGAGCCCTGGAAGCATCCAAGGCCAGTTGGAGCAGCCTGGGACAGTGGAAGGTGTCTCTGCCCATAGCAGGGGTGGAACTGGACAGGATTTAAGGTCCTTTCTACCCAAACCATTCTGGGATTCTATGAAATGGGATAAAAGGAGTTGGTAAGGAGCAATCCAAGGTGAGATGGATCCCTCGTGTTCCCTCAGCATTGCGAGGGTGGGTCACAGCCAGCAGGAGCTTCACCCTCCTACAACACTGACCACAATTCCCACGTCTGGTACCTCCCAAGGCTCTCCAGGCAGCACTTCCTGGATTTCCAGTGTCCCTGTGCACAGGCAGGGATTGCTGCTGCCTCCCTCTGATCCCACAGGAGCTTTTCCAGCAGGATGAACACTTGCAGCTCATCCAGCAGCTCAGCCTCTGCATTATTAGGTTTCCTCAAGCCCTGAATGTCCCATGCAGGCCCAGGCACTCAATATTCTTTAAATTCCCTATTTTCACCAGCACCTCTTCATTTGATCCCTTAATCCTTTATAGCAACTCACCTTTATTACCAGCAAGGAGCAAGTCGGGAGCAGACTTTTCCCAACATCCCCTGAGGTGAGAACTTATGAAATGAAATCATTTCACTTCTCAGCTGTGTCCTCATCTTCCTTAATTGTTCCTTTTTAACTCCCAGGGAGCCAGCAGACCTGCCTGGTTCCTTTGCAGCCTTTCCTGTTCCTGCCAGACTTGAATTATCCATTGTTTGTTTCCATTCCTTGGCTTCCTGTTTCCCCTCTTTCATGCTGTATTTTCTGTTCCTTGACCTTGTGAAGGTTGGATTTGCAGTTTTTGAAGGGCCATTGTGTGGCCCAAACACCTTCCTGAGCTCTGCTCCTTACCTGCCTTCATCCCTGCCTTGCTCTGCTCCCACCCACACCAGGTCAAGCCCCTTTGGAACAGATTCCTGCTGGAATCTCATTAATTGCAATTAAAGCTGGGCTGGGGGTTGAGCACCTTGCAGGAGGTGCTTTGCCCTGTCATCCTCAAAGAGCATCCAGGCCAAATTTTGGGATTTAATCTCTTTATCTTGGACTCTTGCTGCCAGCCTTGTCCTCTGGAATGTCTCTGCCCCAAGGCTGGTGTCACTGTGGCAGGGCTGGAGCCTCCTCTTTCCCAAGGATAATGAATGTAATTACATCCCTAATGAGTGAATCCAATTCCAGCCCAATTCATCCCACAGTGTGCTGGGAGCGGGGCTGAGCCAGAGCTGTGGCAGGAGCGAATCTCCGAAATTCCATTCTGTGCATTATTGGGACTTAAAAAATTATGTCTTATTCATCTATTGATGACAGTGGCCTCTTGGGTGTAAATTGAAGCAATTACGAAGGATCATGCAAATTAATCAATTATTTTCAGATTATTACACTCGAGCAGAAGCCTTGCTCTTCAATTTAGTTAAACTTTGCTTCTGAGTCAATTTTCCAACCTCCAAATTAAGCTATTTATTAGCTCAGAAGATGTGGGCAAAGGGAAGAGAAAGTTCCACTCAGGAGCTGGATCACACAAGGGGTCGGTTTGAAGAGGGTTTCACACAGAAAGTGTGAAAGGGTTCAGAAGGGCCAGGCCTGATCCCAGTGCGAGTGGGATGTCTGGGATCATGGAAAGGCGGTGACAGGATCCCGGCTCCCTGCACGGATCTCGGAGCAGGAACAACACGGGGGCTGCAGTGGTTTAATCCCAAAGCTCCTGATGTGAGGGGCAGAGGGGACACCACCCCACAAAGGTTCAAATGCCCTCTGCTCCTGCTTGCCTTGGGTGAATCCTTTGGGAATCCTCCCCCCCTCAGCTCTGGGGTGTCCCAAGGAGGAGGTGACACCAACCTGCACCCCGGGATGGGAATGAGACCCCTCAAAGCACCACAGCTGCTCCTGCTCAGCTCCCACATCCCCTGGGTGGCTTTAATTGTCCATCCCTAATGGATTATCACGGCTCTTCCAGCCTGGCCCAATTAATGCAAATTCCGAGGAGAGCTAAAAGGGAATGAAGTGAGAATTAGGAGTGGAGCTGGGGGCTCTTCTCTGGCATCTCACCCCGTGGATGCTGGGCAGGCCATGCTGCATCCCAGCAGTGCCAGCTGGGCAAAACACCTGGAAAACTCTTCCCAGGATCTGTGCTCGCTGCCGTGCTCTGCCCACATCCAGGCTGAGGGGCTGGGGGGTGGCTGAAAGCTTTGGAGTTTGGATTTAAGTGATTCTAAACCAGCTTTGGGTTTATAGCTAATAAGACATTAGTATGCTAATTAAATTATCCATGGAGTGGTATAAAGAGGCCTTCCTGAAGTTTAATGGCTGTGTAAAAGGTAACTCTACTCGCGATGTAATTAATTCATGGAACAATAAATGGAAAATTAGATTCTTATTAATATCGGAGAGGCTTTTCCTGCATCAGGAACAGAGTGGGGGAGGATTGGTCATTTCTGCTTTCGCTGTGGGGTGAAGGAAGTGGCAGCTCCGGAGTGCAAAGCACCATCCTCAGCTCCTCCAGCCAGGCAAGGCTTGATCCCTGTGGAAAGCTCCCACATCTCCCAGGACTCCTCTTGCACCACACGGGGCCAAGGAAAGCGTCCCCACACTCGAGGGAGGGGGGGGGGGGGATGAGGGATTTCTTAAGAGCAGCAAGACAAGAGATCTTCCTCAGGAAAAGCAGCCCTGCCCTGGACTCAAGTGACCAGGGAAAACCCAAGTGCTCCCTCTGGAAAAAGCTGCTTGTCCCAAGACTTCCAAGCACGGAGAGGGATGCACAGCGCTGGGGTCTTGCTGGAAAGTGGGAGGTGTGATCACGGAGCTCCAGGAAAACTCCTGTGTCCATCAGCTCTCCTGGCACAGCTCTGCCATCTGCTCCAGAGAATCCTGGAAGGGTCACCCACCCTCCAATGCTCCAGTGCCCCATGGCACGGGAACAAATCCATGCCCGAGCAGATTCTCAGCTCAGAAGCTGCAATTCAGCTGCACATCAGGAGGGAGCTGCCAGGCTGTGAGCAGAGGGACCCAGAAGTTACAGGGTCTGGCACAAACAAAACCCTTCCCTGTGCCTTCTCCCAGCGTGTGCTCCTTTCCTGGGCTGCTCACAGCCAGCCTGGAGCCCTTCCCTGCAATCCCTGCAGGGACCTGCAGGCCTTGGGTGCCTCCCCAGGCATCCCCTCACTGGGCTGGGCCAGCCTGGCACAGGCCAAGAAGGGGCAGCTGCCCACCTTGCAGGGGCTTCTTGCAGGGTGGCACAACAAAATAAATCAAACCTTCCCCTGGCTCGGTCCTGGCTGCAGGGAAAAGAGACAGGGAATTACAGGGTGGTGTGGGTTGGAAAGGACCTTAAATTCCACCCAGTGCCACCCCTGCCATGGCAGGGACACCTCCCACTGTCCCAGCCTGCTCCAATGTCCAACCTGGCCTTGGGCACTGCCAGGCGCCCAGGGGCAGCCACAGCTTCCCTGGGCACCCTGTGCCAGTGTCCTTGTGAGGAGGACACCAGCTCTGGGCAGTCCCTGCCAGGCTGAGCTCTGGTTCTGCCCCTGCTCAGCTTCAGTCCTGGCTGTGGCTCCCAGCTCTGTGCCCAGGGACTTTCCCTCCAGCTGCCCACAGCTCTGTCCCCTCTCCTGCCATCTGCCATGACCCCAGCCATGCCAGGACAGCTCTCACCATGCTGGGAGCGGACTGGGCAAAGCCCCCAGTGCCAGGAGGAGAGGTGACACATGGGTGTCACCTCTGCCAGGGACACCTTTGAGTTCCAAAGTTCCTTTTCTCTGGAGCTGAACCCCAGGGTTCCTCTGATAAGCGTGACGCAGACCAGCTCTGCTCTGGGACCCACCTCTCTGGACAGGTGGGTGAGGGTCAGCAGAGAGCAGAAAACCTTTCAAACCCAGCCAGAACTTCCTGGTGTGTCCCAAGAGCAGAGGCAGAAATCCCAGGGCAAATGGCACAAGTGCAAGGCAATGCTTGGATTGGATACAGGAGATGGAACTGCTGAGGGTGCCAGCACCCAGCACAGCACCCAGGGCTGGTGGGGAGCTCCTGGACAGCAGGGTCAGAGAATCAGAGAATCTCAGAATATCCTGGTTGGAACGGACCCCCAGGAACCCCTGACCCTGCACAGACACCCCAACAATCCCTGGGAGTGGTACCCAAATGCTCCTGGAGCTCTGGCAGCCTCGTGCCCATTCCCTGGGGAGCCTGGGCAGTGCCAGCACCCTCTGGGGAAGAACCTTCTCCAAAATCCAGCCTGGCCCTGCCCTGGCCCAGCTCCAGCCGCTCCCTGGGTGCTGTCCCTGTCCCAGAGCAGAGCTGGGATCTGTCCCTGCTCTGTCCCTCGAGAGGAGCTGCAGCCCTGGGAGCTCTGCCCTCTGTCCCCAAGCCCCCTCAGCCACAGGAGCATCCTGTCCTGGTCCAGCCCTGACCCTCCAGGAGAGGGTCAGCATCCCTGGAAGCCCTGCTGGAAGCCAGGGGAGGGGAACCAAAGTGTCCCCAAGCACGGCTTGTCCAGGAGGATGCAGGATGGGAAGCGGTGCCATGTGTGACAGATGAGTGATGCCGTGGCTGACTCTCAAAATTCAAAGGCAAATATCCTGTATATCTGTTAGGAGAAGTTTTACAGATTTATAGTTGTGTTTTATCCCCCTTGTGCTGTTATCAGGGGTGCCTGGGTTTGGGACATTTGGGAGGGTCGGCTCCTTACTGTGGCAGCACCTGACCTCCAGTCAAGGTGTCAGGAAGTGATCTCCAGCACTGGGCAGAGCAGGAGGAGTCGATGGACAGAACTTTGGGGGAGACAAAGGGTTAAAAGGTGAAACCTCCACTGTGTGGGTGAGCACATGGTGGGAAAATCCTCTGCTCCTGCTTGCCTTGGGATCCTTTGGGACCTGCTGTAATATTTTCTCTCTTCAGTCTTCTGTTGTGTTTTTGATAAGGTTTAAGAAACATTTTAAATTCTTGGAAGTGGGTAGCATCTCTCACACCATGGCTTTCCCCAGCTACAGCATCCCTCTGCCTGTTGCCCTTCCCGAAGGCTGCTTCTCCTTCCCCAAAACTCCTGGGAGTGATTCAGGAGAGAGCTGAGCTGTCCCCAGGTCCAGAGAGCCCCGAGGCACCGCTGGGCTCCTGTGAAATACCTCGGGGCAAGTGCGGCAATTCCAGCGGACCAGCGACCTGCAGAGCCCTCGCTCAGCTTCCCCGGTCATTAGCAATTAATTACCTTTGCGGCTGGCTCATTAAGGCATCCCGGCAGTCCCGTGGCACTGAACCTGGAAGTTCCCCGGGAGGAGGAGGCTGCTCCGGCTCACAGCTCGCTGCTCCACAAAGGGCAAACCTCGTGTCCCTGCAGCCCTGCTCCGGTCCCGTGCGGATCCCGGCGTGCCAGGGAGAGCCAGGCAGGCAGGGTTTGATGGGCAACGGCAAAGCAGGGCTCGTCCTGTCACCAGGGCCCTGTGACAGCACCTTATCAGCTGATAAGAGCCGGCCCGAGGCAGCTGGCAGGGGGCAGGGACAGCAGGACACAAGGACAGCAGGACACATGGACAGCAGGACACATGGACAGCAGGACACAGGGACAGCAGGACACAGGGACAGCAGGACACAAGGGCAGCTGGACACATGGACAGCAGGACACAAGGACAGCAGGACACAAGGGCAGCTGGACACAAGGACAGCAGGACACAAGGACAGCAGGACACAGGGACAGCAGGACACAAGGGCAGCAGGACACAAGGACAGCAGGACACAGGGACAGCAGGACACAGGGACAGCAGGACACAAGGGCAGCTGGACACAAGGACAGCAGGACACCAGGACAGCAGGACACTTTCCTGTGGCTGCAGCTCAGTGAGGCTCGTGCAGTGTCCTTTGAGCTGTGCCCTGCAGCCTGTCCCCGGTTCAGGCAGCAGAAAACCCAAACAGGACCTGGGGCAGCCACCAGAGAGTCCCAGTTTGAGGACAGGAGCCGTCCCAAGCTCTGCAGGGTCCTGCCTGTGTTGGGGACACAGCAGCCTGGCTTGCCCCAGAGTGCCATCTCTCTGTGCCACCCCCTTCAGCAGCTTCCCCTCTGTCCCCTCGGATCCCTGCTCCAGGCTGGTGTCATTTTGGAGTTAATCCCCCCGGATTAATCCCCCTGGAATGGCTCCCAGCACACTGGCTGCCCAGGGAGGTTTGGAGCCCCCTCCCTGGAGGTGTAAGGGAGGACAGAGGTGGCACTCAGGGATGGTGACAAGGTGGGCATGGGGCACAGGCTGGATTTGATGGTCCTGGAGTTCTTTTGCAGTCTCAGTGACTCTGGGATGAGCCTTTGGGGCAGTGCTGGCTGCAGGATCCAGCCTGAGCCTGTGTTACAGATGAGCAATGAGGTGGTTGGCTCTCACAAGTAAGGGCTGAACATTATGTGTATGTCAAGAGTAGTTTTGTAGATGTATAGTTGTGTTACTGTAATGTATCCTCCCCTTGCATTATTATGGGATGGCCTTGGTACTCGGGGCATTTGAGAGGGTTGGCTTGTTACTATGGTAACACCTGACCTCCAACCAAGGTGTAAGAAAGTGATCTCCACCACTGGACAGCGAGGAAGGAGTCACTGACAAGACTTTAGAGGAGCTAAATCGATAGATATAAAAGGTGGAGCATCCATTTTGAAGAGCAGCATGTGGCTGGTAGTCACGGGGGCTCCCAGGGCTGTAATTTTTCCTTATTCAGTTCTTTGTTGTAATTTTTATTAAGGTTTAATAAACCTTTGAAATTGTAAAAGTGAGCAGTCATTTCTCACACCTGCAATCCCTCACGGCTCCTGGGGCTGGGAAAGAAGAAAGCAGAGAGGCACACGAGGTCTTCAGCTGTCACCAAAGCAGGGACATTCGCAGTGGAGGAGGTGACAGCCTGTTTTTTTCTGCCCCTGAACTCAGCTGGATCCGAAGCTCTCTCAGACTGTGAGAAAATCAACTCCCCTGCAGGGCACAGAGTGTGACAAGGAGCAGCAAGCCTGGCTCCGGGGCCCACGGTGCCATCAGCACCCTGGCACCATCCCAGGCCTTATCCAGGGAGAGCAGGAGCAGGTGGGCTTGCAGAAATGCTTGCAGAGCATTCAGGAGTGCCAGGCTCTGTCGGGAGGATCCCAGGCCCAGCTCACTTCAGCACTGCCCAGGAATTGCTCTGCAGGAATCAAAGGGATGCTGGGGTGGGAGAAGTCCCTGCCCCATGGCCCCACAATGGCAGCAGCGTTTCTGAGCTGCCAGGGAATGTTATTTTGTCTTTTCTCCGGTTTTAATTTGAGTGTCCCTACTAATCAGTTATCCCATTAGGACAGGACCGTGTTTCTGCTCTCGGAGCCTTCCTCTGTCTCTCCACAGAAAGGCCATTCGGGCAGATTTCACAGAAAACCCCTTACAAATCCCTGGTGAATCACTCCCCATCTCAGATTCATTTCCTCCCGGCACGGTGCAGCCTCAGTGGCTGCAGAGATCTTCATCCTTGCTCATCCTCCTCCTCCCCAGGGAGCAGGGGGGCGGCGCTGCGGGGGTGGCACTGAGGGGACAGCGCTGCCCCCGGGTGACAATCCCAGCCTGGCTGCAGGCACGGGGAGCAGCTGCTGCTCTCCTCTCCAGGACTTTCAGGGCCCCTCAAAGAGATTTTCATGGCTTTTCCCGGCTGGGCTGCAAGGATTCCTGGAGGGGACGGCGCGGGTGTGCTCCTGTCTGCCCCCACTTTTAGGGATGCAGGAGGAGCAGGAGAAACCTGCAGGAGCTCTGGGTCCTGAGGATGCTCCTGCTCCTACCCTGAGCTGGCAAAGGGCAGGAAACACTTGGGAAGTGCCTTTCCCACCCATCCCTGCTGGGCTCTGCCACACCTGGGAGCAGGGAATGGCACCGCAGGGCTGCTCCTTCCCAGGTCTGTTCTGTGCGAAATGGATTTGTAAAGAATTCTTAAAACTTGATAGAAAGTTTATACAGTTGTGCATATTTATGTATTTTAATATAGTTAATATTTAATATAATAATATAGAATATTTAATATATTTATATATTTATATATAAAATAGATTTAATCTTTTATATTAAATACATATTAAATTGTTATAAAATATTTTAAAAATTATTTATTATATACAAAGATAAAAACATATAATATATAATATATAATTAATATATAATATATAATATATAATATATAATATATAATATATAATATATAATATATATTAAAACATAATAATATATTAAAATATATTTTATATATAAATTTTATATTCTATATTATTGACTATTATATATTATTATAGACATTGTAATTATATAAATGTATTATATTATTTTATATAAATATATTTTTATTTATATTATAAATATTATATAATTTATATATATTTACATACATTTTTATATTTGTATTTTGTCTATTTTCTTATATAAAGGCTGAGATAAGGTGTGTTGATTTAAGAAGGTTATAGAATAGAGATGATATTGTTGAGAGAGAAATTGAATTAGAAATAAGTTTTAATAAGTTTTAAAATATAATTTTGCAGAAAGACTATAGATATTTTAGAGATTTAGAATTGTGAAAGTTGTACTGTAGCAAGATTATGTGGGAAAGATATAAGTGATTAGTGTTAGAAGTAATAGCATGGTGTGGTAAAAGTTAATAAGTTGAAAAACATTTATAAAGTATTATAACTAGGAAACAAGTTGATTTCTGATGAAATTGTGTTCAGTTTTATATCTTTTTCTGTTTTATTATGTATTGAGACTGATAATAGAATAATTTTTTTAAAAATGTGTTTTAGTTGTTTTGTAAAAGAAAACCAACAAGATGGTGCTTCTGTTGTGAGGAAGCGAAGTTGCCCCATCTCTGGTCTCTGTAAAAGCTAAGAAAAACAACAGGTTTTCCTTTGGGGAAAGAAAACCAGCAGGTTTTTCCTTTGGGGAAAGAAAACCAGCAGGTTTTTCCTTTGGGGAAAGAAAACCAGCAGGTTTTTCCTTTGGGGAAAGAAAACCAGCAGGTTTTTCCTAACTTTGGGGCTCTTTTTGCTGCGCTGGACCTGCCCCAGGCTCCGACTGGGGAGCTGGCACTGGCGTCTGCCCAAAACCCCTCCCGGGCTCTGCCTCAGCCGCCCGAGCTCAGCTGCTCCGCAGCACAGGGACACTTTGCACGGTGCCATGTCAGGTGCTGGCACTCAGGGCGATGAAGTCTCCAGCATTTCCCTTCTCTTTCCAAAAAGAAATAAATAAAGGCAGCTGTTATCTCCTGCCAGAAAGGAGAGAGCAGCTTTATCTCAATTGATCTTCTGCTGGTGAAGTCCCATTACATTTTATTCCATTTCATCGTTGGGTTCAGGTTCCTTCCTTCCCTCTCTGCTCCTGTTTCCTCTGTCCTAAACCCTCCACGTTATTTTAAGCCTGGCCTAAGATTTCAGAGTTCAATTTTTCCTCTTCCCTAACGCAAGGCATTTGTTCTTCTCTCAGATGCTCCTAATTAGACAATCTCAGATTTATTACAAATATTTCCCTTCTCATCCACCTTCCTGTGACCCCATTCCCCTTCTCTGCACTTCTTTGGCCTTACCTGGAGTGCAGAGGGAAAGCTCAGCGATCCTGAGGACTTCCAGCCCTCTGGAGTAACTTTTAAACCTTCTGTGGAATCTCTTCCCACTGCTTGTTGTGACTTCCCTGCCTGCTGGACCGCTGGCAGATCCAGGGCGATGCTGCTCCCCCCTGCAGGGCACGGGGGAATGTCATTGTCACCGTGTTTCAGATTTGTCACCGTATTTCAGACCAGCCACGGGGAGCTGGGCTCGGATTTGGAATTTGCTCCTGCAGGGAAATTAATTTCTCCTCCAAGCGCTGATGTCTGGATAATTTGCCGGCAGCCCCAGCAGATTTGCAGCCAGCAAGAGGCTGTGGGCAGTGCCAGGGAGCAGAGGGTCACCCCAGGCCACGTCTGACGCCTTTGAGGGATGGAGCTGTGGGCTTGGAAAGGCTCCTGGTGCCACCAGCCCTCCAGGGGACCATCCCTGGGTGAGGCAGATCCCACACACCCAGCGGGGACAGCCACCAGCAGGAGCCTCCTCCCCGCCAAGAGGTTTTGATCCAAGAGCTTGACCCCTCCCAAATGGTTCCTTCGTGCTCCTTTCCCTGGAATGAGCCAGATCCGAGGGGTTTGTGGAGCTTCTGCCTCAGCTCCCAGCTCTGGGACACCACAACAGCTCCAGGAGCTGCTCTCCTACACAATTCCATACATCCCCCCTGCCCCTTTTGAGGGATTTCTAACCTGGAAACTGCTTTTTATTGGGAACTTAAAGAGAAGGCTTCACTTTGGAAGCAGAGAGCCCCAACATCCCAGTCTGGCAGCAGGAAAATGGAATAAAAATATGAGATGGGCTCAAAATCCCAGCCAGGAGGGAGAATTTGGTGCTGACCCCACACAGGATGAAACCCCATGGGGGGTTGGACAATCAGATGTCCCTGCCAGGGCATTCCAGCATTCCCAGCTCCTCTGGAAGCACAGCTGGAGCTGTCAGGAAGCCCCAGCTCAGCACAGCCTGGAATTTGCTCTCCCAGAATATTGGGATTCCCTGTTCCCTGTGAGGCACTGGAAAAAACAGCACAGGCCCAACCTCATCCTCCACCTAAGAACAGCACTTGGAGAAAACTCGAGGGACAGGATTTCAGAGGAAATATAACCAGGTTAGGAATTATCCTCTGCTTTTCCCCACCCTGGGAAAATGAGGATTTTCCTAAATACCAGGAAATCCCCCTGCTTGGCAGCACATGGAGACATTTGGGTTGCCCCGAGCTCCTGATCAGAGCCATCCCTTCCAGCCAGCCCGAGGAGGAATGTCTGGAATGGGATCTTCAATTAGGAGCTGTTAATTGGCAGGTTATCCCCAGATTCCTGCTCCTGGGACACCTGGCACAGGCTCAGCAGGAGGGACTGAAGGAGAACTGGGAGGCACTGGGAGAAAACCACCCCTCCAAAGGTGATTCCTGGGGAGAACCTGCCCAGAGTAAGAGCCTGAAACAAGAGATGTGGGACTCCAGGCAGCTCCTCAAAATGTGTTTATTGTACAGGAGATTCTACAGCACTCTTGGGTCCTGGGTGACAGAGCCTACAGCTGACAGCCACAGCCACAGGCAAGCCTGAAGCCCCTTTAGTCGTGGCTACAAAGGATCATATATTTGTCTTTGCTGAGCATCTTAACCCATAACAACCCATCAGCATCACACACAGCACCTTTGCTGTCACCTGCAGCCTATCATAACTGCCCTCATTGCCATATTGTGCCCATTACTATCCAATCACCTGAGTTAGAGAGTTACAGCTTCAGCTTAAAGTTGTTTTTCAGTTTTCTTGCAGTGGAAAAATCTTAGATCTTTTTTCTGCTTGCCACATTGGCATGTCTGTTTCTTGTGGTGTCTTCTGCTTTTCCTATTTCTGCTTGGTAAAAACATATTTTTGTTTGTGTTCAACATATCCTTTGCTCTAAGTCATAAAACCTCCTTCCAGCTCGACTTGACCTTTGCTTTCTTAGTTGTCCAGTAAGACTGGCTCAGCAATTGTCAATTTACACATCTGTTGTTCTTCTGTATCAAAACTTGCTTCCATCTCTATTCTGTTCTCAGAGATCTTGCTGCCAAGCATACACGAGTGTGAAACTTTCTTGTCAAACTTTCATCTTTCCCAACAGCCCAGGGAAGTGCTGGAGTCACCATCCATGGAATTGCTCAACAAACGTGTGGATGTGGCTCTTGAGGACTTGCTTTAGTGGTGAACTCTTATCCTTGGTGATCCTGAAGGTCTTTTCCACCCCCAGCAATTCCATGAGATGATGAGAAGGGTCACCAAAGGCAGGGAAGGCCCCAGGAATGTGGGAAGGGAGCACATCCCAGTGTGCCCAGTTGAAGGGAGGGGGATCCTCATGGATCAGGCCCAGCCAGAGCTGAGCACTAAATTAAACCCCAGAGCAGAAATTCACTCTTTTGTTCTCCAGGAGTGTTTATCCGGGTGAATCCCTCATCCACACAGTGGGTTTGGAGCTGCTTGGTGCTCCCTGACCTTCAGAACTTGCTCAAAATCCTAAAATCCCTGTTGAAAGAGCCACAAAGGCAGAAATTATGGAGAAATAGCTGGAAGCTGTGGGAGATGGAGCAGATCTCGGCCTTGGCTGCCTGAACTCCCATGGAAACAGCAACATTTTATCCCTGCAAAGTGTGAATCCTGTATTTCCATGCTTGCTCTGAGGTATCCATGACAAAGATGGTGGCACAAAGGATTATCCCAACCTCACAGGATTATCCCAGATGTCCCTGAGAGCTGGAAACTGCTCCGTGCACAACAAAGTGTCCCTGCTTGACGTGACACAATGAAGGGAATTCCAAGAACAATCTGTCAGGGAAAGGGCTTTTTTCCCCACTAATTGGACCACAGACATTTGTTCTACTCCGGGACCTCGTGGCCCCAGTTGGAGCAGATGAAACCAAGTTTAATGTTCTCATTAAAGCCTCGAGATATTTTTATTCACCTGAGAAAAATCTTGTTTCTGTTCCACAGCTGCACAGGGTGAAAAGTTCTGGGAATAAAGAGCTGGCTGAAAGGTTTTCCTTGCAGTGCTCCTGCCCCTCTCCAGGTCGCTCGGCACTGCAAACTCCACTGGGAAGCAGCCGCTGGAAAGGGGAAGCCCCGGAGCACAAAATAATGGGGAATCCTCCAAAGCAGCACAAACCTGTGGGTGGTGGTGGCCACTGTGGATCTCCAGCACTGTCACCAAGCCCCTTTTCTGTTGTCACAAGGAAACCCCACTGAAGGCACCCTGGAGCCTTCCCAAAAGCCAGAGCACTCGGGAAGGGTGGGATGCAAGGGGCAGAGCCCCTCCTGCTGCCATCCTGGGGGGCACTGGGTGATGGCCAAGCAGTGTCCAGGATGGCAACAACATTTCCTGCAGAGGTGGCCCCATGGACGATTGACTCCCTGTTCCTGGAAGTGCTCAAGAGCAAGGATCCCACAGGAAAACCATCAGGCCCAGTGATTAATTAGTGTTGTAATGACATGGGGGAATCCCCCATAACCCACTGTGGTGTTACCCTGCAAGCACAGGGCAGAGGTTTCTGTTCCTCTGGCACTGCCACATGTGGGATATTGGGAATTGGGAATTGTTCCCTGGCAGGGTGGGCAGGCCCTGGCACAGGGTGCCCAGAGCAGCTGTGGCTGCCCCTGGATCCCTGGCAGTGCCCAAGGCCAGGCTGGACAGGGCTGGGAGCAGCCTGGGACAGTGGGAGGGGCCCCTGCCATGGCAGGGGTGGGGTGGGGTGGGGTGGGGTGGGGTGGGATGGGATGGGATGGGATGGGATGGGATGGGATGGGATTCAAGGTCCTTTCCAACCCAAACCATTCTGGGATTCTAAGACCCCCCTGGTTCTTGTGCTGTGGTGTGAAGGATCGCTGCCTTCTCCCACCCTCCTCCAGGCTGTGCAAGCAGCTCCTCCTCACTCAGGCCCTGCCCTGGCCCTGATCCCAGCTCCTTTCCAGGAGCAGCCGTTCCTGCCGGGAAGCTTTGACCCATCCCAGCGAGGCCTGGTGGGACGGATTAACTCTTGCCCTGCAGGAAGCACACTGACCCCGCTGTCACCTCCTCCTGCCTGCCCAGGAACGGCTCAGCCCCAGTTCTGCGAGCAGAGAGGGCAAACACACCGGGAAGAACTTGCTGGAGAGCTCCGTGGATCATTCTGACCTTGGAGCAAGGTCAGGCTGCGCTGGCCCCGCTCACAGCGAGGAAAAGCAAAGCCGCGGTGTTCAGCAAATCTCCTCCTCTAAGAGGCTCATTCCCAAATCTCCTCCTCTAACAGGCTCATTCCTCCCCAAGAATTCATTTCGGAGGGATTCAGTGGCATTGACAGAGGTGCCACTGGTAATTTCCCTGCTCACACTCAGGATGTAACACTTCATCCTCGGCTCTGCAAGTGGGTTACCTTGTGAATTGCTCTGTGCTTCCAGCGGCAGAGGCAGAATTGTTTTGGGATGTGGCTGTTCCCCAAAGCATGGGGCTCTCCAGCAGCACCCAGAGCTGATAAACCCAGCACTGGTTTGTGGCTCCTGTGGCTGCAAACAAAATCCCTGGAAAGCTTCATGTGGCTGCTGGAGCTGCTGCCATGAGCTCTGAGGAGAACTGATCCTCCTCCAGCACGGCACAGCAGGGGCCCAGGGTGTCGCTGAATCCCCAGCAGGGTCGGAAAAGTGGGGAAAGGAGATGAAATCTCGTTTTTGCTGACATGAGGAGCTGCCTGAGGAAACAGGGGTCCTGGCTGAGGCACAAATCTGTCCCACATGGGGTCTCCAGGCAAGGCCTGTCCTCAGTTAAACGCCCAGCAGAGAGACCTGGCACAAGTGAGGAGGAGGAGAAAACCCCACTGGAATTGCATTGCAGGTCCAGGGGACCTCCTTGTCCAGCTGGAGCTCACCGGGGGGCCAGAGGTGGCTGCAAATCCTGCACAGCAGAGAGGGGCCCACCCTCACCTCCTGTGCCCCCGAGCAGCGGTCTGGAGTCAACAGCTCCCTCCTCACTGGACACTCCTGGTGTCCCTGGTGCCCTGGACACTCCTGGTGTCCCTGGTGCCCTGGACACGCCTGGTGTCCCTGGTGCCCTGGACACTCCTGGTGTCCCTGGTGCCCTGGACACTCCTGGTGTCCCTGGTGCCCTGGACATGCCTGGTGGCCCCAGCAGTGCTGGCACTAAGCAGGCCACGTGCAGGGCAGTGTCCCTGCGGGGTCACCCATCTGCCTGCTCGTGTCTGCCGCCGATTCCTCGCCGTGTCCTTATTGCTGTTAATCCCTCTCTAAATACTTTGCTTACAAGGGCTGGCAATCTTGTAAGCTGTCCCCAAACACATCTGTCCAGCGCTGTCCCTGTGGGATTGCAGGGCTGCTGCAGCCTCCCTGTGCTGCATTCCGAGCCTGCAGCGCAGCTCCTGCATCCCGCCGTGCCCAGGACAGGCTGGGGATGTGTAAAAATGGGGACTTGCCCACCCCTCGTCCTGCTCTGCTCCAGGTTTCTGCCCCGGGATCCCCTGGGATCCCATTATTTCTGCAGCAAGGCTTGAGCTCGGATTGCTGCTCACTTCAGCCACCCAAGGATCTGGGAAATGCAGCCCCGGGAGGGGGTGGGCACAGCAAGCACAGGTAAAGCCTTGCTATCCCTGCAGCCCCATCCCTGGAGGGCTCCTGGCAAACAAATCTCCCAATTACAGGAGCAGGAGAGGGAGCTGAGGGCTCCAGGAACACGGGCTCTGCTCTGCTCTAATGAGCTGGCAGCAGCACCTCTCTGTTCCTGAGCCACCAAATCCTCTGCTCCTCCCTGCCCCACACATCCTCCCTGCCCCACACATCCTCCCTGCCCCACACATCCTCCCTGCCCTGCCCTGCCCCACCCATCTTCACTGCCCTGCCAGCCCCAGGGCAGGATCCCCCCATTCCCAGAGCAAATGGGATGTGGGGATGGCCGGGCTGGTGCCACATCAGCAAGGTCAGAGCTGCTGGGCATCCCTGGGCATCCCTGGCATCAGCAGCTTCCTCACCAGAGGGAAATCTGGTCCCTCAGCACCCTCTGGGTGTTCACATGGGGGGACAATCCCCGGAGGAGAAGTTTGGGAAGGCCAACCCAGAGACGCTTTCAAAGCTCAGCAGGAAGCAAAGGCCGTGCTGGGCTCTCACAGGGTGGGTCTGACCTTGGGGCAAAACCACCTGAGCCACGCAGAGTGCTCAGGAATGGGCTGGCAGTGGAGGCAATGGACCCCCACAGCTGGCACAGCCCGTGCCAGGGGGATGGGGTGGAGGTGATGGTGTGGCACAGCACGGGTTAACAACATCAGGCTGTCCCCTGTGCTGTCACACAGGTGTCCCCTGCCTTTGCTGTGTCCCTGAGGTCCTGGCCACGCCCTTCAGCACAGTCCCAGTGTCACCAGGGTGGGCTGAGACTCAGCGAGCACTGGACCTGTGTGCCAGGGACTCTGATCCGTGCCAGGGACCCCTGACCCGTGCCAGGGACCTCCACTCCATGCCAGGGATTCCTGATTCATACCAGAGACCCCTAATTCATGCCAGGGATTTTGATCCATGCCAGAGACCCCTGATCCATGCCAGGGACTGTGATCCATGCCAGAGACCCCTGATCCATGCCAGAGACCTCCACTCCATGCCAGGGATTCCTGATTCAGGCCAGAGACCCCTAATCCATGCCAGGGACCTCTGATCCGTGCCCTGGAGCCCTGCTCTGTGCCTGGGACCTCTTTTCCATGCCAGGACCCCCACTCCATGCTGGGCTCCCTGTCCCTTCCCAGAGCCATGCAGAGCAGCTCCAAGGGCTGTTCCCAAATCCCATCCCACTTCTCCAGGTGAGCCCAGTGTGCTGTGGCTGCAGGGGTTCCCCAAAACCAGGCAAGCACAGGATCTGCTGTCAGATGTTTCCTCTCCAGACTCCTGCTCTGTCATCCCTGCTGTCCTATTCCTTTTCCCCGCTCTGTTCCCACTCTTCCATGATGCCCAGCGCTGGGAAGAGCCTGCATGAGTGATAAGGACAAGGAAAAACGGCCTCCAGCTGCACCAGGGGAGGCTCAGGCTGGATATCAGGAAAAATTTCTCTGCTGAAATAGGGGTCAAACGTCAGAAAGGGCTGTCCAGGGGAGTGGTGGAGTGTTCATCCCTGGAAGTGTGGATGTGGCACTTGGGGACATTGTCAGTGCTGGGGGAATGGTTGGACAGTGACCTTGGAGGTCTCTTCCATCCTTAAGGATCCTGTGATTCCGAGTCCTGTCCTAATCCCTCTGCCAGCCCTGCTTGCAGCTTTCTGGAAGGTTTCTGGCCCAGCCCTGCAGACACCCAGTGAACCACATCCTCCCTGGGGTTCAGGGAAGCACGGAGGCCTCTTCCCGCAGCTCCTCTGGGTCCGCAGCACACAGCAGCAGCAATTCCCAAATTCCCAGCTCCTCCGGGGAGGCTGAGTGCTGTCTGCCCCAGGTGCTTCCACTCTCCAGGTGCTTCACTCCTGGGGAACTTGGCTGCGGGGCTATTCCCCCACGACACGGGAATTGCATCTATTTCCATTGTCACAGCTCCGGGCTGTGTTCCCCTTCACACTGGAGTTTGTATCTTCTCCCAGTTCGGGTTTCTCTGTGATCAGTGTGCTGCTAACTCCCCTCTTCCCAGCAATTACCGCTCCAGCGCCTGGAATTCCGCATCCCCCCGCCCCCGCAGGACTCCCGGCTATCCAGAGTCATCAAAAGCCCAGGGAGATCCCTCCACGGACCAGGAGGTTCACCCACAAATCAAGCCCCAGTAATTATTTATTGCCATTCTTCCTATTTTGGGCAACTTTCTCCCGCAGAGATGATGCTGCTGGTTGCCAGGCTGCAGCCTGAGTGGCAGGCACACCTTGGGCACGGCTGGAACACGGCTGGAACACGGCTGGAACACAGCTGGAACACAGCTGGAACACAGCTGGAACACGGCTCCCAGCATCCAGCACCACCAGCTTTAGTCTCCAGCATCTTTCCACCAGGCTGAGCCTGCTTTCCCGAGATTCCCACTGAGATTTGCCCTCATCTCCAAGGATTAATTTGAACCCTTGGAGGAAGGGGGTCATTTATTAAAGCTGAGAAAGGCATCCAAGAGTTAAAATCCTGCATTCCCACCAGGGCCCAGCACAACTCGTGATAAGCCAGGCTGGAGTCTGGAAGAGTTTGTACCAGGATTTTTTGGAGCAGCAATTCTTTCCAAAAATACGAAGTCATTCCTTTGAAGGGAAAAAAAAAAAAAAAAAAAAAAAAAAAAAAAGGAAGAAAAGGAAAAACACAAGAGCTGTAATCTCCTCTCTGCAGAGTTTCACCTTCTGCTGCTCGGTCCTTCTCCAGCGCTGCCACTGCCAAGGATGCGGCAGGAGAGGAGCAGGGGACAGCCCTGGTCCAGCAGTGCCGCCCGCGGTGGCTGCGGGGCACAGGGACAGGAGGTGGCACAGCAGGACCACGGTCATAGCGAAATCCTAACAAAATGTGGTCCAAACCCAACGCTCCAAAGCCCACGGACAGTGGGTTCAGGTGCTGCCCGCTGATTCCCACATTTTGGGGCTCTCCAGGAGCTCTGCAATGGGATCTGAGCCACGGGAGGCCGTCCCTGCCCGGGCTGGCGCCGCCTCGCCTCGCACTCAGCTCCTCTCCGAGCTGCACAGCTTTTCCTAAAGCTTGGGATTTGTAGGGACACGGGCCGGCTCAGGAGCATCCCGGGGCTGCGGCATCCCGGGCTGCCCTCCCTGGGGCTCCCTGGGGCTTTCCCTGCCCTCCCTGGGGCTCCCTGGGGCTTTCCCTGCCCTCCCTGGGGCTCCCTGGGGCTTTCCCTGCCCTCCCTGGGGCTCCTTGGGGCTTTCCCTGCCCTCCCTGGGGCTCCCTGGGGCTTTCCCTGCCCTCCCTGGGGCTCCCTGGGGCTTTCCCGCATCCAGGGCTGCTGCCCGTGGCTAGTCAGGCTGTGGAAGATCCAAAGCGGGGGTGGGGGGCAGAGGGGCAGAGGTGCCCCGGGCTCTATTCCCTCAATTCCCTCAACTCCCAGAATTCCCTCAATTCCCTCAACTAGTAGAATTCTTTCCATTCCCTCAATTCTCTCCATTCCTTCAATCTCCCCAATTCCCTCTATTCCCTCCATTCTCTCAATTCCCTCAATTCCCTCCATCCCCTCCATCCCCTCCATTCCTTCAATTCCCTCAGCTCCTGGATTTCTCTCCATTCCATCAATTCCCCCAATTCCCTCTATTCCCTCCATTCCCTCAACTCCCAGAATTCCCTCAGTTCCCTCAGCTCCCGGAATTCTCTCCATTCCGTCAATTCCCCCAATCCCCTCTATTCCCTCCATTCCCTGAACTCCTGGAATTCCCTCCATTCTTGGAATTGCCTCCCTTCCCTCAATTCCCCCAATTCCATCCATCCCCTCCATTCCCTCCATTCCCTCAACGCCCGGAATTCCCTCAATTCTCTCCATTCCCTCCATTCCCCGAACTCCTGGAATTCCCTCCATCCCCTCCATCCCCTCCGTTCCCGGCGCTGCCGCTCGTGCCCGCGGGCACACCAAGGCCTTTCCCACAAGGACATCTAGTGGCACGGGGACACACGGCACACTTAACCTTGGCTGCAGCGCGGCCACCGCGTCCCCAGACTCTCCCTGAGCCCCCTCCTGCCCGTCCGCGCTCCCCCGAGCCCAGGGAGGGGCGCGGGGATCGCACGGATGCTCCTCCAGGGGACACCTGGGACGTGGCTGTCACCGACGTGAGGACACGGCCACCAGAGAGGCTGGAGTGTAAATCTTGGAATGGTTTTGGTTGTAAAAGCCCTCTGAGAGCATCGAATCATTAATTCCTGCTCAAAGGAGAAGGAAAAACCGATGAGAAAATTTGGGAGACTCCCGTCCCCTTACTCTGGGGAATAAATGCAGGGGGTGGGACTGGGGGAGGGTGTCCTGCTGGCACCAGGACAGCACAGACCTCTCCATGGGGCAGGGGATCTCAGCGTTCCTCTGCACCAGCTCTGGTGCAGCTGGAGAACTGGGGAAGGATGAAGGGAAAGGTGGGAAACCCTCGATGCCAACCAAGGGGAAGGAAGAGCTCAGAATCCCAGATTCCCGGAGTTACTGAGGTTGGAAAAGCCCTCCAGGATCATCGAGTCCCAGCTGTGCCCGATGCCCACCTTGTCACCAGCCCAGAGCACTGAGTGTCACCTCCTTGGACACCCCCAGGGATGGGGACTCCAACACATCCCCAGCAGCTCCTCCCAGTGCTGGCAGAGGCTTGGAATGCATCCAGTGCTCCCATTCCAGCCTCCAGAGAGCTCCCAGGGACAAACCTGGGGGTCAGCAGCAGCACCTCAGGAGCTCATGTGGGACAAGGAAAGTGCCTGATATCCCAAACCTTTCCTTTAGCTGGAATTTTAGTTTCTCTCGAGCTTTTTAAATGCTCCAAGTGCCTCCCAGAAGCTCTGACAAGCAGGACTTTGGATCAGACCACCCCAGTGAGATGCTCCAGAGCAGAACATTCCCAGAGATTTAGGGGCCAGCAGGACCCAGCTGCAGGCAGCCCCGGGCACTGAGGGGGAATGTGTCCAGAGGAAGCAGGAGAGCAGGGATGGGAGTGCATCCATCTCCTTCCCAAACAATCCTCTTCAGGCTCTAATGGCCATGGATGGCTCAGACTTGAAGAGCATTTCCATTACAGCGAGGGCATCATCTCCTGCCTCTATTCAAATGAGAGCTGTAATGAACTCGCTGCTGCCTAATTCAGACACTCCTCGAGCTGTTCTTGCTTTTGGTTTTGTTTTTTTGCTTTGCCATTTCATGGTCAACGTTTATGCATTGCTGTCAGGAAAAATTGCTTTAATTTTCCATTCTGTTTCAACAGCCTCTGTGAAAAACAAAAAGTATTATCCACTGAAGAGCTGTGAATTGACTCCATCTCATATCCAGGAGCAGAGCTAACACCAAAAGGCATTCACTTGCATTTTTAATGTGCAGATGAAGTCAGAGAAATCACTGACTTAGAGGCTGCTTCGTCAAATTTTTCTTGCTAAAGCATCTCCTGTATCCCCACTCTGAGTCCTGCTCCTCCAGAGAATGTAGCTGTCACTTCTTTAATGATTTCCAGTGGCTATCAGGAACATTTTAAGGCTTTACATGAGTGATGTGGATGAATGAATTTCCAGACTTAGTCTGGCTTTTCATTTACAGTGTCACAATGAGCCCGGGCTGCTTTTTCCCCCCTCTTTTTTACATTTTCACTGGTTCCCAACACTCAAATCCTGCCTGGTGCCTGTGTGACTGAATGGTTTGATGTCCCCTGGGACCCCAGAACCCCTCGAGCCCAGGGCTGATCCCACAGCAGGGCTGGGGGGATTCTGCCCCTGTGCCCAGGTGAGCCCCCACCTGCAGAGCTGCCCCAGCCCTGGGCCCAGCACAGGGAGGAGCTGGAGCTGCTGGAGCCAGGCCAGAGGAGGCTCCAGGATGAGCAGAGGATGGAGCAGCTCTGCTGGGAGGAAAGGCTGGCACAGCTGGGATTGTTCACGTGGGGAGAAGAAGCTTTGGGGTGAGCTCAGTGTGGCCTTGCAGGGCCTGAAGGAGCCCCAGGAAACCTGGAGAGAGACAATTGACAAGGGATGGAGGGACAGGACACAGGGAATGGCTCCCAGTGCCAGAGGGCAGGGATGGATGGGATATTGGGAATGAGGAATTGATCCCTGGGAGGGTGGGCAGGCCCTGGCACAGGGTGCCCAGAGCAGCTGGGGCTGCCCCTGGATCCCTGGCAGTGCCCAAGGCCAGGCTGGACACTGTGGCTGGAGCAGCTGGGACAGTGGGAGGTGTCCCTGCCATGGCAGGGGTAAAACAAAATTATCCTTAAAGGCCCTTCCACCCCAAACCATTCCACGATTCCATGGGTTAAATGCAGCCTCCTGCACCAATCCATCCCCCCTGAGCACAAACCATCCAAGGCTGTTGTGTTGCCCTGGAAGCAGCAGCAATGACAGGATTTTTCCAGCTTCCTTGATTGCCTCTCCCAGCACAGCCTCGTGTATTCCCAGCCTTGATCCCAGCACAGCCTGATTCTCCTCTGTTGCACCAAAATTCGGCTGCAGCTTCGGATTATTCTGGGCAGGAGTGGGATCCCTGCAGAGAACACCACAGAAATAAATTCTCTGCCTCAACCCCCTGCCCTGGAGGAATTTTGTTGTTGTTTTTGCCTTGGGGAGCAGCTCACTGGAGGCAGAGCTGTCTGCAAACCCCTTCCTACCAGGATTTGCTCCATGGGGCTGCTGGGTGGGCGAACAATTCACCTGGGGAGTCTCCGCTTCATCCAGCAAAAGAGGGATTTGTCTCACAACAGCTTTTTCCTTGCCTCCCTTAAAATATTCCTGTTTTTTCCAGGAAGACACAAGAAGGGATGTGTGCCTGTGGAGCTGCCACACACCAGCAGTCTCCAGCTTCACCCAGGTAAGGGGCCCACAGGTTTTTTCCCTGCTGGCTTGGCTGCCAGTGGCCCCCGAGATCTGGGGGCTCCAGGAAGCTCAGGAAAACATAAAAAACAAAAGCAGGGCACTAAATTTGCTCCCATTCTCCCGTTTTTACTCCCTGCTTTGCCGTGCCCAGGTTTGGATTTTGGGGATGAGGAATTGCTGGGTGTTGCTCCTGCCCCGTGGGAATGTGGCAGGAGGGACATTGAGGAGCTGCTGAGCTCCCAAAAACTGAGCAGCTCCTCGTGGTGTCCTGTATGGCCAGAGGATGAGGAATATGCCAAAAGATAAGGAATATCCCAAAAAGATAAGGAATATGACCAAAGGATGAGGAATATCCAAAAAAAGAGGAATACAGCCAAAAAGTGAGGACTATGCCAAAAAGATAAGGAATAAGGCCAAAGGATGAAGAATATGGTGAAAGGGTGAGCAGTATGGCCAAAGGAGGAGGAATATGGCTGAAAGATAAGGAATATGACAAAAAGATAAGGAATGTTGTTGCAGTACAACACAAAATAACTCACACACTCACACTAAGGTTAAAAGAATAAAAGAAAGGAAGTTTTATTTCTGGCTTCATAATATATAGAATTCTAAAAGTGACAGTGGATTGGAGGATGAAATTGCCACTTCTTTGACTACACTGGTCAAACCAACAGCCCATCAATTCTCTCCTTTCACAAAGAAGAATTCAAAACAATCATTATTTACATGAACAGTGTGTGAGAACTCCAGTAGCAATATGTAAACATCAGAAGGCATAGAAAACTTTTAAAAGAACTTTAAAATATTTAAAAGAACAGGGCGACAGAATATAGCCAAAGGATGGAAGAACACAGCTCTGACCCCTCTGGCATCAGCTCTGAGGGCCCCAGCACAACCCAGCTGTCACCCCCCATGATCCCAGTCTGTGACACGGAAGGACCCCAGGGAGCGAGGATGGGGCAATCCTGCTGGATCTCCCCTGGCTGTCCCAAAGGCTCTGCCCCTTCCTGCTGGTGTTCCCCCACCATCAGTGACACTGCTGTCACCAGCATGGGCATTCTCAGCCCTACAAGGCTTCCACAAGGCTCCAGCTGAGGGAGAGTTTTCCTCTTGGATGTGTTTCTCAGGGATAACCAGCCAGGAAAGTGGGATTTGCTCCATAGGAAGCCCTGCCCTCACTGCTCAATATGTCGTGTGTTAACCACTGGCATTCCCAAGGGTTTCATTTCCAGGAATAGCACGGCAGGGCAGCTACACCTGGGGGGATATGTTTGGGAAATAAACATTCCTGCTTAGAGAGGGGTTCCCTGTCTGGGTTTGAACAGACAGGTGAGTGCTAAGGAAGGCAGGAGCCTCCCCTGAAATGGAAAATTAAACCCCCTCCCTCTGAGTTGTTATAAATTTGAAATTAAGGGGCTCTCAGGCAAAGATATGGGAATAGGAATAACAGTTCTTTACATGGAAAACTAAAAATACAAATGCAATAGTACAAACAAAACCAAACCCTGCCAGAGTCAGAGCAGGCCCTGGCAGGCTGTGGGGCAGGGTGGTGGCAGCAGTGCCATTCCATGGGGGCTCAGCCCTCCTGCAGTGCCAGCTGTGCTTCTGCTGGAGCAGGAGCCTGGACAAGGCTGGAGTTTTCCTCTGGAGCTCCAGGGCTGCTGGAGATGGGCCTGGGCTCCCTCTGGGAATGCAGTGGGGCAGAAAGCTGCTCCTCTGGGAATGCAGTGGGGCAGAAAGCTGCTCCTCTGGGAATGCAGTGGGGCAGAAAGCTGCTCCTCTGGGAATGCAGTGGGGCAGAAAGCTGCTCCTCTGGGAATGCAGTGGGGCAGAAAGCTGCTCCTCTGGGAATGCAGTGGGCAAAGGCTGCTGTGCTGTCCCAAGGTCAGATTGGATCCAGGTAGGAATGTTTGGCTCCTCCCCTGGGCACAGCCTCTCCCCATGGGATGCTGGAATTTTCTCAGCCATGCAGGGACACTCAGTGGCCATGAACAGCAGAGATCTCCTGGAGGGAGGATTGGCTGTGGGAGAGATAAAGAAAACTGCCCCATGAGCAGAGGAAAACTGCCCCAGCTCTGAGAGATGGTGATGGAATTCACACCCAGCCACATCCTGCAGCCCAGGACATTCCCACTGCCAGGGACCAGCTGCTCCCTGTGGGAAGGGGAGCCAGGTGTCCCCACCCACAGGATCCCACAGGACCTGGGCTCAGCATTCCCGGGTGTACTCAGGGATCCATCCACAGGATCCAGCCTCCATCCACAGGTGCAGAAGGAGATGGAGCCAGCCAGGACTGAGCTCCAGCAAAGATCCAAGGTAGATCCAGAGGAGGCACAGCCACTACAGCGCTCAGAGGGGAAGGAAGATTCAGAGCTTGTTTTAAAATCGATCCCCAAGCCCTGGACAAGGCGTGGGGCAGTGTCCAGGTGAGGCTGGGTGGGGCTAACCAGCCCTGACCCCTGCCAGCACCAAAGGCTCTTTGGGATGTTCTTCCCAAAGCCATTGGAGACCCTCTGGGGTTGGTTTTCCTCCAGAGCTTTCCTCTAATGATGAACATCTGGGCCAGTTGGAGCTTGGAATGCACTTTGGGTAGCAGGAGGAGTCAGAGGAGAGATCAAACAGATCCGATGTCAAACCCAACATTTCCCAAACCCAAGGTGAGCTGGGGCACAGAATGAAGAGCAGCAAAAATGTGTTGTATAAACCACTCAGAGCCACACAGTTCTGCCAACTCGAGTCTCCAGACTGGAGAAGCTCTGTGTGAGGGACATCTGACACCAAAATGAAATCCCCAGAATGTCCCCAGGGCGGGAAGTCCCCATCCTGCCCCCCCGACCTGTGTGCAGACGGTGAAAGGGATTTCCCTCCATTCCCACATGGATGAAGGGCACTGAGCCCATAACTTGTGTTCAGATGGGAGCAAATCTTCCAGCTCTCGTGTAGAGATGGATTCAGCACATCCCCAGGTAAGCACTTCCAGGAGTTAATTACCTTTCCCGTGGAATACTGGTGGCTTAACTGCCATTGGAATTATTCTTCCTTCAGCTCCACCTGTCAGCCACCGAGTCCTGGCTTTGTCTGCTGGATTAAAGGACCCTCTGCTATCAGAAATCTCCTCCCTGGAAGTACTTAGAGCCCATGATCAAGTCACCTCTCAAGTTGCTCTCTGATGAGCTAAATAGATTGAAGTCATTAAGCCTATCATCACCCAGCAGGTTTGCCAGACCTTTTCTCAGTCTTCCAGCTCTTCTCTGAGCTCCGTCTAATTTTTTTTTTTTTTAATCCATGATAAAAGTGTGGATGCCAGGATTTGATACAATAGCCAGTAACACTCTTCCTACACTTTACACTAATAGCCCCTCAAAATATAGGACTGTCACATGAATTAAAAATTAGACTCATGTCCTGCATATCTGGCTCCCTAAGCCCCCATCTGCACCCCCCTGGATTTGCTGAAACGTTCCCAAATCTCCTCATGTGGGTGACATCTTTTGTTGCCACAGCTCCAGCGTTGTCCCTTTATTCCTGAAAAGCACATGGATCCTTCATATCCCACCTACAAACCTGCTCAGGACTTGGCTCATGGAACAGGGATTTCCTCCCACTGGTTCACATCTGGATATAAATCATGGAATCATGGAATGTGCTGAGCTGAAGGGACTCACTGGGATCATCCAGTCCAACCCCTGTCCCTGCCCAGACTCCTCAACAATCCCCCTGTGCACCCCTGGTGTCCAAAGGCTCCTGGAGCTCTGGCAGCCTCGGGCCGTGCCCATTCCCTGGGGAGCCTGGGCAGTGCCAGCACCCTCTGGGGAAGAACCTTTCCCTGATGTCCATCCCAAAGCTCCCCCTGCAGCTGTTCCCTCCTTCCCTGAGCTCTGCCCTCGGCTCCTCTGCTGCAGCTGAACCAGCCCAGTGCCCTCAGCTCTCCTTGGGTGGCCCCTGCAGAGCCTTCCCCAGCCCGGCCCCTCCTTTGGACACTCTGGAACAGCTTTGGCTCTCTGATGTTGTGGCACCCGAGCTGCCCCAGCCCAGAGCAGAGCGGGACAAACCCTGCCTTGCCCCCGAATTCCCCAGGACAGGGATGTCCCTCCTGGCTCTGGGGCACTGCTGACTCAGATCCAGCTTGTCATGGATCATCTCCCCACAGCTGTTTTCCTCTCACTCCCACTCTGTCCCTACATCCAGGGATGCCTCACCGCAGTCACAGAATCCAGGATTTGACCTTGTTCAACTCCACACCTTTGGTGATTCCCAGCCCTCTGGTTTATCCAGGTCTCCCTGCCGGGCCTCTCTGCCCTCGAGGGAGCCAGCAGCTCCTCCCAGTTTAATTCCCAAACTTCCTCATTATTCCTTTGAGTCCTGCATCTGAGCAGTTTATGAGGATGTTGGGCCTAAATGGATTTAATTGTGGATCAAAACCTCTCCTACTGCACTGAGTTTGTTCTTGGTGTTGGAGCATCTCCTCAATCCCAGGAAGTTCATACGTGGGAATAAACAGGAAAGTTCAGCCAGCCCCTCTGCTGGAGACCCCCTGCCCTGGGAGAGCTGCTGGTTTATCCCAGGGCAGGGATCGAGCTCAGATTAAACAAGCCCAACACGAACTCATCTGACCTCGGCCCGCAGCCGTCAGCACCACCAAAAAATTCCAAGGGAAACAAGCTGTTCCGGAGTTTTCCAGCTGCTCCTTTCCCCTCCCAGCAAGGCTCTATGTAGGACACACACCCAGTGCACAAAATCTCCTCTCCCAGCCCCGTCTGAGGCCACCAGCCCAGCCCAGGGCCATTGATGGGGTCACCTCTGCTCCTCACGTGTCCCCTCCAGCTCCAGGTGTCCCAGTGCCACGTCCAGCTGGGCTGGAGTGCCTCGGGATGCACCAGGCTGGGATGAACGGGAACGCGGTGTTCCAGGGATATCCACCAGAGCTGTGCAGCCCCCGACCCCTTCCAGCCCTGCCCATTCCCCACCAGGGACCTCCTGCCCGTCAGGAGCGCTCTGCCTCTTCCCTGGCGCTCAGGTGTGGTTACAGTGCCAAAGAGAAGTTTGATAAGAGGTCCGTGTTTGATAAGAGGATCCATGTTTACCCCTGTCTTAGGCTGGAAATAGGGGTAGTCGATTCCAATCTGCCAGAGCTGGGGCAGTTTTCCTCTGCTCATGGGGCAGTTTTCTTTATCTCTCCCACAGCCAATCCTCCCTCCAGGAGATCTCTGCTGTTCATGGCCACTGAGTGTCCCTGCATGGCTGAGAAAATTCCAGCATCCCATGGGGAGAGGCTGTGCCCAGGGGAGGAGCCAAGCATTCCTACCTGGATACAATCTGAGCTTTTGGAACAGCACAGCAGCCTTTGCCCAGTGCATTCCCAGAGGAGCAGCTTTCTGCCCCACTGCATTCCCAGAGGAGCAGCTTTCTGCCCCACTGCATTCCCAGAGGGAGCCCAGGCCCATCTCCAGCAGCCCTGGAGCTCCAGAGGAAAACTCCAGCCTTGTCCAGGCTCCTGCTCCAGCAGAAGCACAGCTGGCACTGCAGGAGGGCTGAGCCCCCATGGAATGGCACTGCTGCCACCACCCTGACACACAGGCTGCCAGGGCCTGCTCTGACTCTGGCAGGGTTTGGTTTTGTTTGTACTATTGCATTTGTATTTTTAGTTTTCCATGTAAAGAACTGTTATTCCTATTCCCATATCTTTGCCTGAGAGCCCCTTAATTTCAAATTTATAACAACTCAGAGGGAGGGGGTTTAATTTTCCATTTCAGGGGAGGCTCCTGCCTTCCTTAGCACTCACCTGCCTGTTCAAACCAAGACAACCCCTGAAAGAATTTTCTACCAAGGTCGTTGACACAGGAACCAAGAAAGAAAGAAGGAGAAATGAGAGAAACCTGCAGCTGCCTGTTCCAATGAGCACTTTGTTTGTCTCTCATGACCAACGAGTAAAGTGTAAACTTATGAGTTTTGTAAGAATGTATAAAAAACTTGCATGATATAATAAAAACAGGTCTGAAGCCTTCTGAAAATGGAGTGTGTTGCTTTATATTTTCTCCATCTCAACTATGACATTCAGGAGCCTTTAGTGCCCTCCCAGCTGCCTTGGGGTGCCATTTCTCCTGACTGTGACATTCCCAAATGTGCAGGAATGGGAACCTCAGCACCACAGCCACGTCCTGGAAGGCAGCAAGAAATCCAGAGGAAGTTTGGGATGGCGTGGATGGCCAGTGATGGCCAGGTGGATGGCACCCCTGTGCCCTGCCAGCTGCTGATAAAACCCTGGGAAATCACGTGGGGATGATGGGAATCCCTCCACAAAATCGTTCCAAAATGTGAATATTTTAGTAGGAAGTGTGGGGATAGGAATCTGGTGATTGAGTGGGAATTCTGGGCTGTGGAGGGAATGGCAGAGGAGGAACATGGGAATGTCAGAGGTGATGGCCCTGGATGAGCAGGTCCAAGACCTCAGGATATCTGTGTGGTTTTCAGAGGAATAAAAGCCCAGCCTTGGATCAGACCAGATTAAAACAAGGGCTGGGTGAAGCCATTGAAGAAGGAAAAGCAGGAAAGGCCCCATCCCTGGAAGTATCCAAGGCCAGGTTGGAGCGACCTGGGACAGTGAGAGGTGTCCCTGCCAATGGCAGGGTGGGATTGGATGGGCTTTAAAGTCCCTTCCCACACAAAGCAATCTGTGACTCTGGGAATTCCCTGAAAATCAAGAGACTGAAGCCATAAAATTCCCAGGTAAGAGGCAAGGAATAAATCAGAATCAAGGAATAAATCCAACGCCCTGCGACTCCCAGGAGTGGCACAGGATGGCCACACAAATCAGCACCACTTTTAGCACATCAGGGATATCCCCAAAAAGCAGCACCTGCCCCATCCCAAGGAGCTGGGAGGAAGGAAGGGATCCCACAGCCAGCACCAGGAATGTCACCTGTGTCACACAAGGGTTGAGGGGACAGCATGGAATGGCACATCCTGGAAGTTGTGAGCGCATAGGAGACCCCAGGTGAGGGAAATCATCCCCATTTTAAAGCAAACTCTTCCTCTCACACATGGAATTACAGAGTCTGGAAGTTGGGAGGGGACAAGAGACCCCACATGAAGGAAATAATTCCCATTTTTAAGCAACCCCTTCCTCTCCCTCAGGGAATTCCACAGAACTCCAAAACCTGAGCAGAGCTTTGCTGCTGTTTTAATCCTGGTATTTTGAATTTCCTCTCTGCTGTTACAGATAATGATACCAACCATACACAACCAAATCATTCTCATTTTTTTCCCCTTAAACCTAAATTGAAATGCGCCCCAAATGGTTGGATCTCATGCACTGAAGCAGCGGGGATGTGCTGCCCTGGCTTCCTCCTGCCACTCCTCAGGAAAATCATCTTCCCTGTCTGAAAACCATTCCAGTTGCAGGGATGATGATGATGGCACTGAGCATTGGAAGGATCTTCCTCTGAGGAAAAAGGAACATTACATGGAAAAACGCCCGAGTACAGTCAGAGCTGAGAGTGCATTCCAGGAATAATTCCAATTAAAAATATTAAGGCCATGTGTTGTTGTCACCCAAACACTCCCCAACTGTAGCCCCACCACGCAATAATCAATTAAAACACTCCATTGAAATGTAATTAATTGGTTATTTAGTCTCTGGTTGCAGATTAGGGTACAATTTTTTAACAATTTAACAACTTCTGCGATTATTTTTGCTTGTGAGGAGACTTTGCCCTTCCCCTGGGCAGCCTCAGATGTTGGATTTATCAACATTCCCGGGAACAGGGCAGTACCACCACTCCAAACCAGTTGTTTTCCCTATGCAAGGCCCTCTCCAAGCCCATGAAATCCTGGGAATTCTGCTGCTCTCCTGTTCGAGCCGTACCTGGTGAACAGAGCATTTTGCCAAGGCAGCTTCACTTCCTACAGCCCCTTAAAAACATCAACATCCCTCATTTTCCTGGAAGCACAGCTTTTTGTGGGTATGGCCCAGTAAAAGCAGTGTCAGACAAAGGAAAAATCTTAATAGTGAAGAGCAGCTAAAGAAAATGACCATTACTTATTTTATTTCATTCTCAACTTCAATTCCAGCCCGAATTTGAGGAGTTTGTGCTACAGGAACTTTGAAGTCTCTGCATTATTCTGCAGTGAGGGCACGAGACACCTGAGATACCCCATGCACAATGCCAGGTTCGTTACTGGAGGTGCCATTAATCATAAATCCCTTTGATTGTGCAAGGTCAGGAGCCTGCTCTGTATTCCAAAGGGAAATGCTGCACGTTTGGGCAGGATGAATTCCCTCCTTCCCGGGGACGTGTCCAATTGAGGACAATGGGGATTTGCTGCTGCCCAGAGCTGCTGAAAGAGCCTCCCTAAATCTCCTTTGAGGCATTGCTGTGACAAAACCCCAAGTGATCACAGAGCCCAAGTAATGAGAGGCAAAAAGTTGCAGCGGGATAATTGTGGCATTCCGGAGGCACTTTCTGCAGGAATGCTGTCCCACAAAAGGCAGCCTGGCTCCCAGGCTGGGCTCCTTCCCTCCTGTTACAGTTTTTTCTCATTAATGCCAAGGAATCAGCTGTGCCCCTGTCCATGCCCTACCACAGAGCAGCATTTTCCATGCTGGAAAGATGGAGAGGGGGATTTCCCAAGGACGTGGACAGGGGGAATGGCTTTAAACCAGAAGGGAATAGGTTTAGATGGGATTTTGGGAAGGTTCTTCCCTGTGAGGGTGGGCAGGCCCTGGCACAGGGTGCCCAGAGAAGCTGTGGCTGCCCTGGATCCCTGGAAGTGTCCAAGGAAAGGCTGGAAAGGGCTTGGAGCAATCTGGGACAGTGGAAACTTGAAGTTCCCTTCCAACCCAAACTATTCCATGATTTCAGAACTCTCTGCCTCTAAAACCCCTTTCCCCACCCCAATCCCAGCCCCAAAGCCAACCTGCAGCCCAGTTCTGAGCTGCTGCTTGTGAGACCACCTTGTTTGTGGGACTGCCAACCGCGGGATCCAGAGAAGCACGAGGACTGCGTGGAGAGGTTTGGCATCCTGGGCGTTTCATCTGCCTAATCACCGAGGACTGTAGGTCAGGAACCAGGCTCCCGATGTGGTCCCTGCTGCTTGGCATGCATCGCTCATCCTTCCCTCTCCAATCACCGTGGAACGCTCCCGAGGAGAGGGATGAGAGCCATGAATAGCAAAGAGCTGCGCCGGGGGAGGTGCGATGTGCTCAGCCCGAGGAGCAGGAGAACTATTCCCACTCCAAAGAAATCAGGGGGTATTCAGCAGGCGAACAAAAGGTGGAAATTTGGGAGAAATTGCTTCCCTCCGGGGCACGTGATCAGAGCCACCGGAGCCACCTTCCCTCTCCTGCTCGCTGTGCCCTGGGCAGCAGCTCCCTGTCTGTCCTGGAGGATTCTCCATGTCCTGGGAGGATTCTCCATGTCCTGGAGGGCTTCTCTATGTCCTGGAGGGCTTCTCCCCGTCCTGGGAGGCTCCTCCATATCCTAGGAGGCTTCTCCATGTCCCAGGAGGATTCTTCATGTCCTGGAGGGTTTCTCCATATCTTCTCCATATCCTGGGAGGCTTTTCCCTGTCTTGGAGGTCTTCTCCCTGTCCCATCTCCTTGGCAAATTATCATCATTTTACTCCTACTTCCCACTAATTTTCCCACAATTTCTCTCTCTCTGTTCCCTTTCACTCCTCATTGCAGATTCAGAGCTCCAGCAAGAGCATCTTCTTCAGCACTTGCCCTGTCAGGCCTTGCCCAGCTGTTTGCAGCTGCTTTTCTTATCCCTCTGAGAGCAGAGGGAGCTCAGGGATGCTCTGGAAGTCCCCAGATGGGACATCTGTGTCCATGCTGGTGTCTCAGCCCTCAGGACACCTCCCTCCCCTGCAGCAGCACTGCAGCAGAATAAATGGGTGGATAAATAAATCAGCAGGGCCCCAAACAGAGGCCTCGGTCCCAGAAAAGTTATCAAATATTCATTTTCAAGCAGAAAAGTAAATAAGTGAGAGCACAGAGGGAGGATGTTGTGTCCTCGCTTCAGTCCCTGCTCAGGGGTGACCCTCGGTGGCCACCAGCCCTGGTGGCCCAGCAGGACATGGGGCAGGAGCCACCAGCCCTCTGGAGAGAGGAGAATCCTCCTCCAGCTCCTGCCTGCGAGGAACCTCTGCCCCGGGCCTGCCTCAGCCCGGGGTCCTCCACACTTTGCTTGGGTTCTCCTGATGTCTGACTGCCCCACCCATGGTGTGACCACCCCACCCATGGTGTGACCACCCCACCCATGGTGTGACCACTCCATCCATGGTGTGACCACTCCATCCATGGTGTGACCACCCCACCCATGGTGTGACCACTCCATCCATGGCCTGACCACCCCATCCATGGTGTGACCACCCCACCCATGGTGTGACCGCTCCATCCATGGTGTGACCACCCCATCCATGGTGTGACCACTCCATCCATGGTCTGACCACCCCATCCATGGTGTGACCACCCCACCCATGGTGTGACCACCCCACCCATGGTCTGACCACTCCATCCATGGTGTGACCACTCCATCCATGGTGTGACTGCCCCATCCATGGTGTGACCACCCCACCCATGGTGTGACCACCCCATCCATGGTGTGACCACCCCACCCATGGTGTGACCACTCCATCCATGGTCTGACCACCCCATCCATGGTGTGACCACTCCATCCATGGCCTGACCACCCCATCCATGGTGTGACTGCCCCACCCATGGTGTGACCACCCCATCCATGGTGTGACCGCTCCATCCATGGTGTGACTGCCCCATCCATGGCCTGACCACCCCATCCATGGTGTGACCGCTCCATCCATGGTGTGACCACTCCACCCATTGTCTGACTGCCCCACCCATGGTGTGACCACCCCACCCATGGTCTGACCACTCCATCCATGGTGTGACCACTCCATCCATGGTGTGACCACCCCACCCATGGTCTGACCACTCCATCCATGGTGTGACCACCCCAGCAGTGGCCTGATAACCCTATCAGCACCAGGATCAAGCCATAATTTTGGTGATATTTGAATTGAATTCCCCATTGCTGGAGATACCCCTGGCTGAGGAGTGGGAATCATCACCCACAGTGGTGGTACCCAGGGAGATCCACCCCTCACCCTCCTGAAGAACCCAGCTGGGCATCCACTCATATCTGATATGGAAAATGGATGGTTTTCCCTTCCTGCCTCTGGAATGGGGTGTGTGAGGCCAGGAGCTGGGGCACACAATCCACCCCCACTCCAGAGTGTCAGGAAAATAAATCCACATGGAATCACAGCCTCCCCAGCCAGCCTGCAGTGCCTGTGGCCGTTCCAGACATCCATCAGGGCTATGAAATTCTGTCTCTCCCAAATCAGTGAACCCCACTGAAAGGCACCTGTTCATTATTGGAGCTCCAGCTCGGCCTCGGTGGCAGCACAAAAACCTGACAGTGACAACGCCACACCAGGGACAGAGAATTGTCCACCCCGCGGGGTTTGGGGTAGGGGACATCAACTGCTCTGTCCCAGCCTGGAGACAGCACTTCCCACCCAGCACTTCCTGCTGCTTTTCCTTCAGTGCTCCCCTAAATCCAGACCTTGTGTTTTGTTTCCTTTCCGCACAAGGAATTGTGAGACTGGATCCAACAAAAAAGCGCCAGCTGCCTTTCCCTGCTTGTTGCTTAGGTGGGAGTGGAGCAGCCAGCACCATTCCTTTTAAATTCCTAAAAAACAAAGGTTTTAATTCCTCAGAGTTGGTACAGGCTCACAGTTACAGATTTCCTGCGGGTGGATTCACCTCTATCCCTTCTCCAGGCAAAAATCTTGTCTGGATTGTGATGGAACAACACCTGTGTCAGCTCCCGTGAATTCCTGGGGAGGTATTTGCTGCTCTTCCTCCAATCCTGCATCCTGGTGACAAAGCAGATGAGGAAAAATCTCATATTGATTGGTTTTTAATGTATAATTCCACTGTTGTCTGTCACAGCTGCAAAGAAAAATTGGGAGTGCAGCCAGGACATCCTGACAATCCTTGATTTGGAATCTTCTGCCTCAGCTTCTCCGAGGGCAGGAATCCAAGTGCCAGTGTCAGCTGTGCAGGGCATTTCCTGGGTCAGACAGGGGAGAAACTGGATTTGCCGGGCCCTGGTGGGAAGATCTCCATGGAACTGTGGTTTTATTGGAATCTGCAGCTCCTCTGGAGTCCTGTCCCTCTGTACAGCAGTGATGTCCCATCTTGTCACTGCTGGTCCCCTGCCCTCAGCTCCCTCTGGTCTGCAAGCCCAGCATCACAAAAACCCCAAAACCAAACCCAAATCCATATCAGCTTCCCAAATTATTTCCAACCATCCCCATCCCATGTGCCTGGGACACTGAGGATGCAGGGGAGCAGCACTGAAGGTGTCACTGGATCCAGGTGACTCCATGGGTGCAGGGAAGGTGTTGTCTCTTCCCAAGGTGCCCCCTGAGGTGCCCAGGGAGCTGCTCAGACCCCACGGGGAGCAATGTCCTGTTTTTGTGGCTTCCTGGGAAGTCAGATATTTTTGTGTTGGAGACAGAGCCCTGTAAAGTCATTTAGACAATAAAGGAGTGACAGGATTTCCACAGGAGAAGAGATTAAGCAAAGTGGGATTATTTTGTTCGGCAAGGAGATGATTAAGAGGTGCCATGATTGAAGTGTTTAAAGTGGCTCAGGGTTCTTATCAAATTAAGCTGTGCTGGAGATGGCTGGGCAGCCGTCACTCAAGGGCACAGAACTTCATTGCAGCCTCTCCCATGGTGCAGGGAATGCTTTGGGATCCAGAGGACAATCCTGGATGGAGACAGTGCCACCAGAGCGAGGTCTGGGTGGGCTGCAGAGCTCCTGTTGCTCACAGGTGACCTTAACCTTGGCACCATTTTTTAAACATCAGATCCAGCACACACTCATTTATTCCCCTCCGTGCTTTCACCTGGATGTTCTCATCCCTCTCAGCAGTCCTGCCCTTTCCTTCTCTCCTGACAATCCCTGACAATTCCTGGCCTTCTGTCCCCTCTCCTCTCCAGGAGGCACAAGCAAAGCCAGGGGATGTGCTGAGGGTTTGTCCCTTCTTTGCATCCCTGCCCTGTCCATCTCTGCCTGGGGTTTTTCCTGTCTCCCCATCCCTCTTGTGCCACTTGGAATTCTCTGCTGTACCCTCCATGCCTAAGCCATGCCAGTCCTCTGTGCCCTCCAAAGCAGCCAGAGTGATTTCCTTGGGTTATCATGGGATAATTGCAGTGGAGAGGGCTCAGCCAGGGCCCTCCTGGCAGCCCCAGCCCCAATTTCTGTTCCAGATCACAACCGGATTCGCAGCTCTCACCCGTAATTACAAAATTGCCTCTTCAGCCCTTGACGAGCTGCAAACTCCGTGATGGATTCACCTTGTTCCACGGCTCCCGTCTCAGCTCCCTCTCCTGAGCAGCGTTTGGACGTCGAGTGGAGCACTCCTCACTTTTCTTCAATGGAATTCCAAAATTAGTCCCCTCTTCCCAAGGAGCGTTCAACCCTCAAGTGCTCCCAGCTCCGCTGCTGTCAGTGCAGAAGCTGCTGCTGAGCTGCTTTTGGCCCCTGTTTTCCACCTTCTCCAGCTCTTTATCCCAATCCCAGGGGATTTCAGCTCTGCCTGCTGAGAGGGCTCCATCTTCTCATCTTCCAAGTTCTTTCTGGACCTGCTTGGTGCCTGTCCCCTGTGCTGGCACTGCTGGGGGACCTCGAGGGCTGTGCCCAGTTCTGGCCCCTCATGGCCAGAGAGCCCTGGAGGGGCTGGAGCGTGTCCAGGGCAGGGAACGGAGCTGGGAAGGGGCTGGAGCCCCAGGAGAGGCTGAGGGAGCTGGGAAGGGGCTCAGCCTGGAGAAAAGGAGGCTCAGGGGGGACCTTGTGGCTCTGCACAGCTCCTGACAGGAGGGGACAGCCGGGGGGGTCGGGATCTGCTCCCAGGGAACAGGGACAGGAGGAGAGGGAACGGCCTCAGGCTGGGCCAGGGCAGGCTCAGGGTGGGCAGCAGCAGGAATTTCCCCATGGAAAGGGGGGTCAGGGATTGGGAGGAGCTGCCCAGGGGGGTTTGGAGTGCCCATCCCTGGAGGTGTCCAGGGAAGGGCTGGAGGTGGCACTGAGTGCTCTGGGCTGGGCACAAGGAGGGGATCAGGCACGGCTTGGACTCAATGGGCAGGGAGGGATTTTCCAGCCTCAGTGATCCAGGGATTCTTTAGGCCTGACCCACAAGCTGGGCATGGCTGAGCACCCACATGGAGCAGAGCATTCCTGCTCTCACTGTGGCAGTGCTCAGGGCAGCTCAGAGGTGGCTTTGTGCAGTGACAGCCCCACTGCCACCAGCACTGCCACTCCGGCTCCATCCCTGGGCTCCGACTGCAGCAGCTTTGCCCCATCTTCCCTCATCTCCACCCCTTCCCAAGATCGCACATCCCAAAACACCTCTGGGCTGGAAAAAAGCTGGGAACAGCTGGAAAAGCTTCCCTTTGAATGGCAGCAGAGTTTGTGTCCCTGGGAGCAGAGGTTCCCTTCTCCAGGATGTGCTCCAGGCTTCTCCCAGTGCCTGCGGAGCGATCCCGGCTGGTTCAGGGAGGGTGCAGAAACCCTTCATCCGAGCCCACCCACACCTGCACAGCCTGCCTGCAAATTCAGGCTGAATCCTTGAAAAGGGCACCGCAGCACCAGGCCCAGCTCTGCCCTGCTGGGCCGGGAACAAAAGCAATTATGAGGCGAGGTGGGAGCAGGGCTTTGGGCTCGGCTTATCCCGCTGATTATGGGATCATCTGCCAGGCCTGGCCTCTTTGCCAAGCAATCCCCTGGCCACAGCCACGAGCCAGAGAGGAGAAAGCTCAGAAAGGACAAGCCTTGGCAGCCCTGCAGGACTGGAGTTCATCCTGGAGCCTTTCCCTGCTTGGAACTGCTGGGAAGGAGCTGCCAGGGGTGGGGATTTTGTGCTTCTTCCCACAGAATTGTGGGGTTTTTGCTAGGATGTTCATTTCAGCTCTCTCCAATCTCCCTGTAATCCTGACAGAGCTCCACTTTCCTGTGGACAGCACCTCCACAGTCCCTTCCTTGTGCTGAAGCCATTCCTGGTGTATGCCGGGGTTGCCACACATCCATCTTTTTCCTGCTCCATGCCCAGGTTTCTCCTTGCCCCTTCCCACTGGGATTCCAGCAGAAGGACACAAAATTCCTCAGTTCCTTCCTTCCTTCCTTCCTGGAATCCTTCCTGGAATCCTTCCTCTGGAATCTTCCCTCCCACTCCCAGGAAATCTTCCCTGTGCAGGAAAAGCATGTGACATGAAGGGGCCTCAGCACTTCCCATGGACTTTCAGGTTGGTTTTCCACTTCCCCATAACAACAGCGAGTGACCGAGGGACTGAACTACCTGCAAACCCCAGGAATTTTCACTCTTTGGGGTTAAAAATGGATCTGAGGGGCCACTGCCAAAGAAATTCCAGTGGAGGATGATAACAGATCCTCACTCGAGCCCAGGGTGGATGGAGAATCCCAGCACAGGAGGATATCCAGCTGCCTCCACCTTTGGGTGACCCCAGAACTGGGACTGCTGTGAAGGGGGACCACGCATAGGAGCTCCTGGGAGGCTCAATTAGGACCTTTTCCCTAAACTTTTACTGTGCTGGAGTGCTGGAGATCCCGTGGGGAGAGGGCAGGCTGGGCTTTCCCTGTGTGGGGCCAGGACAGACACCTCCAGGGGGACGAGGCTGAATTCCCCCAGGACGATTGCCCAGCTCAGCCCCCAGCACTGCGGGAAGCAGCTGGGCTTGCTGGGATCTGGGAGGCAGCCACGGAGTCCCGGCCCTGCTGCTGCCTCCCAGCCCTCTGCCATGCACAGATCCCAAATGCCCGCGTGGCACAGCTCCGTGCCCGGCGTTCCACAGCAGCCTCCCTCCTGGAGCAGCCCCTCACCCTCCATGGAGCCAGGCCCGGGGAATTGCACGGACATGGGAACCATTCCCAGCTCACACAGAGGGCAGGGACACGAGGGCAGGGGTGCAGAATTAGGAGTGGCTTTTTTGGGAATGGTTTCACTCCATATCCATTGGGAAGGGAAGGGAAGGGAAGGGAAGGGAAAGGAAGGGAAGGGAAGGGAAGGGAAGGGAAGGGAAGGGAAGGGAAGGGAAGGGAAGGGAAGGGAAGGGAAGGGAAGGGAAGGGAAGGGAAGGGAAGGGAAGGGAAGGGAAGGGAAGGGAAGGGAAGGGAAGGGAAGGGAAGGGAAGGGAAGGGAAGGGAAGGGAAGGGAAGGGAAGGGAAGGGAAGGGAAGGGAAGGGAAGGGAAGGGAAGGGAAGGGAAGGGAAGGGAAGGGAAGGGAAGGGAAGGGAAGGGAAGGGAAGGGAAGGGAAGGGAAGGGAAGGGAAGGGAAGGGAAGGGAAGGGAAGGGAAGGGATGAACTCAGGGATGTTGTGGCCAAGGAAAACCCTAGGGGGAAATGAGGTGGGAAATCTCCAGAGATGTCCCTGGGAGGGGATCAGGCATAATCCACACCCTGCTTTCTGTCTGGGAGATGGGGAGCACAGCCCCAGCCCCGAGAGATCCTCAGAGCATCCTGCTGAGAGGAAAAGGCTCTGGCAGAGCCATTGGCATGGGGAGACCCCAGCTCTCAGAGGTGTTCCCAAGCAGCAAAGAATCCATGGATAACACCGGAACAAGCGCTCAGAGCTGGGGGCACCAGCAAGGAAAGGAGGGAGGGAGTCCAGAGCCTGTGGGGTGAGGGCTGGTGGGGATGATCCAAGGGAAGGGGGTCCCCCAAACCCTCCTGGAGGATGGCAGGTGAGCAGGAGGAAGGGCAGCCCTCGGGGACAGGGCCCTTTCCCCCGGTGCCATTTGGAGTGTGGATGTGTCCGTGTTGGGAGCTCGTTTCTCCTGGAGGGGAAGGAGGTGCCGACAGCAGCAGCCACGGGGACGCAGCTTTCCTCTAATGAACTAGAAAATAGTTTCCCTTTAATACTGATTATCCTGGAAGGCAGCTAAAGGGAATGTGATTTCCATAGTGATGAACCCCGGGCACAGCCTCGCTCGGCAGCAGCAGCAGGGGCTGGGCTCAGCTGGGATGTTGGGATGTGCTGGAGCATCCTGGCCTTGGTAGCACGGAGGTACCTCTGCTTCCCAAAAGCTGGGCCCCATCCAGGAGCTCTGCCTGCCTCTGGAAGTGTTTGGAGACGTCTGGGAGGGGTTGTTGTACCCCTGAGACTGCATCCAGCCCATCCTGCCTCCTACTCAGCCTGGCTCCCCATCCCACCTCTCCCTGCTCAGCCCAGCTCCCAGTTGTGATGAGCTGGATGCTGCTGCCGCTCCTCTGCCGTCCCATTCTGGGGCAATCTGGAATTCTGACTACAGCAGGCAAATCTGTGGCTAGGGAAGAAACCAAGCTGGAAAGATCCAATAAAAGCAAGAAATCGCCTGAACCTGGGGCTGATTCTGCCCCTGTGCCCAGGTGAGCCCCCACCTGCAGAGCTGCCCCAGCCCTGGGCCCAGCACAGGGAGGAGCTGGAGCTGCTGGAGCCAGGCCAGAGGAGGCTCCAGGATGAGCAGAGGATGGAGCAGCTCTGCTGGGAGCAAAGGCTGGCACAGCTGGGATTGTTCACCTGGAGAGGAGAAGCTTTGGGGTGAGCTCAGGGTGGCCTTGCAGGGCCTGAAGGAGCCCCAGGAAACCTGGAGAGAGACAATTGACAAGGGATGGAGGGACAGGACACAGGGAATGGCTCCCAGTGCCAGAGGGCAGGGATGGATGGGATATTGGGAATGAGGAATTGTTCCTGGGAGGGTGGGCAGGCCCTGGCACAGGGTGCCCAGAGCAGCTGTGGCTGTCCCTGGATCCCTGGCAGTGCCCAGGGGATTGGATCTTACACCCTGGAAAAGGCTGGCCAGGATCCTCCACCACTGGGAGTGTTTGCTCACAGCCAGGGTGCAGACGGCTCCAGTCTCCCAGAATTTGGCCAGGAGAGGTTTGGGGGGAGGTTTTGGGATGGCTCCTGCACGTTCCGATCGGTGTCTGTCCCCACAGCAGGTTTGTGGCACTCAGGTTGTTGCTCCTGGCCCTGCCACGCTCAGAGCAGATGTCCCCACTCCACAACACATGGACACACCATGCCTGGCCATATGGGGCAAATTATGGGATGTACACATGAGGAAAGCAGGGAATCTGGGAGTGCAGCAGTGCAGAATGTGCCGGGGGAAGCCACAGTCCCGCAGCGTGGGGAGCAGCCAGGTCGGGAATCAGCATTCCCTGCCTGGATCAGCACTCCTGCTTCCCTCAGATGGGCTAACAACCAAATCAAATATTCAGGAGCTGCCTGCTCTGCCAGAGGCACTGCAGAGATGGATGGTGCAAACCTGGGAAGCTCCGTCTGTGCCTGGAGCTTGCAGGGCTGGGATGGCCAAATGTGGCTGGGCTCAGCTTTGGGGCAGGGGATTTGTTCTCCCAGTCCTCCAGGGGGAGGAATTTCGTACCTCATTGTCTCTGTTTGAACAGACAGGTGAGTGCTAAGGAAGGCAGGAGCCTCCCCTGAAATGGAAAATTAAACCCCCTCCCTCTGAGTTGTTATAAATTTGAAATTAAGGGGCTCTCAGGCAAAGATATGGGAGCAGGAATAACAGTTCTTTACATGGAAAACTAAAAATACAAATGCAATAGTACAAACAAAACCAAACCCTGCCAGAGTCAGAGCAGGCCCTGGCAGGCTGTGGGGCAGGGTGGTGGCAGCAGTGCCATTCCATGGGGGCTCAGCCCTCCTGCAGTGCCAGCTGTGCTTCTGCTGGAGCAGGAGCCTGGACAAGGCTGGAGTTTTCCTCTGGAGCTCCAGGGCTGCTGGAGATGGGCCTGGGCTCCCTCTGGGAATGCAGTGGGGCAGAAAGCTGCTCCTCTGGGAATGCAGTGGGGCAGAAAGCTGCTCCTCTGGGAATGCAGTGGGGCAGAAAGCTGCTCCTCTGGGAATGCACTGGGCAAAGGCTGCTGTGCTGTTCCAAAAGCTCAGATTGTATCCAGGTAGGAATGCTTGGCTCCTCCCCTGGGCACAGCCTCTCCCCATGGGATGCTGGAATTTTCTCAGCCATGCAGGGACACTCAGTGGCCATGAACAGCAGAGATCTCCTGGAGGGAGGATTGGCTGTGGGAGAGATAAAGAAAACTGCCCCATGAGCAGAGGAAAACTGCCCCAGCTCCGACAGATATGAACAGAGCACACACCTCCATCTTTGAACCTGAGAGACTCATCCCACTGGAGGGAGGGAAAACAGGCAGGAGTCTGGTTTTGAAGGGAGTTAGTCGGGAATGCAGCTGCCCACAGTCCCGTCCCTGCTGCCTGGCTCCCTGTCCATGTTAACACATGATGCAGGAACAGGAAATGCAGGAAGACCCTGAGCACAGCAGGAACCAACCCTGAGAAGGGATCTCTGTTTCCAAAATGCTCTGCATTGGATGCCACCAGTTCCTCTGTCAGGACTGAGGGCCCCTCACTCCCCAGGAGTCACAGGGACCAACAGCACCAGTTACTTCTGTCTGTGCCAGGCCCCCAGATGTCCTGAGGGGACACAGCCAGGGACAGGAAGCTGCAGGGACAGTGACTGTGCCAGCCTGGCACCATGCTGGTGGTGGCAGAGGTGGCAGCAGGCCCGGGGAGGGAGGCACTGGCGATGTGTGCTGGGAACCAGTGCCCACCAGGCAGCAGGAGAAGCCCTGGGGCTGCCAGGGCTGGTCCCGCTCCTGCTGCTTCTCCGTGGGATCCCTCGGAGCTGCCCCACCTCTGGCTGTGTGCAGGTCACCCCTGGCAGTGCCACCGCTCCTGTCACCTTGGGCAGCACCAGAGCCCAGCCAGGGCTGCACCCAAGATGAACCAAAATGGTCCCAAAATGCACGAGCGCTCCCGGGGGCTCTCACTGGGATCAGCTCTGCTCCATTTGCACCTTGCAGTTCATTGTCCCATTCCAGCTTTAGCCCAGGCACTCCCATCCTGCTTGTTTTTCTCTCTCCAGCCCACGCTGTTTGTGCTCTTGGGCCTGAGGTTTGGATCATTTGTCCTTGGTCCCCAGCTGGAGAAGGAATTGTTTTGTCTCCCTGCTCTGTGCAGAGAGCTCACCATCCCATAATAGGAAGCTCAGACCCACACACTAAAGCAGCACAGACTGTGAAAAATAGAAAAGCTCAAGCCTGGGGCATCAGGGCCAGCAGCAGCTGGCACAGCGCTGGGCACAGCTGGGCCCCTGCAGCCCAGGACAGTGGCCCCTGATGGCCCTGGCACGGCCACCAGTGCCCGGGGTGGCTGTGGGGCAGGGCAGGAGCCAGCGTGCAGCCCAGTGGGGCTGACACACTCAGCAGATGCCGTGGGATGGTTTTGGAGCAGAGTCCTGGATCTCAGCAGCACCAGGTGCCTGAGGGTGACCAGAGGGCACAAACCAAGGGAGGGAGCAGCTGCTGCATATCAGTGGTGGGACAGACAGAAGGGAGAGGGTGGAAATCTGGTGTTTCCTGCCTCTCTCCTGAAATGAAGTGTGGCAGGGACAGTTTTCCCTGGGAGGATGAGGTTTGGGGCAGTTCTTTGCTCTTTTCTTGCTCATAGCAGGAAAACCACAAGAGTTTAAGAGTTTTCCCATCACAAAAGGCTGCAGGGATGTGCAGGACACAGAACTCCTCGGGATGTCTGGGGATGGGGATGTTCCCATGGCACTCCCAGCTCCATGCCCAGGTGCTCTGTCAGTCCCCAGCTGGGAGTTCAGGCTCCCAGGATGCCAGTGGGGATCTCTCAGCACTCCCCCGACTCTGCCTGCATCTCTCGAGCCACTCTGGAGCTTTGCAGGGTCACAGCCACGTGTGGGACACTCAGTGGGAGGAGGGTCGGAGGATCCCTGTGCACTTGGAGACTTTCTCACTCTTTTCTCCTCACTCCCTGATTCCAGAAGCTCCAAGGGACCCTTTTCTCCACATCCAGGTCCCTTCTGCTGGCTCTCAGCCCTGCCAGTCCCATGGAACTGAAGCAAATTCCCCCAGGGAGTGAAGCCAGGACCAGCCTTGTCCTGGTCACTGCCTCTCCTGCCACAGCTCTTCCCTGGTGACGGAGCCTCTGCAAAGCCCCACAGACCCTTCCCACCCTCCTCCTCTGGCCCTGGCAAGAGGGGGATTCTCCTCGTGGCTTTCGGCTGCCCTTTGCAGTGCTCAGTCCCTGAGGACTGAGGATGGAGCAGCCCTGGAAGTTCCCAATATTCCAGCAGCCAGGAATCAGCCAGAATTGCAGGTGAGACATCCCAGGGGCTGGAGGGGCTGTGGCAGCTCCCGTTCGGCTCTGGGCACGCACAGCCTCCTCTCCCCCGGGCCAGGGGCACTGGGATTTATCCAACATATCCCTCAGCCGTGGCTCCGCAGGGGGATTGGGCTTTGGGGAAGGATTTATTCATAAAGCCACGGCAGCAGGAAAGCAATCCTTGTCCTGGGGGCCCTGCAACGTGTGGGTAAAGCAAATTAGAGCCAGGTCTGCGTGTGGAGGTTATAAACAAACACAGCCCGGGCTAGGAGTGGGGAGGGAGAGAAGGAGTCAGAGGCAGAGAGAAAAAGGCAGAGGAAGAGGGAGAGGAGAGCCCTTTCATAATTCATTGTTCCTGAAATAAAAATAAGGCTGGAATCATGTTTTGGGTAGAAGGGAGAGCGCGTAGGAAGTGTGTACTTGCCAATCTGCCAAAAAAAGTTGCTTTTTATTTTCTTAAGAAGGCAATTATGTATTTTTGTCAGCCACTTCCTACTTTGAAGCAGCTGAACCTGCTTTGCTCAAACTTTCCCAAACAATTTGCCCTCAGGCTGCTGCCAGAACTGCAACATTTACACCCCGAAGATGAAAGGAGGGGAGTGCCACGGCTGTGGCTCCGTGTGTGCAGAGCAGAGGTACCTGCAGAGTGCTCCTGTCTGCCTTCCCAGCCCTTCTGCACAAAGCTGGGAATCTGGGAGCTCCCTCTGCCTTGGCTCAGGTTGGGAGCTCCTCTCAGGGATGCTCAAATGTGATTCCAGAGCAGCGTCTGGTACTGCTGCTTCTGGAAGCTCCCAGGTTTTGGGATAAGGAGATGGAGACAGAACCCAGCTGGATTGGGGTCCCAGCTGGTGCTCAGCACACCCTGGGCAGAGAAAGTGTTTGGATTTCTCAAGGTCCAGTGTTGATTTCATCATTCCCAGAGCGAAATTCCATCCCCAGCTGAGTGTCTTCTCCACCCTCAATCCCTGCCCCTCTCCTGGGCTCTCTTTGGGACTCACTGCAGCACTGGGATTTGGGATTGATGCCACAGGGTTCAACTGGCTGTACCCGGGGATCCCAGGACCAGCAACCCTGGCAGGATGGGCAAAGTTGGGTTTCTGTGCCCCCAGTTGTGCTGTGCCACTGTCCCTCTGTCCTGCCTGAGGAGTCTCCTGCCTTGGGGCTGTGAGGAGCAAAGGTATTTAAGGCCACAGGTTCATGGATTTTTGGGGCCCTGGTTCAATTCCAGCAGGAAATAAAATGGCTTTTTGGGTGAGATTAATTCACAGCTTGAGCTGCAGGGTCTTGGGGCTCTCCAGCTGTCGTGGCCAATGTGAGAAAGAAAAGGCTGAGCACAAGAGGGAAAGGATCCTTTTGGCCCCATGGGATTTAGCAGCATCCCAGCTCCAGGTGAGGCAGAATTCCTGCCCCTAGTCCCTGCCCTACCCTCTGGAATAAATTGCAAATAATTGTCCATAAATTACATAATGTCCACAAATGTCCATAAATGACAAATGTCCATAAATGACAAATGTCCATAAATCACAAAGACGAGGGATATATTCCTTGGAGAAGCAGGTAGTGCCCATGGCTGGGACAGGACAGAGTGTCCAGCTCTGCAAACATGGCAGCAATGTTGGTTTTGATGATTTTCCAGGAGCAGCAGCTGGGCACGGAGGGCACCTGATGGTGGCATTAGGAGCAGCACAGGAGGAAGAGGCATGGCTGGAAGCCCTGAGGGCTGACCTGGCTGTGCCCAGGGGGTTCCTGCCCAGGTGATAACGGGATCTCCCTCCTCCTGATCCCACACTCTGCCCTGACCCTGCCTCGGGCTGGAAATCTGGCAAACATGGCCCTGGCTGGGCTGGTGTGCAGAGAATCCCAGAGTGGGTTGGGAGGGACCTCACAGCCCCTCCAGTGCCACCCTGCCAGGGGACACCTCCCACTGTCCCAGGTGCTCCAAGCCCCATCCAACCTGGCCTGGAACACTGCCAGGGATCCAGGGGCAGCCCCAGCTGCTCTGGGCACCCTGTGCCAGGGCCTGCCCACCCTCCCACAGAGGAATTCCCTCCCAAAATCCCATCTGGTGATGGAAAATGGCAGGGGAAAAACGAACTGGAGTCAGCTCAGCAGCCACATCATGAGGGGATCACAGAACCACCGAGGCTGAAAGAGATCTTCAAGGCCATCCAGTCCAACCATCCACCCAGCAGTGCCCTGGAACCCCTAAACCAACACCCAGCACTGCCACAGAACCCCTAAACCCCAGAACCATCGCCCAGCACTGCCCCTGCAACCCCTAAAACCCAAAACCATCCCCCAGCACCACATCCAGACACGTCCTGAACCCCTCCAGGGATGGGGATTCCCCACTCCTTGGCCACCCCATTCCAGTGCCTGGCCACCCTAAAAATGAACTTTTTTCCCTAATCTGCTCCAAATCTCCCCTTTCTGAGGCCATTTCCTCTGTCCTCCCACTGCAGGAGTGGCAGACGGGACTGGTCTCACCCCAAGCTCCTGTCCTGGATCCAAAAGTCAAACTGGCAAGGACAAACCTTGATAATGAATAATTCCACCAACTGATAATTAGTTCCACCAATTAGAGCTGCCCTAATGAGACAGGACCTGCAGAACACGTGGTGCAAATCAGGCCTTCATTTCCCAGTCCCATTTCTCTGCTTTCCCTTCCATAAAACCATTTTTGCTGCCCCTATTCCTGGAAAAAACAGAGGAGCCGAAGTGGTGGTAGAAGGGAATGATCAGGGGATCATGGAGAGGGAAAGGCAGCCATGAATGCACTTCATGTTTGCAGTAATTAAGGAACTGTCGAAATTCCTAAATCCCAATTTTGAAATCGTTTGGTTGATTTGACACGTCCAAGTCCCCGAGCTTTTAATTCAAATATAAAGCTTGATTGGCAAATTAAGAGAAGGCTATGAATGAAATTAATGAAAGATTAAAGACCAGCAGCTCACGCTGATATAAAAATTACCCCTCCAAAATAGGTTATGCAATCATTAGGATAAGTTGCCACTCTGCTAATATTAATTCTGATCCAACATTTATTCATCAATGAGATTTACTGATTCCCAGTGAAGTCCTAAAAATTCCCTACAAGTGTTGGATCTTTGCAGGCTCTGTTAATCACCTTTATTTTCAATTCCCTAATTTTTAAAATTACCATAAAGCGAGTTTTCCTTAATAAATTGCATCGTTGAACACTTGAATTTGCAGTTGTGCTGAGGTAAATGAGATCCAAGAGCCATTAGGACATGGAATGGGAATTTGATTAACCAAAATAACATGGACAATGCACTTGCACCCCTCCAACTCACTCCTGTTTCCATGTCAGGCTCTGCATCCCAGGAAAACCGAGGGAGGGATGATCTGAGGGAGTTTTCCTCACCAAGAGCTGCAGCCTGTGGAATTTTGCAGTCAGAATTTGGGAATTGGTGTATCCCAGGTGGCAGGGGAAAGAGGGAATTATCGTCCAGCTGGGATTGGGATGGAGTGTGTCCCATGAATTGGGCAGGATGAGGTGACCTCGGAGAGGAGGGGAAGGAAAACCTTGGTGCTCCTTCTCCCAAACCTGCTCTGCCTGAGATTTGTTGCCAAAATCAACATTGTTCCCACTTCCCTCACTTAACGTGGATGTTTTTCCATCCAGGCACCTGAAATGCACATCAGCAGCACTCCCCAGCTGAGAATATCCCAGGATTTTTAAGAGAAGGTTTTTTTTCCTCTGTAATTGTGCTCAGCTTCATCATTACCTGGAGTCTGCTCCGCAGCACTTCTGTGAATGCGCTGGAATTTTTTATGGACTCCGCAATTTATGGCTCGGCTTCTCTCTCTGTCTTGGCTGTGGCAGATGAGAACTGAATTCCTCTGTTTCTGATCACTTATTCCTGGTTTATAGTGCAATAAAAAATAAAAACAGCCCAGTAAAATACTGTAAATAGAGCGGGTGCAGCTGCATATCTGTGGTTTTCCTGCTTGGATCAATGCATGGACCCATCCTGCGTCCTCAGGTGTATGATGGAAGGAGCCCTCCTGCTCCTGCACTCTGGAAAAAAATTCCTTGAACCTCAGCTCCATCTTCACAGAGTGGCTTGGCTGGGACATGCTGGTGATGCCAACCAGCCTGGCGGTGTCTGGGGTATTCCCTGCTCCTCCACTGCTCCAGGCACCCCGTGGCATGTGGAAGGGGACGAGTGGCCTTTCCTCCCCCTCTCCAAGGACCTACCCAACGCCAGCCCCCCCTCACTCCACCCCTGCTCTCCACCCATTCCCACTGAGCCCAGAGTTCCCAAACTCGCCCCAGCCCCTCTCACTTGATCCAGCCTCAGGATCCCTCCGGCTCCCAGAGCAGCTCCCCTGACTTCTCCCAGCATCCTCCTCCCTGCATGGGAAGGAGCTCTGTGCTCTGCCGAGCTCTCATCCCAGATGTGCCCCTGGAGAATCCTCCTGGAGAAGCTCCTGCTCCCACAGGTGAAGCTGAAGAGCATCACTCACACACCAAGGGGAGATCCATCATGGAGCTACAGGGAAGAGCCTGTTCCCATTTTGCACTCCGAGCTCAGGTATTAAACACAGATTTGTCGGAATTCTCTTGTTTCAGGTGAGGCAAAGACACCTGGCAAGAGCTTGGCGCTCTCCTCACCTCGAGCAAACGATTCCCAGCCCCAGGGGAGTGAGGAGGTTCTGGAAAGGTGTTCAGGAGCAGTTGATGTGAGTCACTGCCAGGATAAAGACATCCAAAATGGCTCGAGATTCCTGCCAGGATTGGGAGATGAATCAGGGCCGTCATGACCTCTCCATGTGTCTGGCAAGTTGTTCTCTTGTTGCCTCGTGAACAATCTGTTTTCCCCAGACCCAAAATAACAATGTTGAGGAATAAAGTGCTTTTTTCTGCTCCACTCTGGGTGAGTCACTGAAGAGAAAGGAGGAGGAGTTCTCCATGCAGACATGGATCAGGAGCTGGGAATTCTGAGAGGGAACAATCTGGGTTGAGGGTGTCACCCCTGCATTACTGGGGTGACAAAGAGCCCCAGGTGGCCCAGCTGCCCCCTCTGCTAGCCCCTGGTGGTGTGCACCTCTTCCTCCCACATCATCTCCTGCTCTTGCTCCTGTCATCTCATCCCGAAAAGTGTCTGGCACGGAGCCCGTGGTAAACTCGCTGCTGCCAGCCCTGTGCCAAAGCTTTCTCTTCAAATCTCAAACAGGAGCAGGTTGGAACCTTGACATTTTTCAGCAACTAAGCCAAAGTCGACGGCAAATGATATTTTTACCTTTTTTCTCCCTGCCCTTTTCTTCCTTCGTGTCTATTTGCTTCTTTCTTCCTTTGCCTCTTCAAAAAAACCAACAAAAATTCAAAATCCAGCATCACCAACTCAATAATTGCCCTTTCAATGTGTGCCTGTCCATGGTGACTCTGAGCAAAGGGGCTGGAAGGTCTAAGATTTGCCCTTGGAGACTCTTTAAAGCAAAGGGAGAGCATTTCAGGGATAAATTCCACGTTGAAAGCCATGTTTTTCTCCCTCATTTTCATAGGAATTTCATCGGCTCTCACTGACAGCTCAGCTCCTGCACGGCTGTTTGTTTGCAGTGGATGGATGCCAGCTGTAACTTAGATCCACTTAAATATTGCATGGAAAACCAGGATTGCTTCCCTTCTGTGGCCACCCCAGAAGAGCCAGGGGCAGGGTGACTCAGAGATGAGATTCCACTCTCTGACTGCCGGTGCCGGAGGAGCCCCTTGGGCAGCACAGAGCTCACATTCCAGGGAAGGTTTAGATCCCTTTTTTGTTTTGACTTATTCATGACAAGAACCAAAAATAATCTGAAGCAACCTGAAAGGTGAATGTGTCTGTTCAAAGAAGGGCTTGAGCCCCTTCCAGGGCCTAAAGGGGCTCCAGGAGAGCTGGAGAGGGACTGGGGACAAGGGATGGAGGGACAGGACACAGGGAATGGCGTTAAGCTGACAGTGGGTAGATTTAGATGGGATATTGGGAAGGAATTCCTCCCTGGCACAGGGTGCCCAGAGAAGCTGTGGCTGCCCCTGGATCCCTGGCAGTGCCCAAGGCCAGGCTGGAGCACCCTGGGATGGTGGAAGGTGTCCCTGCCATGGCAGGGGGTAGCACTGAATGAGTTTGTGTTTTTTTCCAACCCAAGCCATTCCACAATTCCATGATGTGACAGCAGCAGCCGCAGAAGGAAAGGGCGAGAAAAGGAAGACCCAGAGCCAACCAACCCCGAGAGCTCCAGAAGTGCCCCTGTGCTGCTGTGTCTGCATTTCCCTGGGTGGGTGGCACCTTGATGGCCCCAGCTGCTGTCCCTGGAGGGCCCAGCCCAGCAGCTCAGGGTGCCTGGGGACCAGTCCTGTGCCCAGTCCCCCTGTTCTGATGTCCCCTGCAGTGCCAGCACTGTCCCAAAGCTCCTCCAGATCCCCTGTGCACCCTCTTCCCGTTCAAAGCCACCCTGGGTTCTCACCCCAAGCCCTCCTTCCTCATCCCAGTGAGCACGGGATGAATTCTGCCCTTCCAGCCCTCCTGGGGCTGGGCTGTTCCTCTGCTCCCATCAGGACACCACAGGGTGGGTTTGGCAGGGATGGGGCACAAGGGACATTGGCAGCAGGTGCCTCGTGCCACGCTCTAGAACAGCCCTGAGCCAGCAGAGCAGCCACAGCCAGGCCCAGGAATGCTCCTGATTAATCCCAGGATTTATGGCACCAATAAAGTCCATTCCAGTGACATATTAATATCCCAATTAATACTCAGCGACAGACATTTTAATGTAACTAATTCCAGGCAGGATGCTCTCTTTGGAGGGATATAAATGACCTAACATGGTGCTATTGATCCCTGAGGCAACAGCAGACCGCAGCAATTCCCTCCACCCATCCATCCATCATCCATCCATCCATCCATCATCCATCCATCCATCATCCATCCATCCATCCATCATCCATCCATCCATCCATCATCCATCCATCCATCCATCATCCATCATCCATCCATCATCCATCCATCGATCCATCCATCCATCATCCATCGATCCATCCATCCATCCATCCATCCATCCATCCATCCATCCATCATCCATCCATCCATCCATCATCCATCCATCATCCATCCATCCATCCATCATCCATCCATCATCCATCCATCCATCCATCCATCCATCCATCCATCATCCATCCATCCATCCATCATCCATCATCCATCCATCATCCATCCATCGATCCATCCATCCATCATCCATCGATCCATCCATCCATCCATCCATCCATCCATCATCCATCCATCCATCATCCATCCATCCATCCATCATCCATCATCCATCCATCATCCATCCATCCATCCATCCATCCATCATCCATCGATCCATCCATCCATCCATCCATCCATCCATCCATCCATCCATCATCCATCCTCCATCATCATCCATCCATCCATCATCCATCATCCATCCATCATCCATCCATCCATCCATCCATCCATCCATCCATCATCCATCCATCCATCCATCACCCATCCATCCATCATCCATCCATCCATCCATCCATCCATCATCCATCCATCCATCCATCCATCATCCATCCATCCATCCATCCATCATCCATCCATCATCCATCCATCCATCCATCCATCCATCATCCATCCATCCATCCATCCATCCATCCATCCATCCTTCCATCCATCATCCATCCATCCATCCATCCATCCATCCATCCATCCATCCATCATCCATCATCCATCCATCATCCATCATCCATCCATCCATCCATCCATCCATCCATCCATCCATCCATCCATCCATCATCCATCCTCCATCATCATCCATCCATCCATCATCCATCATCCATCCATCATCCATCCATCCATCATCCATCCATCCATCCATCCATCCATCCATCCATCCATCCATCCATCCATCCATCCATCCATCCATCCATCCATCCATCATCCATCCATCCATCCATCCATCCATCCATCCATCCATCCATCCATCCATCCATCCATCCATCCATCCATCCATCCATCCATCCATCCATCCATCATCCATCATCCATCCATCCATCCATCCATCATCCATCGATCCATCCATCCATCCATCCATCCATCCATCCATCCATCCATCCATCCATCATCCATCATCCATCCATCATCCATCATCCATCCATCCATCCATCCATCCATCCATCCATCATCCATCCATCCATCCCTCCATCATCCATCCCTGATATCTTGGGAAGGTCCACAGCTTCCCCATGGGATTTTTTCTTGGGGTGCAAGGTGAGGAAAGGGGATCCCCAGAAAAAGAATCAGCATCCTGCCCTGTGGGATGGGATGGGATAGGATGGGATGGGATGGGATGGGATGGGATGGGATGGGATGGGATGGGATGGGATGAATGGGTGGCTCCAGCCCCACACCCCATCCTCTGCAGATCCAACTCCAGCCTCTGTCCTGTTGCCAGGCAGGGATGGGAACAGGATTTTGTCTGGAAGCCCCCACCCTTGCTGGGCCTTCCCACATGGCTCTAGGGATGGGGCCATGGTGCTGCTTCCAGCTCCGGAGCAGGGTTGCCACGGAAACAGATCCTGTTGAGTTTCTTCCCATCTCCAAAGCCAGCCTGTGGCATCAGAGCTCCCATCCACAGTGTCCAGGGGGAGATTCCTCCAAACCCAGCGGATTCACTCCCCCACTCACCCCACAAGCACAGCAGAGCCCCCCCGGCCCTGAGCGTGAGCCCAGCCACGCTGGCCTCACGCTCTCAGCTTTCCAAGGCTTCCCAGAAATCCACACAGCATACCCTGGTGGGATTTCTCATCCCACTCCCACTCCTTGCCTCCCACCCCCCCTTGGCAGCATCCTGCTGCTCCTTTCCCTGCTCCCTGATCCAACAGCAGGTGCTCGGGCAGTGGAGGAGACCATGGAGATCCCTCTGGAATGAGAGAGAGGGTCTGGGAATGCGAAGGGAGGGCAGGTGGGATGTGGAGGGGGATGGGGGGAAGGGAGGTGCACTCAGCGAGGTGTCTCCAGGCAGAGCAATCCCTGCCTCCCTCTTCCCTGCATCCAAAGGCTGCCTCTCCATTATTCATCCCCCTTCAAGGGAACTATCTCATCCTAATAAAAATGTCACAAGGAATCCACAAATACATCCATACCCCACACCAGGAGTTCCACAGTGCACGGGGAGCTCTGCTGCTCTCTGCACTCCTGGGCTGCCACCTCGGCTCCCCCCGAGCTGGGGCACAGATTCTCTGACATTCCAGACATGGAATGGTGCCCCACAGGGAGCTCAGGGAGATGCCTGAGCCTGGATATCTCAGCTCCCTGAAATTCCTGTTTGGCTCTGATGCATCCCAAAGGCTTTGTTGCTTCTGCATCCCAAAGGCTTTGCTGCCTTTTTCCATCACTTTTGTTCCTGTTCAAAGCCTGGGATGAACCTCCCATACAGCCCAAATCCGGCTCTGCAAACACAGCAGCGATGCACAGACCTGTCCCCATCAGCAGTGGCAGCACTGGGACATCCAAAATTCACTTCAGTGCTGCCCAGAGCAGCTGTGGCTGCCCCTGGATCCCTGGCAGTGCCCAAGGCCAGGCTGGACAGAGCTGGGATCAGCCTGGGACAGTGGAAGGTGTCCCTGCCTCTCCATGACCTCCCATTCCAGCAGCTCTGGGTAGAAGGAAACCTCAGGTGGCATTTGGGACCGAGCCTGGGTGGAATGTGGGCACAAGATCCCTGGGGATCCCAGAACAGCCTCTGTTTCCATCTAGGAGCCACCAGATCCTGGCAAAAATCAGCTTTTGGGAGTGGAGGAGTGCAGGGAACAGCCAGACCCTGCCTGGTGCAGGTTGTTTGCCCTGGAGCACAGATCATGGCAAAATCCAGGGAAAAATCCTTTGCCAAGCAAAGTTTTCAGTCCATGTGAGTCCATCCTGCTAAATCAATATTGGAATTACTGCTCTCCATCTGGGATGGCCAGGGAAAAGCAGTGGAGGGGCTGATTTGCCTCTAATCTGTTTTTCCCAACAAATATTCCCTCATTTGGGGGAGTTGACCAAACCTCTTGCCAAAAGCCAACATTCCTTTTGCCAGGCCAACCCTTTTCCCCTGTGGACTATTTCCCTGTACTTCCAGGCCCTTCCAAAGCACAAGGCTTTGTTTTATCACTGCCATCACCAAATTTCAATGTGTCTGTGCCAAAGAGTGCTCCTGGACCAAATTGTCCATGATTTTCCTGCTTTTCCAGTCTGTTTTCCTGGACAGAAATTTTGCTTGCTCTGAGCATTGGTGCCACTGGAAGGGGTCTGGGCCAAGGCCTGGTCTCAGCTGATATTTTGTGCCTGGAGTGTCTCTCCTTTCAGCATAAACAGCATAAAAACCCCTGGGAATGGGAATAATCCAGGATTTGATGGACTGGAGAATGATCCAGCGTGTGAGCGACAGCCCAGCCACAGGAATATTCTTTGGGAGATCTTGTCCTGCTTACAGGAGGATTCATTTCTTTGTCTTGGTGATTTTTGGACAATCCAGCCAATTGCAGTAAGCCGGGATAATTGCTGTGTGTGGCTCTTCCCAGAGCCCATTAGCAGCAGGAATTTTGGCAATTCCTACAAGCAAATAAGGTGGAAATGTCCAGTTCTGCTGGGTCTGCAGCTGTTGGGGGCTGTGGGGTGGACATTGAGACCCTCCCTGCACAATCTGGGGCTGCTTCTCCCTCGTGACCATCACAGCTACTCCAAAAAACCCTTTGGAGCAATCCCACTCCCACTAAAATCCACCCAGGCCTTTGCTGGTGATTGGTGGTCACAAACCATCTTCCCAACGTGGAATTTTTGTGCTGCCTTTTAGTTCAAAGCTTTTGCTCGCAGCTTTCAGGTCCAGAAAGGCCAGGAACAATGATTTGCAGAAGTTGTAACGATTAACAGAAGTTTTAATGAATCCTGATTGATTTATTATTTATCTTTTGGACTGATAGATCCCCAGGGTTGTTTATTCCAATGTCTTGGAGCTCATACAAATTATTTTATTGCTGTGCTTACAGTTCTGTATAAAATATTTGCTACACTTCTCCATGGACTAAATCAGGGGATGTAAAACCCTGAATTTTTGGGAATATGAGGTCTCATTCCATCCCCCTCAGGATGCCATTCCAGCCTTGCTGCTCCTCGGGTGATGCTGTGCCTTCCCCATGGAGCTGCCACCTATCCCCATTCCCAGGGGCTTTGGGAAGCACAATCCCACTCCCAGTGAGTGGGACGTGGCTTTTTTTGGGAGCGCTGTGGTCAGCGGCAGGGCGCAGCATCCCGAGGATGCCAGCTCAGCTCCGGGGGCTGATTTGCAGCCCGGGCAGAGGCAGCCGCGCCTTTTCCGAGTGCCTCGTGTCAGCATTTGGCAAAAATAGCAGCGGAGCCGCTCTGGCTGCCCAGCCCGGCTGGAGCCCGCTCCTCCCGACAGGAGCCAGGGAACGGCGTGGCTTGGCTGAGCCGGGAATTTCGCTGCCATTTTTCATGCCGAGACTGCAGCTGAAAAAGCCACCGAGGCAATGAATTCCCGGTGTGTCACCGGGGCAGGAGCAGGAGGGGAGGCACAGAGAGAGGGGGACGCGCCGGTGGGAGCCCGGGCCGACACTCCGGCACCTCCGAGCCTTTGCTCACACAGAAAAAGGGAAGGGAGAGCTCGGGAAGGCTCTGGAGGTGATGCCTCAGGTTTGGCTTTTCGATTTTTCACATTCTGTGCTGCTTCAGTGTATAAGTCTGGGCTTCATATTATGGGATGGTGAGCTCTCTGCACAGAGCAGGGAGACAAAACAATTCCTTCTCCAGCTGGGGACCAAGGACAAATGATCCAAATCTCAGGCCCAAGAGCACAAACACCATGGGCTGGAGAGAGAAAAACAAGCAGGATGGGAGTGCCTGGGCTAAAGCTGGAATGGGACAATGAACTGCAAGGTGCAAATGGAGCAGAGCTGATCCCAGTGAGAGCCCCCGGGAGCGCTCGTGCATTTTGGGACCATTTTGGTTGCTCTTGGGTGCAGCCCTGGCTGGGCTCTGGTGCTGTCCAAGGTGGATCCATGGAGGAGATCCTTGGAATAAATCCCTGCTTTATTCTGTAACTCTGTCCAGCTCTGTTTTAGCTCGGACTTCTCAAGGCAGCACAGGCTCCCCAGGGTACCCCAGGGCTCTGGGGATGGGAGCAGCCCTGGGATGTGGGGCTTGGAGCATCATCACTGCAAGGAGCAGGGGACTGCAGCCTCGGGGCAGGGCTAGGAGGAGAGGCCATCAGTCCCTGGAAAACCTGGAGCCAGAGCCTCCAGCTGAGACAGAGAAGATTGTGAATCTTCCATTATGAGCAAGTTTATGGTGGTTTGTATAAATTTGGGATGTTTTTCTGACTGTAAACTCGGTTTCTGGTGAGCCAGCAAGGAGAGCCTCCATTCCCTCCAGGAATGAGTAGGAGACATCCAGGTGTGCTGAGCACACATCCAGGGCACTCCCAGGGTGCCCATGGACACAGCAGGACTCAAACCAGGCTGGGTGCTCCAGAAAAATGAACAGCAGAGAAGTAAAAATAATTGTAAATGCCTGAACTGATGTTTGTATTCATAGAATCATGAAATGGTTTGGGTTGGAAAGAACCTTAAATCTTATTATATTCCACCTCTTGCAGGGACACCTCCCACTGTCCCAGGTGCTCCAAGCCCCATCCAGCCTGGCCTTGGGCACTGCCAGGGATCCAGGGGCAGCCACAGCTGCTCTGGGCACCCTGTGCCAGGACCGCCCAACCTCACAGGGAACAATTTCTCATTCCCAATATCCCATCTAACCCTGCCCTCTGGCAGTTGGAAGCCATTCCCTGTGTCCTGTTCCTTATCCCTTGTTCCCAGTCCCTTTCCAGCTCTCCTGGAGCCCCTTTAGGCCCTGCAAGGGGCTCTGAGCTCTCCCTGGAGCTCTAAATGGGTTTGAACAGGCAGGTGAGTGCTAAGGAAGGCAGGAGCCTCCCCTGAAATGGAAAATGCAAACCCCCTCCCTCTGAGTTGTTATAAATTTGAAATTAAGGGACTCTCAGGCAAAGATATGGGAGCAGGAATAACAGTTCTTTACATGGAAAACTAAAAATACAAATGCAATAGTACAAACAAAACCAAACCCTGCCAGAGTCAGAGCAGGCCCTGGCAGGCTGTGGGTCAGGGTGTGGCAGCAGTGCCATTCCATGGGGGCTCAGCCCTCCTGCAGTGCCAGCTGTGCTTCTGCTGGAGCAGGAGCCTGGACAAGGCTGGAGTTTTCCTCTGGAGCTCCAGGGCTGCTGGAGATGGGCCCGGGCTCCCTCTGGGAATGCAGTGGGGCAGAAAGCTGCTCCTCTGGGAATGCAGTGGGGCAGAAAGCTGCTCCTCTGGGAATGCAGTGGGGCAGAAAGCTGCTCCTCTGGGAATGCAGTGGGCAAAGGCTGCTGTGGGGTTCCCAAGGTCAGATTGGATCCAGGTAGGAATGCTTGGCTCCTCCCCTGGGCGGAGCCTCTCCCCATGGGATGCTGGAATTTTCTCAGCCATGCAGGGACACTCAGTGGCCATGAACAGAAGAGATCTCCTGGAGGGAGGATTGGCTGTGGGAGAGATAAAGAAAACTGCCCCATGAGCAGAGGAAAACTGCCCCAGCTCTGGCAGATGGTGATGGAATTCACACCCAGCCACATCTTTCAACCTGAGACAAGCCCCTTTGTGCTGCTGCTGAGAACAAAACACCTTTGAGGGACAGGATCCAAAGGCCCAGCACCTCAGCTCATCCCTGGGATGAGCTGAACCAGCTTTCCCCTTCCCAGCCTGGCTGGGCTGGGCTGTTCCTCCCCAGAGAAGGGAGCAGTGAGGGGAAAAGGGCTGATTAAAGCCTTGGCACTGCCCATCCTGACTCTGAGACACCTGACAGATGCTCCTCAATCCCTCGGAGCTTTCCCAGCCATCCTGGAGAGCCTGGGAGCTCCCAGCATCCAGCAGAGGGAAGGGAAGGGAAGGGAAGGGAAGGGAAGGGAAGGGAAGGGAAGGGAAGGGAAGGGAAGGGAAGGGAAGGGAAGGGAAGGGAAGGGAAGGGAAGGGAAGGGAAGGGAAGGGAAGGGAAGGGAAGGGAAGGGAAGGGAAGGGAAGGGAAGGGAAGGGAAGGGAAGGGAAGGGAAGGGAAGGGAAGGGAAGGGAAGGGAAGGGAAGGGAAGGGAAGGGAAGGGAAGGGAAGGGAAGGGAAGGAAAGGAAGAGTTATCCCTGGGTTTATCCACGACTGGGAAGCCTTGTTGAGGTTTAAACAATAAAACCTTGTTGAGGTTTAAATAATAACAATTCTGTATGCATTTGACTATTTCTGCCCTGCGTGAGCCAATCTAAAGCCGATCTCATTTATCAATTTGCATTTATAATGTCCTTATCACCATGGAATCAAAACACTGTAAATGGATTAAGGAATAAGCAGGATGCCTGGGAGAGTCAGGAATTCATCTCCTCGGGATTTGGGGTGATCTCATTGGGGGGACAGGGACAAATTTTAGATCCTGTACAGAATGTGAGCAAGGAGTCAGTGGAAATAATTAGAGTAATTAGTCCAGAATTAAGGGGGTGAATTTTTATTTTGGAACTGAATGTTCACAGGGGGAGTTACTCTGGAAGAGCTCTTCTGGAAAACCTCATCCTCTGTTTCCTCTGCTTCTGGTTTATCCCAAATCATTTCCAGAGCTTCCCCTGCTATCAGCCCAGCCCTGTGGAGCCGCTTGGATCCATGAAAAATGCCCCTGGAGTGGTGCCAGGTGGGATGCTGCTGTCCCCAGACATGCTGGGGGATGGATGGCAGCACAAGGAGGGTCCTGCTGGCAGCAGGAGGTGTCCCCAGGTGCTCAGCAAGGCCACCATCCCCATCCCAAAAGTGAGAAACAGCAATGGGCTCTGGGACAGTGTGCCAGGATTAGTGGGGTCTGTTCTAACCCAGGGTGCGGGTCAAGAATAGTTTAGGCTTGGAGCTGAAGAACATTTGGAAGCCAGGATGTTTTCCCATTCCAGAACCTCCCGTGCCCTGGGCTGATTCTGCCCCTGTGCCCAGGTGAGCCCCCACCTGCAGAGCTGCCCCAGCCCTGGGCCCAGCACAGGGAGGAGCTGGAGCTGCTGGAGCCAGGCCAGAGGAGGCTCCAGGATGAGCAGAGGATGGAGCAGCTCTGCTGGGAGCAAAGGCTGGCACAGCTGGGATTGTTCACCTGGAGAGGAGAAGCTTTGGGGTGAGCTCAGTGTGGCCTTGCAGGACCTGAAGGAGCCCCAGGAAAACCTGGAGAGAGACAATTGACAAGGGATGGAGGGACAGGACACAGGGAATGGCTCCCACTGCCAGAGTAGCTTCAGATCAGATATTGGGAAGAAATTCCTTCCTGGGAGGGTGGGCAGGCCCTGGCACAGGGTGCCCAGAGCAGCTGTGGCTGCCCCTGGATCCCTGGCAGTGCCCAAGGCCAGACGGTTCGGACCCTACTGGGGCTTGGAGCACCTGGGACAGTGGGAGGTGTCCCTGCCATGGCAGGGGTGGAACAAGACCAGTTTAAGCTCCCTTCCACCCCAAACCATTCCACAATTCCATGATTCTCCCCTGTCAGCTCTCCAGGGAGCTCCTGGTGTGTCCCAGCTCAGCGGGACCATGGCACTGCCACACCCTGGTGGCACAGGACAGTCACCCCTCCCTCTCTGGCCAAGGGCAGGAGGGCTGACAGGGCTCCTGCAGCCGAGGGAGGTGTCCCCAGGCTGAACCCCAGCCAGGCATCCCTGCTGCTGAAGGACATTTTGGGGAGCAGTCCAGGTTCTCCTCACCTGCAGCCCCCAGCCCCTGGGCCGTGGCCAGCAGCAGCACGAGCACTGAATGAAGGAAGGCAGCTGTGCCACGGACAGGGCTGTGCTGGCTGCTCCTCCCTCCCTCATGCCAGAGCAGGAATTGCAATTTATTTTTGCATTGCTCAGGGTCAGGCAGAAACCAGGAATTGTACAGCTGCCCTGTGCCCTGGACAAGTGACCCTCCCCAGTGGGACGCTCCTTTCCTGTGCCACCCGAGTGCCACACAATGTCACCTCCAACTGCCAGCACAGAAAAAGCATAATGAGCCTCCATCCCAGCCATTATTATGCCGGGGATGTGCTAAAATAAGAATATTCATGAGAAAGCATTTGTTTATCCAAGTAGCCTTGAGCATTCAGCGGTGAAGGGCTGGACTGGCAGTGGCCAGGAGTCAATATTTGTCCAACATTAACAGAGCAGGAATGGCTGCTTTGGACATCCAGTGCTCCTGCTCTGCGTCCAGAGCAATCCGTGTGCTTCCCTGCTCTGGTGCCAGAAGCCCTCCAAGTGTTGTGAAATGCGGAATGTCACGGCAAGGACGGAGGGGGGTGTTTACACCGAGCATTTTCATGCTAAATCGGCGCGGGCTGCAGGTGCCAGCTGAAAACCACCGCGGCCCCGGGGTGCTGCAGAGCTGCTGGATGAAATCGGCTCTTCCAGCCCTGGATGGGTCCCACATGCTGGGCCAAGCCCTGCGGCCACGGCAGAGCGCTCCAGCAGCTCCTCCTCCAGCCCGGCTGTGGCACCATCCTTGATGTCTCCATTCCACTCTTCGGCACACTGGGCTTGGATTTTCTCCTCTACTGCCCTTTGCAGGGCTTGCAGAGCTCCCTGAGCACCGTGGCTTGGCCTTGGATGAGGGATGAACATTTTCCGCCATCCCTGCGTCCCCAGAGCCTGCTGTGCCTCGTGCCAGCCCCACAGCAGGGGCCAGGCTGCCCAGGAGCAGTTCTCCTTGCTGGGAAAGCAGCAGCGGGCAGGAGCCAGGGTACGGCTGAAATGGGCACCCTTCCCCACGGCAGAGCTGGCCTGAGGGGGTGGCACAGAGCAGGAATGAGGCAAACAGCTGGGAAAAGGGGCTGGAGCGGGTGCTCCCCCATCCCAGCCAGGTGGCAGGAGCAGGGCAGGGCACCGGGAAAGAGCCGGGAGTGCTGCACAGTCCGGAGCTGCTGGCTGCTGGGAAGGCTCAGCCCTGCATCCCCATCCCCCAGCATCCCCATCCCCCGGCATCCCCATCCCCATCCCCCTGCATCCGAGCCCTTCCCTCCAGCCCCTGGACAGCTCCAGGCTGCTGCTCGTCCCTCTCCAGCCCCCGATGGAGCCCCTGGACCTTCCCCAGGCACACAGGGCTCCACCCTTCTCCTCCTCGAGCCTCAACCTGCAGTTCACATCTCCTGGGATCTCTCTTTGTGTCCAAGCTGGATCTCGCTCTCTGGGAACTGTGCCTGGAAAGCATCTCTGGACAAGGGGCAGCAGGAGGGGAGAAGCCTGAGGAGGCTTTTCTGAGCAGGAAAAGCCCAGAACACCTTTGTGGCATCTCTCAGCACACGATGTCAATCTGTGTGGAGTGAAAGCTGGCCCAGAACCCCTTCAGGGCTCCCCTAATCCTCCTTTTTTTTCCCTTTGTGAGTGCACAATCTTTGCTGCAACCTCAGGTTGACCTTCACAGCCCTCCTCCTGCTCCTGCTGCCCACAGGGTAGGCAGGAAATGGGATCCTGATGTTAACAGCCCCCCTGCCCCTGCAGCAGCTCCTGGGTGCTCAGCACAGCACCCAAGGGTGCTGGAGGGGTGCAGGTGCTCCCAGGAGCCAGAGATGCTGGAAGGGAACAGAGCTGGAGCCAGGATGGAGCAGGGGGAGAGGGGAACACCCAGCAGGGAGCACCTGCAGAGAGAGAGTCACACCCAGCCAGAGAAGGCCAGGATGGGGCTCACACCCCTCATTTTGGGAGACCTGCGGCCATCATGCAGCAAATGATCATTATTTATATTTATAATTATAATTAGCAAGATGAGCTGCTGGGTGGGGTACAAAGCAGCAAAGAAGGAGGGTGCCCAAGTCCAAACCCTGGGGGCAGCTCCTGCCTGGGGGATGCCCCACAGCAGAAAAGGCCCCAGCAGCACATCCTTCCCTTTATCCTGGATAAAAAGCATCAAATCCACAGGTTGGGGAAATTTTACCATGAAAACTGCTCCAGAGTGTCTCTGCAGCAGTGGCCTGGCAGGCAACAAAGGCTGGGAAAAGGAAAACCAGCTCAGAAACAGGTCCTGCCCTCCCACCGTGACCCACAACCAGTGCCCCTGGCACTGATGAGAGGGGGCTGTCATGATCCACTTGTCGTGGGGTGTCGTGACGGTTCTTTTCAACCGATCCCAAAAGTGCAAAAAGGCAAACAGCAGGGGACTGTCAGTTAATCACAACAAATGCACCTTTATTAGGGGCCAAAACAGTAAATGCGATAGTGGGGATCGGAAAGGAGGTAAAAGGATAGAGAGAGAGAGAGAAGAGGGGGATGGGAATAGCTACCAACACAGGCGAGATCCTCAGTGGTCCGGACGATGGGGATCCGTCTGTCGTGTCGGGGGAGTCTTCGAAGTTCTGGTCGACTCGGGGGTCCAGTTATAGTCCACAGAGGAAAGAGGGGGGGAACATGCAGGACAATGAGAGTCTGTTGTGATTGCTGCGGGGGAACAGGTGAGTCCACTGAAACACCAAGGCAGGATGAACACAATGAAGAATTTGTCCATTGGAATCACTGAAGAAGAACAGGTCATGTCATCAGTGGTTTCCCCACTCCCTGTGGTAGGGGTCTCAGTCTCAGTCCTTAGGAGGAGGGTTTTTGATCTCTGTCCGTCAGTCACAGTGGTAACGAGGCAGATGAGGGGTCTTCAGTGAGAGACCACTAGAGTCACTCCAAAAGTTCATTCGGCTTAAATGGTGGAGAGTGGGTGAATATGCAGTAGGCTGTTCCTTGCTGGCTCCATGCCAGGTCCTTGCCAACTCCTTGCCAAGTTCTTGCCAGGCCTTGTTCGGAACAGCTGACCTAAGGTACAGCAGTTGCACCCGCACTGCCGCTCCCTCCAAGCCGGAACTGTAGTGGGGGGAAGGGGTTTCTCCTTGTGGCAATCAAAAGGCAAACGTGGGGGCTTCAGACGGCCTCTCACAGGGGCCCAGCAAAGATCCCCCTCTGAGGGCTCTGAGCGGCCCAAGCACAGCTCTGTCAGAGGGATGGAGGGGCTCCCAGAGGCACCAGACACACTGGGGATGTTTTGGCCTCCCCTCTGCCACTCCTGGTGGTTTTCAGGACATTTGTGAGCCCTCACTGCCGAGCCCGTGCTCAGCCAGCTCTGGCTGTGTGGCAAGCACATTTCTCTCTCTCTCGAAATTTTTCACAAAGGTGCACAGAGAGAAAAAAAGAGAAAACAATTTCTATTTCTACTCCTTGTTTTTTCTCATGCAGAATGTGTTTAGAGAATTGTTTACCTAGGGTAATTGCATAATTGAATTCTAGTGAAAATTGTTTGAGCCTGATAACCAATCAGATCCACCTGTAGCTAGACTCCCGACAGAGGGTCACAAGCTGAGTTAGTTAGAGATATAGTTAGAACAAGTAAGTTTATAGTTTGAATATCTTCCTTTATATAATATATTAATGTATTTTAACATAATTATAATAAAGAAATCATTCAACCTTCTAAAATAAAATTAAACATCATCATTTCTTCCCATGAAGTTCACCTACATTTACAACATGGCTGCTCCCCTGCGTGCTGGCAGGGCTGGGGGCTGGGGGCTGAGCCTGGCCGGGGTGTGGCAGAGCCAGGCTGGCTGTGCTGGTGGCTGCCCCCAGCTCCTGGAGCTCCCCTCCCTCAGCAGCCTGGGCTGGAGGCTCCCATCCTCTCTGATGTGCCACAGAGATCTTGGCAGGCTCCATCCATCCATCCATCCATCCATCCATCCATCCATCCATCATCCATCCATCATCCATCATCCATCCATCCATCATCCATCCATCATCCATCATCCATCCATCATCCATCCATCATCCATCCATCCATCATCCATCCATCATCCATCCATCATCCCTCCATCCATCCATCCATCCATCCATCATCCATCATCCATCCATCCATCCATCCATCCATCCATCCATCATCCATCTATCCATCATCCATCCATCCATCCATCCATCCATCATCCATCATCCATCCATCATCCATCCATCCATCATCCATCCATCCATCCATCATCCCTCCATCCATCCATCCATCCATCATCCATCATCCATCCATCCATCCATCCATCCATCCATCCATCCATCATCCATCCATCCATCTATCCATCATCCATCATCCATCCATCATCCATCCATCCATCCATCATCCATCCATCCATCCATCCATCCATCCATCCATCATCCATCCATCATCCATCCATCCCTCCATCATCCATCATCCATCCATCATCCATCCATCCATCCATCATCCATCCATCCATCCATCCATCCCTCCATCATCCATCCATCCATCATCCATCATCCATCCATCCATCCATCCATCCATCCATCCATCCCTCCATCATCCATCCATCCATCCATCCATCCATCCATCCATCATCCATCATCCATCCATCCATCATCCATCCATCCATCCATCCATCCATCATCCATCCATCATCCATCCATCCATCCATCATCCATCCATCATCCATCCATCCATCCATCCATCCATCCATCATCCATCATCCATCCATCATCCATCCATCCATCCATCCATCATCCATCCATCCATCATCCATCATCCATCCATCATCCATCCATCATCCATCCATCCATCCATCCATCATCCATCCATCATCCATCCATCCATCCATCCATCCATCCATCCATCATCCATCCATCCATCTATCCATCCATCCATCCATCATCCATCCATCCATCTATCCATCATCCATCCATCCATCCATCCATCCATCATCCATCATCCATCCATCCATCCATCCATCCATCCATCATCCATCCATCATCCATCCATCATCCATCCATCCATCATCCATCCATCCATCCATCCATCCCTCCATCATCCATCATCCATCCATCATCCATCCATCATCCATCCATCCATCATCCATCCATCCATCCATCATCCATCCATTATCCATCCATCATCCATCCATCATCCATCCATCATCCATCCATCCATCATCCATCCATTATCCATCCATCATCCATCCATCATCCATCCATCCATCATCCATCCATCCATCCATCATCCATCCACCATCCATCCATCCATCCATCCATCATCCATCCATCATCCATCCATCATCCATCCATCCATCCATCCATCCATCCATCCATCCATCCATCATCCATCCATCCATCCATCCATCCATCATCCATCCATCATCCATCCATCATCCATCCATCCATCCATCCATCCATCCATCCATCATCCATCCATCCATCCATCCATCATCCATCCATCATCCATCCATCTATCCATCATCCATCCCTCCATCCATCCATCCATCCATCCATCCATCATCCATCCCTCCATCCATCCATCCATCCATCCATCCATCCATCCATCCATCATCCATCCATCCATCCATCCATCCATCCATCCATCCATCCATCCATCCCTGCAGTGCTGCTTCCCCTGGGACCTCCAGGGACCCCCCATGATAAACGGGGTCCCGAAGGCACAGCGGGATTTGGAACAGGAAAATGGAGCAGAGCTCAGCTCTGTGCTTGGGATGGGATGGGATGGGATGGGATGGGATGGGATGGGATGGGCCCGGGAGAAGGGAATGAGGCTGCTCTGCAGGCAGGAGAGGTGCAGCCAGCACAAACATCCTCACCAGTCCCAGAGAACACCAAGAGTGTGGCACGAGCTGATATCGGAATCATGGAATCACAGTTTGGGTTGGAAGGGACCCAAAGGCGATCCCATCCCACCCTGCCATGGCAGGGACACCTCCCACTGTCCCAGGCTGCTCCAAGCCCTGTCCAGCCTGGCCTTGGGCACTGCCAGGGATCCAGGGGCAGCCCCAGCTGCTCTGGGCAGCACTGAAATGAGAGCTCCATTGTCCCCTCTGGAAGCACCAGGGACAATCCATGGATCCAGCACCCCCAGGTTTGGAGCCAATTCCATGCATTTCCCACTCATGGAAAGCAAAAGCCTTCTCCTGAGGAGATGCTCAGCCTGTGTGGATCCACCCGGCTCTCCCTCAGCTCTCCCTTGGAGCAGCCTGAGGGCAAAACGCCCTGAACTCCATGGAAGCTGCATTTACTTGGGAAAAACCTGGATTGCACCTCAGGGCTCAGCCCATTTAATGCTCCAGAAGCTCCATCCTTTGCAGGTCAGGAGTTTCCATGCTCGAGTTTCACTCCGTGCTGTCTCCTGCTTCTCCAGCCCGGATTTGGTGTTGGAGAAGCTCCCTGGCCCCAGCTGAAGGATAATAATTGAATAACATGCAACATTACACTCTCAGGTTTCATTCATTTTCACACTCGCAGCATCTGTAAAATCTAAAATGAGGTCTCATCTCCAGGCTGTCATCCTGCCCAGCAACAACAAATTCCAGCGAAAAGGGAGGACATTGCACATCCAAACCTGTGAATTACCTCAAACAATCTCATTCAGGATTTGATTCACATTTCAGGGCACAGCTCCCACAGTAAATTAATAAGTTATAAGCTTGTAATATTTTCAATGGCTTGATATGGCAGCATTTTTCATTTCAATTAGGGGGAAGAGCACAATTGGATTCCTGAGCCTTGGCTGGGAAGGAAACACATTATTCCCTCAGGGCGAGGCCCTCAGCAGCATCCAGGAGCCTCCACATCCCTGCAGCCCTCTAGGTGAGCCCTTACCTGGTTGCCAGTGGGAGCTGCTGGAAGGAATTTATTAAAATACCTCCAGCAGGGAGGAGGGATCACACCTGGAACTGCAATGTTGCTCCTCCTCTCCTGATTTCCTGAAATTCCTCCCTGCAGGACCATGCCAGGCCTGAGCCAGGTGCAGGAGCTGCCCTGAGAGCTCTCCCTGGGCATCTCCTGTCTGCTCTGAGCCCCAAAAGTGTGCAAGAGCCTGCTCTGGGATAATTTTTGGCATCCAAAAGCAGTGGTGCAGCACCTTCAAAGGCCAAAATCCAGGTGGAAAAAACACTGAGATTATTTTGGGTTTAAAAGTTGCTTTTCTCAGCCCTGACAGGAGGATTTATCCTGATCCTTCCTTTGGTTCTCACATCCCTCTGTGGCTGAATCCCAGCTGGATTTGGGGAGCAGCAGGGACAGTGATGGCCTTTCCTTGGTTTTTTCCCCCTTTTATTTGGTCTATATGAGGTGCTTGGACCTGTCAGAAACCCTGTGGAATATTAGGACCACAGGAAGGAACCAGCCATGGGTGTAAAATAAAGAGCAGCTCAGCTTTGCAATGATTTAGGCCATAAATGGTGCAATGAGAAGCTTTTGGAATTTGCAAGTCAGAAAAAAATCCCTTCTCCAATCCAAGAAGTTCCGTGCCTGGCAGTTGGGGTTCACAAATTTAACATGACATAAAGCCAAGATTTAGGTTTAAAACACTGGGCTAAGCCAGGCTCAAGGCTTAGGCTGTGAAATTTTGCAGAGGACAAGTCCTGGCCTTGCACAGAGGTGCTGGGAGAGCAGCAAACAAATCCACAGAGCACAGGAATGAGGGAATTCCTGCTTAAAGAGGAAAAAATCCCCAAAAATCCAACCTGTGGGCTCGGGGGCCTCTGCCACCACATCCATGAGTTTGATTCAAGCAGGCAAACCAACAAACACCATGGGTTTGGGTGTGCCAATCACAAAATTCCCTAAAGCACCACATTTTCATGTGCCCAGAGCTCCTGGATTGGAGATTCTGGATCTTTGCACAGCAATTTTGGGTCTGGAAGGGTCTCAAGCACTGGGACAGGGAGAGCTACAGGGTCAGAATGGACCCTGAGACTGCTCCCCCAATTTGAGTTAATCCCAGCAGGAATCAGGCACCAACCTGCCCCTGTTTTCCACATTTACCCACAGAGACCCACTCAAACCCTGATTAGGGAGTCAAAATTGGGGCATTTTCCAGGCAAATTTGATTCAAGCAGGGAAACCAACAAAACTCATGGTCTTGGACATGCCAATTGCAAAATTCCATAAAATATGTACATTTTCACGTGCCCAGAGCTCCTGGATTTGAGGGTCTGGATCCTTGCACGGCAGTTTTGGGTCAGCTAAAGTGGCTGAACTGTGTCTCAGGAACAGGGACAAATAGACCAGGCTCAACCCTGAGCCTGCTCCCCTCATTTCAGTTATCCCAGCCTCCCTGGTTTCCATGTTTACCCACAGAGATCCACTCAAAAACAGGTTAGAGAGTCAAAACTGGGGCATTTCCCAGGCAAATTTGATTCAGTCGGGCAAATCAACAAATTCAAACTGGGTTTTGGAGAAAAAAACGCCAGCCCCCCGTTTGTGCCTGAGCCAGTGACCACGAGGAGCAGAGATGTGGCTACAAAAGGCCACTCCAAAGGCACTGCTCCGGCATTTCCCATTTTCCCGTGCCTCAGGAATGCTCTGGCACGTTTTTCCAGGAGCAGCTCAGCGGTGCAGCTAAAGCTCCCTCCGAACATCAAAGAGCTCGAACAGTAAAACCCATCAAAATTTTCCTAATCAAACCCGCGCGTAATTGTCAGGCGCAGGCAGAGAACAGAAGTCGGGCGAGCTCCGAACCCCCAGCTTCACTCAGACTTAGCAATTAAGCACCGGCTGCTGCTCCGAGGAGCTGCGAGGCTCGGGGGGGAGAGTCGCAGCTCGCCAGCACCAATTAGCAGCTAATGAACATCAGCGATCCCGCTGGAGAAGGGAGCTGGAGACAAAACCGGGACCACAATACCACCCACGCTTTGAGCCGGCCTAAAGCCGCACCTCTGCCGGGGGATGCTCCGTGTCCCATCCGCGGGCTGGAAAAGGAGAAAGGCAGGGAATTCCAGGCAGCTGAGCAGGGAAGGGTGGCTTGGAAGTGCTGCTTTTCCCAGGTCAGTCAGCAGCACGGGGGAGGGAGGGAGGGAGGGAGCCTGGAATAATTTCAGCAGCGCTGCCATTCCATGTGAAATCAGAGCCTGAAAGGAAGTCAGTCAATTTAAACCCGCTCCTGAAGGGGAATAATTAAACACTCCAAAGATGTGGGAGAATTTTAAGCAGTCAGCAAGGATTTAAAGACAACATATCATTCCTAGCCCGAATAATAATAATAATAATAAAAATAATAAAAGAGGGAATGTAGGCAGGCAGGGCAGACTGAAGGCAGCCTCAGTCAGCCAAAGCAGGCTCACCTTGGCTGCCTGGGAGAGATGGAAGTGCTGCAGGAAAGCCCGTGGTGCACGGGCAGCCCCAAAAACAGCAGTGCAGAACCTGAGAGGGGATGGGAAAGTGCCTGGAACAGGGAAATGTAAGTGAAAGTCCGGGAAGGGGTGGAGGGAAAGGAAAAGGGGAGAGAAAAAGGGGAGAGGAAAAGAAAGGAAAGGGGAAAGGGAAAAGAGTTGAGGGAAGGGGAGAAGGGGAAGAGGCAAAAGGGAAGGAAAAAGAAAGGAAAGGGTTGAGGGAAGGGGAAAGGAAAAGGGGCGAGGAAAAGAAAGGAAAGGGAAAAGGAGAGAAGAAAATAGGGAAGGGAAGGGAAGGGAAGGGAAGGGAAGGGAAGGGAAGGGAAGGGAAGGGAAGGGAAGGGAAGGGAAGGGAAGGGAAGGGAAGGGAAGGGAAGGGAAGGGAAGGGAAGGGAAGGGAAGGGAAGGGAAGGGAAGGGAAGGGAAGGGAAGGGAAGGGAAGGGAAGGGACCCAGGGGAATTGGTGCCTGTGCTGCAGGTGTGTCTGTGCAGGCCTTGGTGACACAGGAAGTCCCAAGATCTGTGCAGGACCATCTCCTGCCAGGACATTCCACAGAGGAGGCAGGAAAAACTCAGTGGGGAAGCAGAGCAAGGTTTCCAAGCCTAGGAAAGCACTGGAGACTGCTGAGTGCAGCAAACTACAAAGGGAATTTCAGATCCATCCCAGGCTCACGATGAGAAAAGCACCAAACATCCTCATTTCTGGCTTTTCCTGGATTGAGAGGAAGTCTCTGAGTACAGAGTGGAGGCACCCCTAAAGTGCCCCACCATAAAGATTTTTATTGTCACAGAATCCCAGACTGAGTTGGAGTGGAAAAAACCTTAAAGATCATCTCATCCCACCCCTGCCATGGCAGGGACACCTCCCACTGTCCCAGGCTGCTCCAAGCCCCATCCAGCCTGGCCTTGGGCACTGCCAGGGATCCAGGGGCAGCCACAGCTGCTCTGGGCACCCTGTGCCAGGGCCTGCCCACCCTCCCAGGGGGAATTTCATCCCAATATCCCATCCCTCTCTTTAATTATCCCTTCCAGAGAACGAATCAGCCTGACCACATCATCAGGCACATCCCTGGAGCAGAGGAATTTTTGCAGGGAAAGATGAGCCAAGGGTTCCTTGTGGAAACGAGAGTAAAACTGTCACCATCTCCTGCATTCCAAAGGATTTCCATGTGCAATATGGACTAGAGCAAGGTGCCTCTGGGAGCATTACTCAGTGCAAGAGTTCAATCTCACAACTCCTGGGAAGGAGAGATCCAAGACTGCAAAGATATCCAAAGCCTCATCTCAGCACCAGGCACCTGGAAAGAAGAACTCACAGCAAACAAGATTTATGTGCACTGAGGAAATCAAAGCTCTGTGTAAGCTTTTTGGAAGGTAATTAATACATTTTGGCATTTGGGCACATCTGACACAGCAGAGAATGTGCTGGACTCCAGGAGAATGCAAAGGGCTGAGTGGAATGACCAGCAAAGAAACTCACCCTGCCCTGAGCTTCCCACCCCAACCAGGTGTTGACCTAAATAGAAATGAGGAAATGGCTGGAAATATCAAAGGTTTTGTGTTCAGGGAACTTCTGCTCTTTCCAAATCTCTCAAAGCACCACAGAACTGTTAAAATTGGCAAATAAGTGAGAATTCTTGAGAAAGGCATGAAGGAAAGGAATTATGCAAATGTGCAGATGATGGAAACAAAGATCTGGTGGGAGGATGGGAGAAAGGAGCCTGAACTCTCAAAAAGTCCATGACTTCCCCTTCAGAGGGGTAAAAGCAATCTCTAAGGAGATCACACACCCAAAAATAAACACATCAGACAGTTCTTGGTGATGGGGGATGAACACTGAGCAAGAGCTAAAAAAAAAATCTCCAGGCATTCCCCATTTCCGAATGCCTTCAGAAAGAGCAGGAAATGGTAGGAAAAGCAGCATTTTGTGGGCACTCTGCAAGCCCCAGCAGCGTTCCCAAGAGCTCCAAGAGCTTGGAAGTTTCCTGTCATGTTGCCACATCCTGACCCCGCTGATCTGGAGTCGCATTCAAAGGTAGCCAAATCAAAGGCGGTGCTAGCCCCCGACGAGGCTGGGACACCACCCATGGCAATTACTGGAAACACAGGGATCAAAAAGCTCAGCTCAGCTCCACCAGGAATGGACTCACTCAGCAGAGGGATAAAGAATTCCCTTTGCTCCTGCCTCGCCTCCCAGTGCAGGAATTTTTCATGGAAGGGGAATCACTGCAGGGCCATTCATCCCAGCCCTGCTGCTGCTGCTGCTGCTCCTTTGGAGCTCCCTCCCAGCAGTTCCATGATTTGGAGCAGCCTGGCACGGTCAGGGCACGGAGAAAATGCAGCATGAGGCTCCTCAACAGCCTGGATCCCTCTGGAGTCCTTGGGAACACACAGCTGAGCTGAAATAGCACCAAACATCCTCAGCAGCCACAGGAGAAACACTGAGAGGGTGTCATGAGCTGATCTCAAAATTGTAGAATCAGAGTTTAGACTGGAGGGAACCTGAAAGCCCATCCAGTGCCACCCTGACATGGCAGGGACACCTCCCAATGTCCCAGGCTGCTCCCAGCCCTGTCCAGCCTGGCCTTGGGCACTGCCAGGGATCCAGGGGCAGCCACAGCTGCTCTGGGCACCCTGTGCCAGGGCCTGCCCACCCTCACAGGGAACAATTCCTCATTCCCAATATCCCATCCATCCCTGCCCTCTGGCACTGGGAGCCATTCCCTGTGTCCTGTCCCTCCATCCCTTGTCAATTGTCTCTCTCCAGGTTTCCTGGGGCTCCTTCAGGCCCTGCAAGGCCACCCTGAGCTCACCCCAAAGCTTCTCCTCTCCAGGTGAACAATCCCAGCTGTGCCAGCCTTTGCTCCCAGCAGAGCTGCTCCATCCTCTGCTCATCCTGGAGCCTCCTCTGGCCTGGCTCCAGCAGCTCCAGCTCCTCCCTGTGCTGGGCCCAGGGCTGGGGCAGCTCTGCAGGTGGGGGCTCACCTGGGCACAGGGGCAGAATCAGCCCAGCCCTGCTGCCACACTGGGCTCAGCCCAGGGCTGGGGGTTCAGGGCTGGGGCAGGTCTGGCTCTGCCCCACCAACCCCCCAGGGCTCCCCAGCCTTTGGGGACTGTCCCCTCCCTCCCAGGGCCACAGCTGGCAGTGGAGTGGTTTGATTTCGGCAGGCACTGGGGCTCAGAAATGAGAAGTATTTTTGGCAGTGTCCACGGTTGCTATTGCCACGCACTCCGCTCCAATTTTTGTTCCTGTCTCCCACTCCAGCACCATCCAAATGCTGGTGGAAAGGGGTTAATTTCTTAATTTAGGAATCATTAGTGAGAGAAATTGCACTGCGCAGCTGTCTCAGGTCTTTAGGAAAATGCCTCGAGCAGCTGCAGATTTGTGATTTGCCTTGACCAGCTCTGTTCTCATCCGTTTGACACCAACAGCAACAGTCATTTGGGGTCAATTAAATGTTTTCTTCTTTGTTTATCACCATAAGTCTTAATAATACATCTGGCAGCATGAGTCCATCTGAAGAGGAGGCCACCACATCCATAATGGATGGGAGCTTGCAAATCACAAACAAGTGGGTAAACACCAAAAGGCCTCACATTCCCAGCTGAATTCCTCCTCTCCCCAGTGCTTTGCTCACTCACAGGGCCTCGCAGCAGCTTTGGGTGCAAGGCTTCACTTCTGTAATGATTTTTAACACCGTTTTTAATTGCTTTTCTGTGGCCCTGAGGAGCCAGCGCTGTCAGCACAAAATTCGGGGTGATTACACAGCGAAACAGAGGCTGCTGCTGCTGCCTGTCCATCCCTGCCCCACAGCCCGCCAGGCAGGAGGGAGCCTGCACGGGGCTGCTGCGGGATCCTGTGGAATTCCTCAGGAGCTGTCAGCAGGAGCCAACGCCCCTGTCGGTGCTGCTGGTGCCGTGCCCTGCAGCCGGCGCGGCTCTGCAGCAGCCGCTGCGATCTCTCCATGCTGGGCTCCTGCAGCAGGGCTGGCTTGCATTTAATAACCCCACACTTGGCCTTCCTTCAGCACAGGCTGATCAGGATTTGGACCTCGTCTCCCTCAGCGTTCTCATTTGGGAGCTGGGGAAGTTCAGGCTGGATGAAAGCGCTGTTAGAGGGCTGGAAAATTGGCCAGGGATCGATGGCTCCACCTCTGCTTGGCAGCCAGGAATCAGCAGAGCCTCGGGGGTCAATAGTGGGGCTGGTGTGGGTCAATATCTTCATCAGGAGCAGACAGAGCCACCCTCAGCAGCTCTGGGGGCACCACGGGGTTGGGGGAGGGGGTGATGGACACAGCTCTACTCCTGAGGGGCCTGGAGGAGCCTGAGGATGGGAGCGACAGGAGCTCCACGGAATTCAGCAGGGGCTGTGGATATCCCTCATGGCTGGCTTCATTCCAGGCTGGGAATGAGGGATGAAAACCAGCACAAAATCATCCTGATACTCCAAACCCCACCCTGCACTGGGGGAAACATGGAAAGGGACAGTCCCACCCCCTCAGCAGTGCTGGGGACACCACGGGATTAGAGGGTGATGGACACAGCTCCACTCCTGGGGGAGCCTGAGGATGGGGCCAACAGCAATTCCACAGAGTTCAAAGAGAAGCAGGGACTGTCCTCGTGCCTGGCACCATTCCAGGCTGACAAACCAACCCCAGCACCCTCATCCTAAATAATTCAGACCTTATCCTGCATGGGGGGAACGTGGCCAGGAGACTGCAGGAGGTCCCCATCCCCTCTGGAGCTTTGGGATGAGAGGGTGATGGACACAGCTCCGCTCCTGGGGGACCTAGGGGAGCCTGAGGACGGGGTCAACAGGAAATCCACCAAAACTGTGGGTTGTCCTAATGCCTGGCTTCACTCCAGGCTGGGAATGACAGGCTGGTGAGGAAAACCAGCACAAAATCATCCTGAATAACTCAGACTCCTTCCTGTGCTGGGGAAACACAGATGGGGACGGTCCCCATCCCCTCAGCAGCTTTGGGGGCATTATGGAATTAGAGGGTGATGGACACAGCAAACAGGGGAGCTCCACTCCTCAGGGGCCTGGAGAACCTGAGGATGGGGCCAACAGCAACTGCAAAGAAGTTCCTGGCACCATTCCAGGCTGGGAACCAGCCCCCAGCCCCCTCATCCTGAATAATTCAAAGCCCATCCTGCATGGGGGGAGCAGGGCAGGAGAGTGAGGGAATTCCCAATCCCAGTGCTGGGGGTGTCACAATTTGGGCACCACCAGTTTTGGGCCCCCGAGTTCAAGGGTGACATGGGAAAAGCAGGGATGAGGCACCAGAGGCCACCAAGGTGCTTGGGGTCAGTGGATTCTAACCCTGAGAGTCCAAACACTTTTCCATATCCTTTCATCTCCATCAGGACAGGCCAGGGGACGTGGCTCAGTGTGGCCACCAGTGGGCTCAGGGGTGACCTAACTGTGTCCTTCACCTCCCCAAAGGCCAAAGAGGACCATGGAGACCCTCCCAGGGGGTCAGAGCAGCACTGCGGGCACGGGCTGGACCTCAGGAGGTTCTGAGCTCCTCAGAGGAGCAGCGGGAATTCCCTCTGGAGCTTTCCAGGGCTTGGCTGCACAACACCGTGGCCTGATCTGCTCCAAGCACTCCATTTGACCAGGAACTCCTCAGCAGCACCTCCCCAGCCCCTCAGTTCAGGTGGAAATTTCAGAGGATTTCCATCATTATTGTGGGCACCCCTGAGGCCCCCCCTGCTCACCCATCATCCCAGCTTTCAAAATCCAGCCAGTTTCCCCTCCTAATCCTCACCTAAGTGTCCTCCAGCCAGCCTTTCTGCCAGAAATTGGGATCGTAATGTGCTGTAATCACATAATTCCTGTCAGGAAAAGTAAACAGGGATGCCTGAGTGATTTCCAAACAACACACTAATGGCCAAAGTAAGGAAAAAATCCTCCTGCTTCACTTCTCCTCAAATTTTTCTTGAGCCACTCTTTTGCTGTTCATATTTATTGTAGGTTTTCGCCTCATTTTTAGGTTTATTTACCCTGAGCTAATGAATAACACGGTGAACATATGCTATAAACCACCATTAAGATGAAATTTGGAGAAAAGAAAATTACTTTAGTGGCAGAGCTGAGAGGATGTGTAACCACTAAATGCCCAGTGCTGATATTTGAAGGCTTCTTAGGAGAGGTCTCTTGGGATTTCTTGGTCAAATAAAATGAGGTATTTTGTAGGAATTCTCCTTTCAAAGTTAGACTTGTTTTTCTAACAGCCTGATGCAGATGCTGAAAAAAAAAAAAAAAAAAAAAAAAGAGTCAACTATGGACTTTTTCCATCTTGAAGGCTTTGAATCTCATTTTTCCTGATTATCACAGCTGTTCCAGGCAGCAGGGTGAGCAGTGCCAGCAGATGAGACCTTGTACACCAATTTTAGAGGGGGTTTGAGCCATCTTGCAGCAAACTCAAGCATGGAAATCTACAGACGTGGAAAACATTTGAGGAGAATTTCATCCAGCATGAGCACAAAAGTTGCTGAAAACTTGGGGTTTTCAGAGGAGCTGTGAGTGAGTCGTTGTCAGAAGGAAAGGCCCCAAGGAGGCTTTTCCACAGCACATCTGTCCAATGTTATTCCATTTTTCATTAGGGACCTGGCTGCTGCCCCGTGGAGATGCTCATTAATTGGGCTGCTTTAGTGGGGAAGGAGCTGCAAACATCTTGGAGGATGGGATTAGAGCCCAACATAAGCCTGAAAAGGATTATTTGTTATTAAAATGACACCATCCAGTGGGATGAGGGGGAGAGTCTGCTCCATGACTGCACTCACTCCCAAGGAAATGCTGGATAATGGGAGCACAGGCAGGAGCTGGAGCCCATTCCAGCAAACATCTGCTGACTTCCAACAGACCTTGGGAACCTGGTGGTCATAAAGGGAAAAAAGCCCTTCAAGACACAGGCAGGGAAAGCTAATCAGGCTCCTAAACCTGCCAGCTCCACGTTCCAGCCCAGGCCCAGAATTTTGCAGGAATACAAAACAGCACGGGCACGAGGCGAGCCAGGAACAGCTGGAGCAGCAGAGCCACCAACATTAACTCCAGGATCAAAGGTGGAGCTGCCACAAACCCTTGGAAAGCAGCAGGAGGAGCTGCCAGGCACCTGCAGCCCCTGTGGCACGGCTGGGAACTCAATCATCCTGGCAGGAACAGCTTGGGGAGGGCATCTGGGCACGGCTCGGGCTTGTGGACACGGAATGTTTGGATCCAAGGCCTGGAAGGAGCCTCCAGACACAATTCCCGTGCCTCTCCTCAGAAGTGCAGCATGTCTGAGCACACACAGACCTTTCCTGAGCCAGCCAAAGGCATTTCTTGTTTGGGGAAGTGAGGTCTGAGCTGGCCCCTGAACGAGTTTTAGGAAAAGTTATTCCCTGCTTTTCCTGCTGGGGAGGAGCAGCCACATCTCTGAGGCTCTGAAAGGCCAGGCTGCATTTGCCTGGTGAATCCAGGGTGGATTTTGGTGTGATCTCAATTATTGATTCCTTCCCTCAGCCTGAAATTGCTGCTCATGATTCTGGAGCCACCTCAGTCACGGACCAGCAGGCACCTCTTGAACAGAACTTCTCATTTTTACTGGGAGAGGGGGAAGTCCCAAAACCCAGGATGTGATTGGGGTTTTCTTGGGACTGCAGCTACAGAGGAGCTAAAGGGAGGAACATGCTCCTTGGAGCAGCCACTGATTACTCCAAGGTTTCAAGGAGATGCCAGATTTAACTCCTTAGGTTTAAAGGCGATTCCAGGCTGGTTTTGCTCCCTGTCACCCCTAACCAATGGCACTTTGCAGTGACTTCTGCCATGCCACCGGTGAAAAAGAAGGACAAAGCAGCTCAGTCCAGGGACAGCAGCTGACACCACCCCAAAGGGGACATGGGTTCAGCCTGGGGAGGTCCAGACTGCTCTCCAGGAAGGCAGGGACAGCACCATGAGGTTCTCAGGAGCCTCCACTGCAGCCCCTCCACCTGCTGAGGTGACAGGGCTTGAGGCTGTCCCTTGCCAGTCCTGATTGCACAATTCCAAACAATTCCAGTGTTTGGGAGCTGGTTCCTTCCCTGGCCCAGGACATCCCTGCGTTCCCAGCCCCCCTGCACTGCCTGCCCTGGTGTCCCAGTGCTTCCATCCTTCCCTGGATGCTTTTTCCAGGGTTGCTGTGGCTCCATCCATTGCAGCAGGAAGAGAACAGGGGCTGTGAGCCCTTCTGTGTTCACAGAGCTGCCAGAGCCCTCAAACAGCCCCAGTTCCAGCCATCTCTGCAGTCTCTTTGTGTCCAGCCCTGATGGGTGTAGTAGCAGCTGTTTGTGTTTCAAAGTTGATTTCTGCCAGCGTTGTTTCCTTGTCTTTTCCTCCACAAATGCCATAAAAAGCTCTGGTTTCATTTTCTCCCTTTCATCCTGGCATTAGCTCTGCAAACAACTTCCTTGCTTCTTCCTCCAAACTCTTTGTCTGGCAACCTCGGCTGTCTGGGACCAGCATTTTGTTTTCTCTGGTCGCAGTTGCTGCTTTGTTTGTTCATTAAAGACACTCTGCTCTCTGCTGTGATCCCACAGCACTTTCTTCTTTGCCAGCAGAGTCCTAAACTTAATGACTGGGGAGTTTTTTCTGGAGGCTAAGCAGAGACTCAGGAAAAGCATCCAGCTCAAGAGGTGCTCGTACCTGAAGAGGCAGCCAGGAGAGCAGGGCTGGCTGTTCAGGCAGCACTGAATGAGAAATAACTTTGGGTTTTTTTTACTCTCAGTGATGTTAAATTAGTTTATTTTCAGAGCTGCTGTCCCAGCTGCACTTCTCACCCCACTCCTCTGCTTTGCTCAAAACATCTTGTGCTGCTCCTGAATCGTGGAATGGTTTGGGTTGGAGGGGACCTCAAAGTTTGTCTTGTTCCACCCCTGCCATGGCAGAGACACATCCCACTGTCCCAGGTGCTCCAAGCCCCATCCAGCCTGGCCTTGGGCACTGCCAGGGATCCAGGGGCAGCCACAGCTGCTCTGGGCACCCTCAGGGCATCCCCACCCTCCCAGGGAACGATTCCTTCCACATGTCCAACCTAAACTCTGTCATTTTGAGCCATTCCCTCTTGTCCTGTCCCTAAATTCCTGATCATCTCTGTGCTCAGTGCTTTCCAGCCTTCTGAGATCTGAGTTGGAGGGCCCCAGGGAGCTCAGTGCAGTTCTGCTGCCAGCAGTGCCACCCCTCAGGACAGCCCCTGCAGAGCCCAGGCCATGTCCTCTGTCCTCTGGTGCCACCCCCAGCTGCCCCTGCCCAAGCAGGAGCTGCCCTAGGGTGTAAACTGAAGTTTGGCTGCATCAGTGTGGGAAATGGATTTACGGAAAATCTTTAAATTTGGACAGAAGGCTGACATGGCGTGCATCTGTAGACAAACCTTGAGATGAGAAATGCTGACTTAGAAATGCCATGGAATAAGACAGACATTGTTCAGAGAGAAATGGAACTAAAAACAAGTCCTAGAAAGAACTAGAAACTTAGTCCAACACATAAGGAGCTGTGTTAAAGCCTTTATACCTCGGCAAATAAGCTGAGCTTGGTGTGCAATGTTGCCTCGGTGCTGTTTCATCTCCCTGGCCTTGCATGAAACCATCAGATGAATAAATCCGGGCAGCTCTGGGAGATGCTCTGCTTATTCCTGCCTGGCCCTCTCCCTTTGAAACCCCTGGAGGCCAGGCAGGCTCTGAGCAGCTCATCAGCACGGCCTGAGCGAGGAAGCAGCACCTGCAAGGTGCAGCCCACAGGATTCTGCAGGGAGGGAGCAGAGGAGCTGCCGTGGCCCTGGCAGCCCCTCTTCCACAGCCAGCTCAGAGATCAGGCCCTGGGGCTGCCAGGGCAGCACAGCCCAGCCAGAGGCTCCTGCCAGCTCACAGGGCTACCAGTTCATCCTTCTGATGTCCAGCAGCATTCCTGTGAAAAGGTTTCACAGCCTTGGAAAGGCCAGAAAGTCTCCCCACCTCTCAACCTGTCCTGTGCTCTGTTCCCCTGGCCCCTTCTCCCAGTGTTTCCAGCCCTCTCCAGGCATCTGCACCCTCTGGCAAAGGCTGCTCCTGCTTTCCTGGCCTGGGGCCCACCCCCTGTGCTGCTCCCCATCCCCAGCACTCCCTGCTTACCCTCCACCAAGGGCTGCCCACATCAGTGGCACTTCCATTCCACGGGGTCAGGAGCGTCTCCTGAGCTCCTCCTGGTGAATCCCAACCCCCCCGGCCCCTCAGTGCCCTGATTTCACCACTGCTGATCCCACTCAGTGCCCTGGAATGCTCCTCCCATCCACAACCACCCCAAATCCATCCTCCAGCGGTGGCTGTGCCTGTTTGTTGGCTTCCCATTTCCAGCACCACCCAAGAGCTGAAGGAGACCCCAAACTGTGCCCTCGGGCTTGGTTCCCTCCTCTCCCTGCATGAAGAGATGTTCCCTGCCTATCCCTCACCTTGTTTTGCTCCAGCATCCTCCCAATCCAATGGGAAAAGTCCCTCTATTCCCAAACTCCACCTTTCTGGAGCCCTCTGAGCCCACCAGCTGCTCCTCCTTCCTCCCCAGCCTAAACCCTGCCAGCTTCCAGCACGGTGGGGCAGGATCCTTAGCAAGAAATTCCAGTTTCTCTCCCAGCCCTGCAGACTTCCAGCTCCATCCTTTTCCTTCCTCACCCCCAGGCTACGAGGAGGCAGATGAGGAGACCCCACTAATCCATTTTCTTTCCCCAGCCGAGGAAGGTGGGAAATCCCAGAGGGGGAGGAATGGGAATCCCCTTGGCACCTGGATGCTTTGGGAAAAGGCACTTTTAGGTGGAGCAGCCATGAGGGGCAGCCACCCTGAGTCAGTCCTGTGGGACAGCCGTGTGGATATTCAGGGACAAACACAGTTTGAGGTATGGGATCTCCAGGCCAGCACTGGAGGAGCTTCACGGAGCTCAGATTTTCTGGGAACTGCAGGAGCAAAGCTGCTCTGGATCCCACCTGCTCCAGGCTCAGAGCAGGAGAATTATCCCAGCCAAAAACCACTGGCACAGCATCCCCCAAAACAACACCCTCCCAAAAAATGGCTTTTGATAGAACCCAAACTGCTGCTCCTTAATAGGGCCTGGTAATGGCGAGCCTCCCCTCTCCATGCCAGCTTTTATCCATTCCAGCAGCTATCCAGGATGTTCAGTGCCATGGTGGCTGTCACCTGTCCCCTGGGGGTGCTTCCCAGCCAGCCCCAAGCCCCCCAGGAGCGGGGCAGCAGCAGCAGGGCTCCCCCCTCGCCGGCAGAACGAGCAGGAGCCGCTGGCTGCTCTCCTCCTTTCCCTGGATATGTGCTGCTGGAATTTTAAACAGATTATGTAAGTGGCTCTCATTTAATCCAGCTGAACTCTCCTCTTTTCATGGCAGCGAGATCAAAGCAGCTGCTGGGAGACGAGCAGGGTGCAGCAGGGCTCTCCCCGTGCATCTGGCCTGCAGTGGGTGACAAGGAGGGGACACTTGCCAGGCCACCACGCTTCACCAGCTGCTTTTTAAAACCCTCCACAGCAAAGCACAAGAGCTGCTGCCACTTTCTATGGATTCCTCGAGGCCTTCCCTTTGTTCCTCTGCATCCCAGAGATGCAGGACATGCCCACGGATGTGGAAGTTCCTCAAAGAGAGAGCAGCTCTCTCTCTCTGTGTCTCTCTCTGCAATTTATAGAGTTTACCTTTTTCATTCCTTCTCCTGAAGGCTGACATTTAAAAATGTGTAATTGTGTTTATCCCTGGCAAGCTGTGAATGGCTCCCCGGGCTGGCCGTGCTTCCTGCACTGCTGGATAAATTACACTGACAAGCCCTTATTACAAAGGGAAAAATAAGTTAATGGGAAGGCAAAGCAGAAAGAGATGCATAAAAATCCCCGAGTGGCCGAGTCAGCAGAATTGCCCCCACGTGAGAGTCATTGCCAGGGTTTAATTAAACAGAGATCGATCGTGGGGCTGAGGGGGAGCCGGGGGGGCGCACGTGCAGCCCAGGAATTGGCACTTTTGGGCTGGATTTATTTTTCTGATAGCCAGGAGTTATTGATATTTCACTGAAGGCTGCCCTGGCAGCGTGGCTCGGGGAGGGAGAGGGGCTCCCAGGCTTCCTCCCTTCCCTGCATCTCTCCCTGCATCTCAGGGATGGCTGGCAGGGAGCTGGATTGCCTGGCTGCCCCTCGGGAACTGCAGAGGCTGGAAGTGCACCTGCCTCGAGGTGTGAGCAGCAAATCTGCACAGCAGCACAGGGAAATAGGAATCACCTTCCCAAAAGAGCCCAGGGTGCTCAGGGAAAAGGCACTTTTAGGTGGAGGAGCCACCCCAAGTCACTCCCGAGGGATGGTGACGTGGATATTCCAGGAGAAATATGGACTGACACAATTTGAGGGGTGGCATCTCCAGGCCAGCACTGGAGGAGCTTCAGAGAGCTCCAGTTTTCTGGGAATGCTGGGAACTGCAGGAGCAAAGCTGCTCTGGATCCTGCAACCCATCCCTGCAGAAGGCCCTGAGGGGTTCCAGGGGGCACAGAGCTGGATCAGAGCTCCAAAGGGACCCTGCAATCCACAGGGTCCTGTGGGAGAAGGCTTGGAGGCAGGGAGAGCTGCCTGCCTCTGCCTGAACTCCCTAATTCAGATCCTAAGGAAGAGCTGCTGCCTGTGGGGCTGGGAATTGCCTGTTCATGGCAGATTTGGGTCTGTCCTGAAGACCAGCTCTGTCTCCCTGTGTTTTTCCATGGGATGAAATGCCAACCCCCAGTCAATACTGGAGGAGAATTGCTGGGAATCCAAAGCAGATCCTAAAAAAAGCACAAAATGGCCGGGCAGAGGTGGGAGTGCTCGGCTGCAAGTGCCAACAGGAGCTGGGAATGTTTCCTCTGGGGACACTGTGTCCCTTCCTGTGCCCCCACGGGAACCATGGGCACACAGGCAGCGCCAAAATATTTTGGGAGGCATTAAGTGAAGATGTGCAGAGTGAGAGTGAGCTCCACATGCCCAGATCGATTGGAATTCAACCATCCTGGGAGCAGAGCAGGGAGGTTCCAGCTGCTGGAAATTACACACAGCTCCTTTCATTTCCACACATTTTTCCTGCCTAATTGGAGCGAGGTGAGGGCTCGGGAAGGAGCTGGACACAATTCCTCCATGACTCATTCCTGAGGGAGGGAAGGAGGGATGCAGGGATTGCTCCCTGGGGTACCAGTTGCACCAGTCTGCTCTTACTGGGCATAGAAGGAGGAACCCATTATCTCCAGGCACCCACAGATGTCATTTGGATCCACGGGATGAGAAAAGTCCCATTTTTCCTGTTTCAGGTGTGGCTGTACTGCTTTTCCACACCTCCCCCTCAGCAGCAGCAGCATCCAGGCTGGGCTCCTGTAAATGTTAGCTGAGACTCGATGGAAAGGAAATAAAACCCCCAAACAAAACAAGAGGAATAATTCCTATTTCTGTGCCGCTTTCAGATCAGTCCCACAGCCCCAACATCTCCCAGCTAATGACTGAAAATCCCTTTTCCTTGCAGCCTGGACACCAATCAATAGTCCACAAGCAATTTCCAGGGCTCGTTAAAGCCCAAACATTCCCGTTCTGGGAAGGTGGGTGGCACAGTGAGTCACAGAGAGCCCAGCAGGATGCTGCCTCTACCTGCTGCAAGCCAGGCTGGAAAGCAGGAATCATCCAGAAAAAGCTGTTTTCCCAGCCTAGGGATGAATCCTGAATCCCAGTAAGCACTGGAGAGGCTTCAGGAGAGCAGCAGGTCCCAGAGGTCCTGGCATTGCCACCTTCCTGCTGCAGGAAGGGCTCACAGGGTTTGGGAGCTCATCCTGATCCCAGGCTTCCTAAAATGTGCTTTTCCATGACCAGTGACTGCTCCTGGCAGGTTTGCTCTGAGTCTGGGATGTGGCCAGAGGGGCTCCAGCATCACTGACCCACCCAGCTGCCATCCCTGCAGGAATTCTGGCCCCTTCCTCACCCCTGCCCCTGCAGAGCTGGGACAGACCCAGTGGGATGGGGCACCAGGCTGGAGCAGGAGCCTGAATCTCCCATCAGGGATGGTGGCTGGGCTTTTCCAGCAAGGGACCCCCCCAGGAGCTCCTCAGCCTGCCCAAATGAATTTCTTTTAAAGTTGCTTTCCTTAATTACTCTGGGATCCATCTGAAAATACGAGGGCCACGAGCCTTTGAAGTTCAGAGAGACTCGAGCAGGTGCTGTAATCCCCTTACCCTAATCCTGATGGCCAAGATGCGCTGGCTGCCCTTTCTCCTGGCCGAGGTTTAAATCCGGAGTCTTTGTCTGCTCTCCTGGGATGAGCTCTGGAACCCCGCTGACCTGTGTGGTGTTTATGGACATCTTGGCTTGGCTGGGGCTTATTTATATCTCCCTAAAATCTCGTGGGAGCACCCAGGAGGGCAGTGGGTGTTTTTCCGTGCCAGGAGGTGGAGAAACACTCGATCCACCCCTGGAAGTGGCTGGAGCGGGTCGGGGGCTGCATCCTGGGGCATGCAGAGTTACCAGGACCCTGTGGCTCTGGGAGAGGCCAGGAGAACATTCCAAAGGCTGGGAGTCGCTGCCATCCTTCAGCCAGAGCGAGCAGGGAAAGAAGGAATTCCTTTTCCACAAGCAACGGGAGCGATGGAATCGCCCAAAGCAGAACAAAGGAAGAGCTGAGGGAAGCACTTGGGAAAGCTGCAGGGATGGGGATTTGTCAGAGGGGTCTGGGGGCTTCTCTGAGGGCAGGAAGAAAACCAGGAATGATCAGGAAGCTCAAGGTGGCCAAAGCAATGCTTTGTTCAGAGGAAGCAGCAAGGCTGGGATGAGCTGCCCAGGGAGTGGTGGAGTCCCTGTCCCTGGAGGTGTTTGAGGAAAGCCAGGATGTGGCACTCGGTGCCATGGTTTAGTTGAGAAGGTGGTGGGGGGTCAGAGGTTGGGCTTGATGATCTCAAAGGTCTTTTCCAACCTGGATAATTCCATGATTCTGTGATTGGAAAACGGCTCGGGAGGTCTGGAGGCCTCGATCTGCTGCCACAGCCCAGCTCAGCTCAAGGGAAGTGCCGTTCCCAGGAATGTTTTCCATCTGAAACGAGCTCCACCACAAACACCTGGCTCTGCTGCAAGTTCCCTCCAATCTGGCAAGAGCTGCCAAAAGTCGAGGCTGGATCGGCGCTAAGTACTTCCATCAAATTCCATAATTGCAGGATGGTGAACGAGCCGGGAAATAAAGTCAATTGTGGAGCAACAAATGAAGTATTCACTGCAAGAGAGGTGCTCGAGCTTTCACCGCTCACGAAATGTCTTCTCTCTCTTTTTTTCCCTTTCTTTTCCCCAAATTAAATTTTCCTTGAAATCAATGTATTCCCATGGAAATTCTTTATTACAACAAAGTGCCATTGAAATGCCATTTTCTGCAGGCAATGCTCTGTTGGTTTATTACTGACACGCTTCAATTGCTGCACTCGCAGCAGCCCCGTGCCAGCAAACAGCACCCAGGGCACTCTCCCCTCATCCTCCACTGGCATTTGTGTCCCCACAGCTCCAGGGGCTGGAATCCAGCCTGAAGGGATTCCTCTGGAATGTCTTGATGCATCCTGGGTGCAGAATTCCTGAAGCCTCTTGTGCTGCTTCATCCAGGACTGTTCCCATGAGGAGTCACGTCCTGTCCCAGGCTCTTCCCACCTTGGAGCCCGGGAGAGACACCAGGGCTCAATCCATCCCCTGAGTGCAGGAGAGGCTCCAGACCTGCTGAATTCCTTCTCCAGGCACAGGAATCCTTCATTTGACTCCCATCTCCTGCTCCTCTGGCCATGGATTTGCATCTTCTGCCTCTGCACGGCAGCCATGAGATTTCCCAGGCGCGGGAGATCCCACAAGTGTGTCACCAGACTGGTTTATAGCCAGACTGGCTGGGTTTGTCCCAAAATTCCTGTGGGAATCACACGCTGGGCTCACAGCTTCCAGCTCCAGGCAGCTGCTCCCTGTGGTTTTTAACCCTGCAAACCTGGATAAACATCCCAGATCCTTTGAGGGGGATCACACCACTCCCAACTCCAGCAGGAAGTCACCACTGGAAGCCCTGGAATAATTGTGCAGGGGAAAACATCTCCAGTGAGGTCACTGTCTGTCCATGGCTGGGAGGAACTGGGGCAGCAGGTGGGACAGAGGGCCCCATTCCTCAGGGAAAAGGGAATGGATTTAAGCCAGAAAATGGGATATTTAAATGGGATATTGGGAAGGAATTCCTCTCTGTGAGGGTGGGCAGGCCCTGGCACAGGGTGCCCAGAGCAGCTGTGGCTGCCCCTGGATCTCTGGCAGTGCCCAAGGCCAGGCTGGAGCAGCCTGGGACAGTGGGAGGTGTCCCTGCCATGGCAGGGGTGGCACTGGATGGGCTTTAAGGTCCCTTCCAACCCAAACCATTCCATGATTCCATAAAACACCTGATGGACAAATCATCCCTCACGGGGACATCCACAGGCTGGAGAAATGGGCTGGTGGGAGCTTTGTGTTCCCAGTGTCCCCGTGACAGGCCAAGAGGCAGCAGCACACACAGAAATATGGGAATTTTCTCTCGTGTGAGAAGATTTTATTGGGAAGTGCATTCTTGGAGTTCACAGGTGGCCATGAGGGGTTGTGATGTTCCCATCCTCGGAGATTCCCAAACTCCACCTGGATGTGGGAAACCTGCTCTGGATGACTCTGCCTGTGCAGGGTTGGGCCAGGTGATCTCCAGGGGTGTCCTCCAAGCTCAGCTGCTCTGGGATTTGGGGATACTGAGCCCCTATTTGTGGCTGCCCTCCCCAGGCCCCTGAGTGGAGAAAAGCTTTTCCCAACTTCCCTGTGCTTGGGAATTTATCTGGTACCATCTCCTTGTACAGAACTGGGGGGAGTTTGGAGTGATGGATCTGTTGTCCTGGATCAGCTGGGGCTGACCTTGCCCTCCCATCTGAGCACGTGTTCCCTCTCCAGGTGTTTTCCTTGCTTTGCTGTGGAAGCATCCAAGGAAATGGAATAAAACCTCTTCTTATCCCTCAGATCCTTAAAGCAGAGCTCCCAATTCCTTCCCAAATTAGGCTGATGTCCATTTTGGCAGCAAGTTTAATCTCCTGAAATGCTCCTGAGAGGCTGCAGGACCCACTCTGCCATTCCCCTCAGCCAGGGCTCCCCAGGAGTCAGGGCTGAGTTGTTCATTCCCTGCAGGATTTATTCTGGAAGCACAAACCCTGTTTTCCTGGGAAGTGCTGCCAATGCTGAGCTGTCCCAGCCTTGGGATTCAGCTGCCATCCCTAAATCCTGCAGGAACCTGCCCAGGCTCCTCTGACCACACCACAGCCACCAAGGCCCAGATCCAGCCCTGGGGGATTCATTCCCACACAGGGATTCATTTCACCCCCTCGAAGTGGTCCAGGCTCATTTTCCCTCCCCTTTTCCCATATTTTCCCCTGATTCTCTGCTGCAGCAGTTCTTTTCCTTGGAAGATGAAGAGTCTTGGAGTTTGTCCTCCCAACAAACTGACCAACCCAAAGCCAATTAAAAGCAGCTCTTTGCCATGCAGATACACTTGGCTTCAGTTTTATTTTCAGGCTTGGCAGTTCATTAATAACAGAGAAAAATATGCCACAGCCAAGGAATCAGCAGCACTCAGCAAGGATCCTGGGACAGGGCAGGCAAAGGGAATAAAACCAGGCACTTTGGGCCACAGAAATGCAGCTTTCCCTGGCAGGCAGCTCAGCAAACTCTTTATTGGGGTCATTTCTCTCCTGATGGAATATTTGCAGTGGTTTTTTGGATCCAGCGTGGTTGGTGATGAAGCAGCTCCGTTAATCACTCGTGCCCAGCCATTCCTGTGTGTTCTTATCCCACTCTTTGCCTCAGGAGCTGGGAATCCAGCTTCCCAGGACTTACAGCTCCCTTTGTGCGTCCGTGGGCAGAAAAACGGGCTCAGGTTGTTACCTGAGGGCCAGGAACAAAAAGGAGTCCAAGGAAAATATTCCAGTGGGGGATGACTGGTTTTTATTTAACACATTACTTTTTCAAATATAGGCTCCAGCTTACTTAAGGCAAAGTTCAAGTTAATATTGATATTTGAAGGAAGCAGCACTTTCATATTAATCAGCCACCTATTAAATGTCTGTTAGGAGACAAAGCTCGTGGACTCTGGCTCCAGACACGTTTTCAAATGGTTCAGGCTCACTTTGATCCCTCTTGATGACAGAGAGCAATTAGAAAATGGGTTCAGAAACTCTTTTCACGCATAGCTTGCATGGGTGAGAAGGTTTTTTTTTTTTTGTAATGTTGTCAGATAATATCTCCATGACATTTCTTGGAAGCCAAAAATGCCCCTCCTTGGCTCATCCTGCTCAGTAATGTCAGGTTTGCAGCAGCCTGGAGGTGAAACGGTGACAAAAGTGTGAGGGGCTGCAGGGGAGCAGATCCTGAGGGTCCTCCCTCGGCCTGGGATGCAGGAATTGTCCAGCAAGAGCAGGAAGGAGCTGGGGATGCTGTTCCCTACAGGACCTCAGGCATGGATTGCCACGGCAACCACATCCCAGGGCAGCAGGGATGGTGGGAAACCCATCTGACCCCAAAGCCAGCATGGAGTGGGACCTGACAGCACGGGCAGGGCAGGAAGGCTGTGACAGATGAGTGATGCCGTGGCTGACTCTCACAATTCAAAGGCAAATATCCTGTATATCTGTTAGGAGAAGTTTTACAGATTTATAGTTGTGTTTTATCCCCCTTGTGCTGTTATCAGGGGTGCCTGGGTTTGGGACATTTGGGAGGGTCGGCTCCTTACTGTGGCAGCACCTGACCTCCAGTCAAGGTGTCAGGAAGTGATCTCCAGCACTGGGCAGAGCAGGAGGAGTCGATGGACAGAACTTTGGGGGAGATAAAGGGTTAAAAGGTGAAACCTCCACTGTGTGGATGAGCACATGGTGGGGAAAATCCTCTGCTCCCAACACTGTAATATTTTCTCTCTTCAGTCTTCTGTTGTGTTTTTGATAAGGTTTAATAAACCTTTTAAATTCTTGGAAGGGAGCATGGTTTTTCTCACAAGGGGATCCCACATTCCTGCCCTGCTCCAGGCTGGACATCGGTGCAGGTTTTTTGTGGGGGGTCAGGTCTGTGGTGCTGGCTGGGGATCAGAGATGGGAAAGAGTGATGGGAAAAAAGGGCTGGAGGAGCCAAAAGGGTGCAGAGCAGAGTGGGCAGCTCAGCTGAGGAGAAAGGTCCAGCAGAGGCTGTGGCTTCTTTGGGCAAACCCCAAATGTGCTGGAGCTAGACCCTCCTGCAGGTGCCTCAAGCTCCAGGTGGTCCCCAAAGGCACCTCTGTGGATCAAGGAGAGTCCAGGGTGAAAAATCTATGGGAGAACCCAGGCACCTGGAAAACTTCACCCCATTCAGCCCTGTCCACGTCTCTCTCCCCCCCAGCAGGAGACAGGAACTGCCCCTCTAAGATCACCTCATTTCCAGCAGTCACATCCTAAAAACAACACTAAACAGGCTGGAACCATCCCAGGAAGCCACAGCATCCAATTCCCCCTTTCCCCTCTCCCACACCTCCAGCTCCACATCTCCTGCCTGGCAAGAGGGCAGCAGGGCCGGTGGCAGCTCTTGGGGAGCAGCTGGAAAATGGGAAAACAGGAGGCAATTCTGTGGGGCTGATCACACGGAGCCCCTCTGCGTCTGTGCTGTTGAGCCCTTCCCAATTTTCCCTCTTTGAGAAGGGGAATGTTTCATTCTGCTCCATCTTGGCATCTTTTTAGTCTCAGGTTTCCTGGACTTGCTGACTGGCTCATTAGGGAGCAGCTAACGAGCTTTCTCTGCCCACAGTGGATGGGTGCAAAATCCCTGACAAATCTCTTGTTTTTCCCAGGATTCCTCAAGGTCTGGGTTTAAATTGGTGTGAACAGAACAGAACAGATAAAGGATTTCAATACTAATGAAGTCTCTTTGTTAAGGAGGTGTCAGGGACACCTCACCACCCCTCCAAGGGGGATTCCAGAGGTGAAAATGGTCCAGATCCTGCTGAGAAACCCCACAAATCATGTGGAGAATGGACCTAAAAATCCATTAGGTGTGGCTACATCTGCTAAAAGTATAGGAGTTAAAATCCTGGGAGCCCAGATTCCATCCACACCAAGGCACCTGCATGAGAAATTTGGTTTGCAAAAATAGGGAGCGAGGCAGGGGCTCCCAATGTTCCTGTGCAGCCTCACAGCACAAAAGATGCTCCTTTCAGCCAGCCAAATTAGCAGAGGGAAGGGAAAATTATGGTTATTAAACCCCTCTTTTACCTGAAATGCAACCTTTTATTTAGATAACAAAGACATTTTTGGATATTATGGGCACTTTCAAGTGTAGCAGTTGGAACAGTGACATCAAGAGCACAATCCCAGCGTGAAAAATCAAAATATAGAAGTGACTCTGAGGTCCTCCATGCCCCTCCTAGTCAAATTAATTTAAAACCAGCTCTAATCAATCTGGACCTGACTCAGCTGCTTCTCCCAAGACTCTGTGATGGCACAGCTGGGCTGAGAGCTCCATGCTCAAATTCCATAGGCAGGAGAAGGAGATGGGCTGGAAAAATCCAACGTGGCATTTGTCAGAGAGCCCTCTGGCCTCACCTGCTGCAACAGCAAACGAGGCCCCTGCCAGGTGCAGATTTGCAAGCCCCAGTTTTTGTGTTCCCATCTAAAAAAAGGGGGGCTCTGGGAATGCTTTTGAAACAATTTTGGTTCACAGCTGCTCTGCTCTGCTTCTCTTTGGGTGGCAAGGACACAGGATTGCAGAATTCACAGACTCTTCCAGTGCCTTTGGAAAACCAGGGCTCCTGGGTTTGAAAAGGCAGGTGAGTGCTAAGGAAGGCAGGAGCCTCCATTGAAATGGAAAATTAAACCCCCTCCCTCTGAGTTGTTATAAATTTGAAATTAAGGGGCTCTCAGGCAAAGATATGGGAGCAGGAATAACAGTTCTTTACATGGAAAACTAAAAATACAAATGCAATAGTACAAACAAAACCAAACCCTGCCAGAGTCAGAGCAGGCCCTGGCAGGCTGTGGGTCAGGGTGTGGCAGCAGTGCCATTCCATGGGGGCTCAGCCCTCCTGCAGTGCCAGCTGTGCTTCTGCTGGAGCAGGATCCTGGACAAGGCTGGAGTTTTCCTCTGGAGCTCCAGGGCTGCTGGAGATGGGCCTGGGCTCCCTCTGGGAATGCAGTGGGGCAGAAAGCTGCTCCTGTGGGAATGCAGTGGGGCAGAAAGCTGCTCCTCTGGGAATGCAGTGGGGCAGAAAGCTGCTCCTCTGGGAATGCAGTGGGCAAAGGCTGCTGTGCTGTCCCAAGGTCAGATTGTATCCAGGTAGGAATTCTTGGCTCCTCCCCTGGGCAGAGCCTCTCCCCATGGGATGCTGGAATTTTCTCAGCCATGCAGGGACACTCAGTGGCCATGAACAGAAGAGATCTCCTGGAGGGAGGATTGGCTGTGGGAGAGATAAAGAAAACTGCCCCATGAGCAGAGGAAAACTGCCCCAGCTCTATGATGATAACAGAATTACACTCCCCATTTCCAGCCTAAGGCACAGGGAGACTGGAGGGGCTCCCGTGCTGAGGAAAATGCTGCAACCTTTTCAAAGTCTGCAAAATGAAGGGAAGAAACACCCAGCAATCCAGACAGGTCCTTTTGTCTGTGGGGTTTCCACCCCGAGGGCTGGCCAGGCTGTGTCCCAAATCCCACGTCCCAGGCTGTTTGTGGTGTTTGCAGCCCTTCAGGTCCAATGGGACAGTGCAGGGAGCCCTCTCCACCTGCAAACCCAAACATTCCCTGCCACGTTCCTGCTTTGATCCCCTCTGCTCCTTCCTGGGGTGGGAATTGTGGAATGGGGCTCTGATGGATGCCACTGACCTGGGAACACACCCTCACCAAGGGGTGAATTTGTATCTTGGCCTGAAGCTCTCCATTCTTAAGAGAGGAGAAACCCAACCAGGAGGAATTCTCATGTCAGCCTCCAAAATGAGCCTCCGAGATGCCCAAAGAAAAGGGATTTTTATGGATCCTGCTGCTCCTCATGCCAAGTGAGGATGTCCAAGTGAGAGGAAACAGCCTCCAACTGTGCCAGGGCAGGCTCAGGGTGGGCAGCAGCAGGAATTTCCCCATGGGAAGGGTGCTCAGGCCTTGGCAGGGGCTGCCCAGGGAGGTTTGGAGTGTCCATCCCTGGAGGTGTCCCAGGAACACCTGGAGGTGGCACTGAGTGCTCTGGGCTGGGGACAAGGAGGGGATCAGGCACAGCTTGGACTCGATGATCCTGGAGGGCTTTTCCCACCTCAGTGATTCCATGATTTTTGTGTTCACAACATTATCAGTGGCATGAATCCATCTTTCCAGGATGCTGCATCCTCGGGAAGGTCTGCCAGGGGCTGCACATCCATGGAATTAAAAACTGCAGCAGACCCCCAGTCACCTGCAGAGATGACAGGCACCAGGGCTGTCCCCAGGACTGAAGGTGCTCCTCTCCACAAGAGAGGAGTCTGGAGAGTGATTTCTCCAGGCTGGCATTCCACATCTCCAGTGCAGGGAGGGACGAGGCTCTGGGAGCTCGGCCTGGCCCCTGGCTGGTTCTGGGATCAGGTGACAGGCAGGTACAGAGCACAGCCAGGCATGGGGGGCTCCTGAGCTCTGCAGCCATCCCACAAGGAATTAGGAACACTAAAATACCCCTGAGGGTTTTTTCCCTCCCATCTGAGCCTGGGCAGGACCAAGCCCAGCATCACAAACCCCAAACTGGAAGCTGCACTTTGGGGAAGTGTCCTGCAGGAAGGAAAGGATTAGAGACGGGTTCTTGTCAGCAGCACGGGGTTATCCCAGCACTGATCCTGCGGGAATGGGGGACAGAACCCCCTGGGAATGCGTTTGACACCAAAAACACCCTGTGCTGCTGTCAGTCACCAGCAGCAGGGAGGGGAAGGTCTCCCAGGTGACACCACTGCCCTCACATCCTCATGCCCAGAGCTCTGCCTTTCACCAAAAGCTTTTGGGGAGCTGGAAGTGCCACTCTTCCCCCACTGCCACTCCCTGGAGCTGTAGGAATGGGAATGACACCCCAAGGCTGTGCTGTGCCCCTCCCAGGTGGCCCCGCTGGATCCAGGCCCTCCTTGCAGGAGGGAGGAGCTGTCCAGGAGGGAGGGAAGTGTCCCACGTGAAGGTGAGCGAGCGTTTAAGCCCCGTTTAAAGCTGCGTAAGACCTTAAACCCTCGGTGTCACCCAAGGGCTTAAAGGCCTTAAGGCTGCAGTGAGTCCTGAGGCAGAGTTAAAGTAGCTTAAGCCTCCTTCAGCCTCCCTGCTCCTCGAATGGCAGTCCTGCAGCGTCCCAAGGGCTCCTGCTTTAAAGGTCTCCCCAACCTGGGCTTTCAGAGAGTGGCACTTTCTTCCAGGCTGCTCCAAAGTCTCCTGTTCTGTCCTGGCTGGGCTCAGTGCAGGACATCTCTCCTCCCTTCCCCAGGTTTAAGACAAAAAGGTTTCTGGAGCTGGTTTTCACCTATTCCTTGGCTGGGAGGTTGAAGGAGCAAGTCCTGGGATGCTGCAGGATAAAGGCAGAGTGTTCTCCAGCTGGCACAGCCCCAGAAATCCGGGCTGGACAAGGGCAGGAAGGGCAGGAGAGGCTGGCAGAGGGACTGTGCCCTCTGCAAGCCTCCATGCCCTGATCCCCAGGGCTTCTCAGAGCCTACAAAGCCCCGTCCTGTGGCAGACCCTGTGAAGATACTGACTGCACATCCCTGCTTTAAGCCCCTACAGCAACTTAAACTGGCTCTAATGTTAAGCCTTTGGAGTATTTTAAACTGCTTAGGCTGCTCAAAAGACCAGCTTAATCTTAAACTGCAGAGCAGCTGCTTAAACAGTTTAAGCTGCTCTCAAAGCTGGCAGGAACACGGGGCTTGAACTGTGCTTAGCCCTGGTTGTTGACTGAAGCACGGGGCTGGCCCTGTCATACCCAAAGTGACACTGGAGCCGCTCTCCTGAACAGACCTTGCACAATCCAGGGGGAAAAATGACCTTTTGTGGTCCCTTCCCAGCAGCTCCAGGTGTGCTCATCCTTCCCTCAGCTCCCCGGGGCTCCAGGAACAATGGCCCCAGCCAGGGAGGGCACGCTGGGAATTGTCACCTGGTGTCTCTTTGGTCCTTACAGCCACTGGGAATTGTCACCTGGAGTTCTGTTCGGTCCTTACAGCTGCTGGGAATTGTCACCTGGTGACTTTTGGTGATTACAGCTGGAGTTTTGCAGGGAAAGGAGCTCAGGAGTTGGATTATTAATGGTGCTCCCCTGCACAGCCCAGCAGGAGGGAAGGATGAGCACAAAGGCACCTTTGTCTCCCTAAAATAAGGAATTGCTGTAATCTCCAACTTCATCCCTGAGCAGGATGCAGCCACATCTGAACCTTCCATGGCTTATCTCAATCCTGTGGCTCTCTCCCCCAACAGGCTCATTTTTCCCCACTCTCCCAGAGAAATCCCATTGTTTGTCTGGGGTTTATTAAACATACTCTGATTTTACAATTTTTTTGGTTTTTTCTCTATTTACACCCATGATGCAGCAAAGGACTTGTGCATTGGCTTGGGAAAAGGAGGGAATTCTCCCTGGTGGCCTGTCTAGGTTTGAAAAAATGGGTGAATATTGCCCAAAATAAAAATTATATCATGCTCAGCTGATGCTTTGCCTTGTGGATGAGTTCAGTTCATACATTGGTGATGATTTGGGCCTTTCATATAAAATTCCTAGTTTTCACATCATCATGATATTAAAAAACACCAAAACCCAAAGAATTGCCTTCCCAGTTGTGCCAAGCACTGATGGGAGGCTGTAAACCCCCACCTTGTGCTGTAATTGCTCCCCTCTGGAATATTTAACATTTTTATGCCTGGATGTGGCTGCTGATGGCAGAGACTGCACAAGTTTCAAAGGGATTTGCACCTTTTCCTCCACATGAGACTTTGACAACCTGAGAGGGCACAAGCTGTAACTATTTTGACAGATTTATCACTCAGGGAGCTGAAATGGAATGTGCCTCTTGGTTTGTTTCCCTAATGGATGTCATTCCAGGCCTGTTCCTCCTGCTGAGGCTGTGGCAGACCTGGAGAGTCTCTGTGCTCCTGTGGCATTATCCATTTCCTAATAATTCACTGGAATATCACCACAGGATTATAGTCTGGGCTGGAAGGGACCTTAAGGATCATTTAATTCCAAACCCCCTGCCATGGGCAGGGACATTTTCCACTATCCCAGGTCGTTCCAAGCCCTGTCCAGCCTGGCCTTGGGCACTGCCAGGGATCCAGGGGCAGCCCCAGCTGCTCTGGGAATTCTGTTCCAGGGTCTCCCCACCTTCCCAGGGAACAATTCCTTCCCAATATCCCATCTAAATCTCTCCTTCTTCAGCTTAAAGCATTCCCTGTGTCCTGTCCCTCCATCCCTTGTCCCCAGTCCCTCTCCAGCTCTCCTGGAGCCCCTTTAGGCCCTGGAAAGGCTCTGAGCTCTCCCTGGAGCTTCTCCTCTCCAGGTGAGCACTCCCAGCTCTCCCAGCCTGGCTCCAGGGCAGAGGGGCTCCAGCCCTGGGAGCAGCTCCGTGGCCTCTCTGGACTCACCCAGTGGCTCCACATTGTCCTTCCTGTGCTGGGTACATCCAGCAGCATGCTGGGGTGGTGCTGGCTTGTCACACGGTGTCACCCAGACACGGGCAGGGGTCACCAGGCCACCCCTGGGAGAGGAATTGTCCCACGCAGCAAAGGTTGTGGAACGCCGCCGGGCTGGGAATGACAGCGGGCAGGGACTGTCCCTGGCAGCATCCAAAGCTGTTTCCCAGAGCCTCGCTGAGACGGGGAAATTTAAAAACAGGACTCGGGATGTGCGGAGAGGCCTGGAGGAAAGGCCACGCGTGTCCCCGTGCTGCTGCCAGCCCGCGCGGATCAGATCCGGCCCAGCGCCCTGCCGCCCTCCCGGCGGATGCACGGCTCGCAGCCACCCCCTGCCTGCACACACAGCTCCTGCCTGCCAGGAATTCGGGAATTTTCTGCCCCATGAGACCCTGCCTGCCAGACCCAGAGCCCCAGCACGGCCCCATCCCTTCCCTGCTGTCCTCCGGGAGCTCTCCCTGCTGCGCCAGCGACTCGGGAACTTGCTCCTGGTTTCCTGGCTCGGGAATCGTTATCATTTATTGATAAGCTGCCTTTTGCAAGCCTCGGGGCACTCTGGAGCCGCTGGGGCTGAGCACGGGGGGAGCAGCCCGGGCCCGGCTGCAGGAGCACAGGGGACAAAAGTGTCCTGGCCAGGGTGCAGAGAGCAGCTGGGTGGGAGCACTGTGGGAAACACGGCCACTCTCCCATGAACATGTAAAAAGTTTAATAAAGGACAATGGGAGACAAGGACCCCAGAGCAAAGGCTGTTACAGCCAGGTGCATCCCTGCACTCAGCCAAGAGCACCCTGTTACCTTTGGGTACCCCTTCAACACCTTTTCCCTCCCATCAGCCTGTTGCATATTCATAGACCCTTATGCACAGTAAACTTTCCTCCAAATAATTTACATGTTCCAAGAATTGTTTAGCCTGGCTCCTCCTTGGATCTGCCTTTTCAGAGGATGCACATTCCTTGGTTGTGGTTTTAGTCCAATCTCATCACCTCCAGTTTGAGCCCTGGCCCACGCTGCCCTCAGACAGTGAGTGCTGATGGTTGGCAGATCCGTACAGCTGTCCTCATCCCGTGTCCGTTGGGTGCTATCCCATCCTGTGTCCATTGGGTGTTATCCCATGTCCATTGGGTGTTATCCCATCCTGTGTCCATTGGTGTTATCCCATCCCGTGTCCATTGGGTGCTATCCCATCCTGTGTCCATTGGTGTTATCCCATCCCGTGTCCATTGGTCCATTGGGTGTTATCCCATCCCATGTCCATTGGGTGTAATCCCATCCCGTGTCCATTGGGTGTTATCCCATCCTGTGTCCATTGGGTGTTATCCCATCCTGTGTCCATTGGGTGTTATCCCATCCCGTGTCCATTGGTCCATTGGGTGTTATCCCATCCTGTGTCCATTGGGTGTTATCCCATCCTGTGTCCGTTGGCTGTTATCCCATCCCGTGTCCATTGGGTGTTATCCCATCCCAGCAGGAATTTTAACACAAGCACACCGATATCAGCTATTGCACTGAGCTTAATTGCCAACAGAAATAAAAACTGTATCTTTAGAACAAAGTCACTTTAACACCACACATATAAAATCCACTTTAATACCTGTGAAAAGCCAATATTATAATAGGCATCTACAACACCAGGAGCTGCAGCAGAACTCCTGGATCAGCACCTGGATGTGTGTGGGAATGGTACACATGGATGTGTGGGAATGGCACAGGGATGTGTGGGAATGGCACACAAATGTCTGGGAATGGCACATGGAAGTGTGGGAATGGCACATGCATGTCTGGGAATGGCACACGAATGTCTGGAATTGCACACGAATGTCTGGAATTGCACATGTCTCCAAGGCTGGCAGCAGGGCCCTTGGGAAGCACCCCAGGCTCCTCTCGCCCACTGCAGAGCGTTATTCCAGCAGCATTATTCCAACCTCATCCACACCATTCCCAGCTCCTGGACTCCCCCAGCCTGCCCACCGTGTGCTTTCCCTCCCTACCCACTCACACCTGGAGTTAAGTTGGTACCAAAGGGTAAAGCAAGTTCTCCTGAACAGGAGGAAATTCTTCCCTGTGAGGGCGGTGAGGCATGAAGGAGCCAACAAAAAAGATGGAGAGAGGTTGTTGGCAAGACCCTGGAGTGCCAGGACACAGGGAATGGCTTCCCACTGCCAGAGGGCAGGGATGGATGGGATATTGGGAATTAGGAATTGTTCCCTGGGAGGGTGGGCAGGATTTCCTGGAATGGATTTCCCAGAGCAGCTGTGGCTGCCTCTGATCCCTGGCAGTGCCCAAAGCCAGGCTGGACACAGCTTGGAGCAGCCTGGGACAGTGGGAGGTGTCCCTGCCCATGGCCGGGGGTGGGATGAGATGATCTGTAAGGTCCTTCCAGCCCCAGCCATTCCATAACTCCATGAGGAACAGGAGCTGGCTCTGTCACCCCTGAGCCACCTCCCCTGCCAGCAGCACATCCTTGCCCGGGCCTAGCTCTGGCGTCTGAGCAGCACAGAGACAATGTCCTCCCCTAACTGGGTTAGAGGAGATTGGATTAGCAATTTCTGAGTTAGTAAAAGTCTAAGGATGGCAGATAAAACAAAGTGTGACAGCCTAAGCAGCCCCTGTCAGCGGGGATTGATCACAGCGCTAATGGCCAGCGACAGGCACACATTAATAACACAATAACCCAGCTCGGGATATTGGCACTATCACAACCCTTTAACCTGGCAATAACTCATGGGGAAAATGCTCCCAATGGCAGAGCCAACGTGGCTGTGCTGCTGCCTCCCCCTCCCACCTGCCAGGCAGCTGCAATTCCAGGGGGTCACCTGGCCAGGCAGGTGCCAGGTCCCACCCCGAGACCCAACCTGTGACCCCAGTATCCCACCCTGTGATCCCAGTGTCCCACCCTGTGACCCCAGTGTCCCACCCCACGACCCCAGTGTCCCACCCTGTGATCCCAGTGTCCCACACCCAGGCAGGGATTTACACCAGGATGCCCCTTTGGGGTGTGGGCACAGCTCAGGGAGGGGCCAGGAGATGTGCAGTGATGATTCCAAAGTGGCGGCAGGGAAGAACAAGGAATGGGGAACATCAGGAGTCAAGGAAGGTGGGACTTCAAGCTCAGAACACTCATTGAAGGTATCTGAGAGAAATGGGCATCAGGTGATTGGGGGAAATGTTGGGATTTTTTTCAAGATATTTTGAATTTAAGTCACACAAACCATTCCCAGTTTGCCTGAAGCCTTCTGCTTCTACTCCAAGCTATGGTGAGGAGACACTGGGGAAATAACAAAAAAATACCCAATCAGGACTGTTTAGAAAATTAAAAACTGAATTAGAGACTGATTTTTTTGAGAAATGTAACTTAAAATTTGGGGAGGGGTGAAAAAATTAAAGCCTATGTCAAGGCAGAGAGCAGCCCCTGGTTTCCAAAGGCTTTTCCAGAGGCTGCTTAGTGTCACGAAGCAGGGAGAGGGAGGAGAGATGGAGAAATACCCCTGCTGTTTCTCCACCCTGAGCAGGAGCAGGCTCTGCTCTGGCTCCCTCCCAGCACTTCCATCTCTTGGTTGAGCTCGTCAGAGCAACGCCGAGACCAACCAATTCCAGGGATTCAAAGGGCAGCAAATCCCGAGTGAGAGCAGGGCTGCAGCACCGGGATCTGCAGAGGACCTTCCCTTCCCTTCCCTTCCCTTCCCTTCCCTTCCCTTCCCTTCCCTTCCCTTCCCTTCCCTTCCCTTCCCTTCCCTTCCCTTCCCTTCCCTTCCCTTCCCAGGGCTGGATCTGCCAGCACCTTCGAGCCCCAGACAGGTGGAATTCCTGGGAAATGCTGTTGCAGCCCCAGTTGGAATTCCTGGGAAACGCTGTTGCAGCCCCAGTTTGGCCGTGTGGAATTCCTGGGGAATGCTGTTGCAGCCCCAGTTGGGCCGGGTGGGGGATCTGGGATGCCATGAGCTGAGCCTCCTCCATGTCAGCCTTTCCAGCGGACCCAGCTGTCCTTGGGTTTGGCCCGGACACTGCTGGCAATGTCCATGTGTGCCAGCCATGGAGCAGGAGGTGCTGGGGAAGGAGAGGGGCCTGTGCCTCAGTGCAGGGATCAGTGTCCTGCCCTGTTCCCAGTGTTCCCTGCATCCCCTCATCCATCCCTTCCAGGAAAAAGAGGATTAACCCACTCCTGCTGTGCCAAAAAATTGAATTTAAGGGCACAGAAACCCCACCAGCTGTTATAAAGTGCATTAATTCCAGCATGGATTGCTCTGCTCCACCTCCCAATCCATGGCTGAGGTGCTGCTCCGACCTCTCTTTGGAGTGGTGACCACTTGTTGCCCAAAACATCAAGTCAGGGATTATCAAGAGGAAAATTTGGGAGGCTGGGGGTGTTATTTAGGGATTCGAGGATGTGGCAGTGTCCCAGAAAAATACAACCCCCTCCTCAGCACAGCTCCCTTCAGGAGAGAGGCAAATCCCTTCTTTCCCAAGGGGTTCCTGCCACCTGTCCCCCTCTCTTTGGGGCAGAAGGCTGAGCCTAAAACAAATATCAAAAAAAAAAAAAAAAAAAAAAAAAAAAAAAAAAAAAAAAGGTGGAAATGCCATGCAGCTTTGAAGGACCCGCTGACTAATAATTCTGGGAGCTGAGGGAGCTGATCACAGCCAGCCTGGCCTGCAAATCAGAGCCCTGAAAGGTTTGCTGCCAAACGGGCACTGGGGCTGGCAGTGAGAGCATCCCGACGATCCCATCACCAGCACTTTTCCCACCACAGCTGCCCCAGCGAGGGCTTTGCTGCAGCATTGCATGCGAGGGCCGTGCATCGCCGGTGCAAAAGGGAGGGCTCAGCTTGTTGGGCTTAATTAGAATAATGAAGCTGTGAGCGTAATAGGAGGAGGGTGGGGATGCTGCGGCTGTAATTGGCAGGGCTCGGGAAGCGGGAGCTGGCGGCTGGCAGCCATATGGAAGCAGCAAAGTGAGGGGAGTGAGTGACAGCCCGAACCTGTGGCGCTCTCATTAATTCCAACAGCAGAGCCGTGATGGATGTGGCAGCTCCCTGCTGCTCCGCGGCTCCGGCGCCTCGTTCCAGCGAGCTGCTGCCGCTCCTGCTGCAGCCAGGGCCGGGCAAGGGGGCAGGGAGAGGAGGGGAAGACAGGGAGAGGCGGAATAGGAAAAGGTTGTGGGGCGAGATAGGTGTGTGTTCTTATCCATATTATCCAGGGTCAGTTCAGGCTTTCACTCCAGAGTCACATTTTCCACTCAGGATTTGCTCCCTGTTGGAGTCAGAAGTGTTTAGAGCCCCCAGGACCTGGCCCTGGTCCTGCTGGCACCCTTGGCTGTTTTTCCAGGCTCCAGGCAAAGTGGCAGGGCCAGGCTGTGCCCTTGGTGCCTCTGCCAAGGATTTGCTTCTCAGTTCCCACCTCCTCACGCTGCTGAGGGGCAGCCCAGTGGCACCCACCAGTACCCCCATCCCAGGCTGGCACCGGCGTGTCCAAGGTGTGGGATCGACAGAACCACAAGAGTTTGTGCTGCAATCCCAAATCTGAACAGGAGAGACCCTCCCTCTCCCCCACCTTCCAGGGTCCACACTGGGAGCTGACCCACAAATCCCTTCCTTGTTCTATCCCAAAGCTTCTGCCACGACCCCATCAGAGTTACGGCATTCCCAGCACTCCGTGCAGAGCCAACTGACCACGTTTAGCTTGATCTTCTGCAGGGCTTCCACCTTTTCTTCAGCTCCAGCCACATCCACGCACAGCCAGTCCATGTGGGATTCCAGCCAGAGGCAGCTCCCTCATGGGTAAGAGGTGGATAATGGGCACTCCCACATTCCATGTGCTCCTCGGATCAGGGGGAACCATGCCTGTGTTCAGGGAGAGGTGGCTGCAGGATCCAGCCTGTGGCAGGAAGCTGTGGGAGCAGGGAGCACGGCTGGGAAGAGTCTGGATCCCATTTCTGAGCACCATTCCCAGGGAAGGGGCTGGGAAGTGTTGGCTGGAGCAATCACCCATGGATGGGCAGGGATGGGTAGGGACAAACCCTGTGTAATTCCTACTCTGGTTGGCCCAGGAATTTGGAATCTTTTCCATTGGAACAGCCAATTATTGTAGTTCTCCAGGAGCCAGGTTTAATGGCTGAATGTCCTGAATGTCCTTTTCCCTCTCTGGAGGGAAGGGAAAAGATCTGGGCAGCTCCACCTCAGAGCTGTGCCTCAATGGGGCTCTGGGCACAGCATCCAAGCAGTTTTCCCTCATGGAGAGAGCTGTGGCTGTGGGAAGTTGTGGGAGAGGCTGGGAGGGCCCTGCCTGTGTCACCGTGAGCTGCAGGTTCACAGAATTCACAGAATCACAGAATTCACAGAATCACCAGGCTGGAAGAGACCTCCAAGATCAGGAGTCCAACCCAGCCCCAACACCTCAACTAACCCCTGGCACCCAGAGCCACATCCAGGCTTTGTTAAACACACCCAGGGATGGTGACTCCACCACCTCCCCGGGCAGCCATTCCAGAACTTTATCACTCTTGCCATGAAAAACTTTTTCCTTGGGGCAGTTGAATTTCCCTTGGGGCAGTTGAGGCTGTGTGCTCTGGTTCTGTCAGTTCCTGGAGACAGAGCCCAAGCCCAGCTGAGCACAGGCACCTTTCAGGAGCTGTGGAGAGTGCTGAGGTCACCCTGAGTCTCCTTTTCTCCAGGCTGAGCACCCCCAGCTCCCTCAGTTGTTCCTCACAGGGTTCACCCAGCACTGCCTGAATCCAGGTTTTCCTCCCTCCCTCCCTCTGAGGGAAGCAGCTTCCCATGAGGGGAACGGGGGATGAGGTGCCAGGATGAGAGCTCATTTGGGTGAGGCCATCAAGCCTCGTTTGTTTTGCCCCATTGCCTTTGTGAAGGAGCGTGCAAAATGAAGGATTGGGTGTGTGCAGAGAGCAAAACTCCAGCTGTCCCCTCTCCAGACATTCCCAGTGGGGAGAAGCCGAGGTGATGCCTCACTCCAGGGCTGGCTCCCACATACTGCAAAGCTAAGGGGGAAAAATAGAGAGTCTCCTTCTCCGGGCATCTCCGCTGAAAGCACGAGGCTGCTCCACTCATTTGAAGCAAGAAAAACAAAATGGAGAAGGAAAAATGGGGTTTTATTGCAGTGTTGCAGGCACGGAGTTCCTCCAGCAGGAAAACAAGGAACAGTCAGAGCAGCCAGGAGCTCTGTAGCCTGTACAGTCATTTTTCAGTGGGTATTCATGCTGGAGCCCATCAGGTAGAGGATCCCAGAATAACAAATCTCCCTTGCAGGCTCCACGGTGAGGAGGAGGTTTCTCAGCACCTGGTGCCTCCCACACTGCAGCTCTTCCCAGAGTGGGATGAGGCTTTTGCTCCTCAGGATGCTGAGATTTGCTCCATGATCCCTCCTCAGTGTCCCTGTCCTATCTGGGCATGCCACATGGCAAGGGCCACCACCAAACTGCAGGAAAGCCCAGAGGAGAGGCCAGGCTGACCTTGCTGTCACAGTGTGCGAGGGGGGGCCACAAAGCCACAGCAAGGCACTCAAACCCCCCCTGAGTTTGGGTGGAGCATCAATCTCCAGCAGTTTGTTCCTCAATAATTGGTGACCCAGCAGCTGCTGCCACCTCTGAGCTGGGACAGCCCGGGCTGCCCTCGGGCCGTGCCCGTGCAGCTGTGCCAGGGCAGCACCAGCCCCGCTCCTCTCGGATCTGTCCCTGGAGCGAGGCATGCGCCGTGTCCAGCCCGGCCTCGGTGACCCTCGGAGCCCCCAGCTGGCCCTGCTGTGACCTGTGGGAGGCCAGGCTGCCCCTTTGTTGGCCCCAGTTTGGCCCCGAAGGCAGCGCACAAGCCCGGCTCATCCAGAGCCCTTGAGATGCCTCTGGGAGCTCCAGGTTGGAGGTGCAGGAGGTGCTGGAGCCCCAGCTGAGGGAAAGCATGGCACAAATCCCAGGGCTGAGCAGCTCCAGCAGAAAGCAGCTCTGATCCTGGACAGGAGCTGTGCTTTGGAAGAGCAGCAAAGAAATTAATTAGAAGGATGTGCCAGCAGTCAAACACAGCAACCCTGTCAGCTTTTCCCACACATTTCCCTTCCTAAAGGTGTTTCCAGGGGCTGAAATGCAGAATTAAGCTGGCTGCAAGGCTGGGTGCTGTTTCCAAGGCTCTGTCTCTGCAGCTCTGCAGAGCCAACCTGTCTTTGAGCTGCTGGAGCCGAGCAGATGAGAGGAGTGCTGCTGCCTCAGTCTCTGGAGCTTCACGGGTCCTGCATGGGTGGTAGACAGCAGAAGGCAGCATTTGTTGAGTAGTCAGGAGAAGAGAAATGACTACATGATGGCCCCAGATTTGTCCTCCATGGCCATCCCAGCATTTCCAAGGCTCCCAAGCGAGCAGCAGAGGGATGGGCAGTGGGGATGTCCAGGGAAAGGCTGGCTGGGGGTGGCTGGGATGCTCTGAGCTCCCTCTGGGGGGCTGGAGGGGACCTGAGCACTCATGGGCCGGGGGCAAAGAGCCCACCACTCGTGGTGGCCACCAGAATAACGAGACAGAACACTGTGAGGGTGTTCCCAGCATCCCAGGTGCTGGCCCAGTGACAAACCCCAGGGCCTGGGGGTGTGTCCCACGTGGCTGCAGGCTTGGAATGTGCCTAAGGGTGAGAGGGAAGAGCCTCAGGCTGGGCCAGGGCAGGCTCAGGGTGGACAGCAGCAGGAATTTCCCCATGGAAAGGGGGGTCAGGGATTGGGAGGAGCTGCCCAGGGAGGTTTGGAGTCCCCATCCCTGGAGGTGTCCAAGGAAGGGCTGGAGGTGGCACTGAGTGCTCTGGGCTGGGGACAAGGAGGGGACTCAATGATCCTGGAAATGTTTTCCACCCTCAGTGGTCCTGGGATCCCGTGACCCTCTAGGGGGATATCAGTAATCAGATATGGTGGCCAAGCTCAGCCCCCTCTGTTTGGGGGTGGGGATCGGCAGGGGGAGGCAGCAGCACCTCCAAACCCTCACTGGAGCTGCTGCTGAGCTGAGCTGGGGATTTGACTCCTCCCTCACCTTTTCCATCCTGCTTTGCCACAAAATGGATGGAGAAGCAGCTCCTGAGGTGCAGCTGGAATTCCCAGATGGATTCCCTGCTCCCATCCCTGTGCATCCACGGAGTGAAACACTTCCCTGCAATCCACGCCCCTGGCTCCTGCTCCAAAGTGTCCCATGCCAGAGGTGGCGCTGGGCACGGTGGCAGAGCACACACACCCTGCAGCAGGGGACAGGCCGGGGAGCAGCACCTGGGAATTCAGCCTGCACAGGCTTGGGATACCAGGAACAGGGCTGGCATGGCTGAAGCACCCAGGGATTCTTTCCATGGTGCTAGAAAGTTCTGGAGTCATGGGAATGCCTCACAAGGACACCTTCCTCTGCCAAAATGTTGTCACCTGACCAACGTGACCAGCCTGCATTTCCTGAGCAGTACTGACACAGCAGGGTCATTTTCCATTTTCTGCTGTGCTGCCGAACATCCTCCTCCTTCTCCCCACCACTTCTGCCCAGAATGGTGCCATTTTTCTGCTCTGAGGCCTTCCACGCCCAGGTGTTCAGAGCTGATGGTGCCTTTGCTGCAGCATAGCTGAGAAAAGCTCCAAGAAGGGTCGTGCTGGGCTCCAGAGCTGGATCAGAGTTTGCAGGGTGGGCCAGGCCAAGAAATCTCCATCCTACTAAACCCAAGCAGGGCAACCATCACCCCCTGCCTGAGCCTCTCCCAGCATTTCCTCCAGGCTCAGCATCCCACAGTGCTGTGATCATCTCTTCTGCAGGGTTTTTTTTTCACTTTAAAGCTTTCCTCTCCTCAGTCTGGGGCTTTATGAACCTCCCTGGCTGTGCTGGATAACTCTGTGCTCCCAGCACCGTCTGCCTGGCCCTGCTTGCTGGGTGGATTAATGCCGGGCTGAATTTGGGAATTGGGACACTCCCCTCAGCCAGGATGGTTGATCCCTCTGGGGCTTCATGATGTTCCTGACTCCAACCTGGGAATGTTTTGACTGCAAACAAGCCAGGTGATGTGGATCTGCTTCTTAATCACATCAGACTCCTCAGGTTTCCGAGGCAAGCGCTCATAAGTTCAAAATTCCTGTCTGAAACACATGCTGCTGCATCTTTGTGTGGAAAACATTCCTGTTGGCAGGCTCTGCAGGAGTGCTTGGAGAGAACAAATATCAAAGTGTGACAAGCAGGGCTGATTACAAATAGCAGGAACATTTGCAGAGCACTGCAGAGCCAGGCCCACGCAGGAGGCTCCTGGGTAGCAGAGCCCAGCTGCTCCCCAGGGATTGTCCGGCTCCGGGAGTTCTGTCCATGAGCTGGCTCTCCAAAGGCAGGAGAAATCACCTCAAAGGCTGGCAGGAAGGGATGGGGCAGAAATGTGCACCGGCCAATATTAGCGAGGAAGCGGAATTTGGGTCTGGCTGCAGCTTCACAGAGGGATGGGTGTGCAGGAGTTGTTCTTGTGCTGCCTTTGTAAAGCTGGAACAGGTTCAGCAACCTTTTCCCATCAGGGCTGCAGAACCTGTTCCAGGACTGCAAATCCCACCCCAAAACACCACAGCTTGTTCCTGCAACACAACAACCCCGCCTTTGGTCGTGTTTCTGGCCACATTTGCGTGCTGAGGTTTGATATCTCTGCAAGGAGGGTTTGCATCCACCATGGGGTATTTGTGAGGATCCCGGTCTTCCTTACATCATTTCCAGGATGGTTTTATGGGAACAGTGAGGTAGTGCAGAGAATTTCTCCCTGGATGTCAGGGATTCAGTGGTGGTGCAGTCCCAGCATCCAGCCTGCTGGCAGCCAGCGTTCTCGGATATCAAATAAACGTTCATGGACAATTTTCAGGGTCTGCATTGTGCCATCTGTCAGAGCAGCACTGGGAGGTTTTAATTATGGTTTACACTCTGTCTTCAAGCACCTGGATTCGTTTTTTCCTCCTGTCAATTATTGATGGGGATTTGCTAAAAAGTGCTTTAATTCCACTTTGTGTTCTTCCCCTGCAGCAGCTGGGCCAGAAACAGAGATGGGAAGAGGTCAAAGTGTGCAAAATGTGAGGACACTTCTGACTCAGCCACTTCCCAGTGTGGGGGCCAGTTCCATGACCATTCCCAAGTTTATCTCTGGAATAATTTTCTAAGTGACTTATTTGGGTGAATGATTTGTGAGGGAAAAGGGATCAGAGCAGCTTCCCAAGGACGAGAGAGATCTGGATGGGAAATTCTGTGCCCCTGTGCCCAGGTGAGCCCCCACCTGCAGAGCTGCCCCAGCCCTGGGCCCAGCACAGGGAGGAGCTGGAGCTGCTGGAGCCAGGCCAGAGGAGGCTCCAGGATGAGCAGAGGATGGAGCAGCTCTGCTGGGAGCAAAGGCTGGCACAGCTGGGATTGTTCACCTGCACAGGAGAAGCTTTGGGGTGAGCTCAGTGTGGCCTTGCAGGGCCTGAAGGAGCCCCAGGAAACCTGGAGAGAGACAATTGACAAGGGATGGAGGGACAGGACACAGGGAATGGCTCCCACTGCCAGAGGGCAGGGTTAGATGGGATATTGGGAATGACAAATTGTTCCCTGTGAGGGTGGGCAGGCCCTGGCACAGGTGCCCAGAGCAGCTGTGGCTGCCCCTGGATCCCTGGCAGTGCCCAAGGCCAGGCTGGATGGGGCTTGGAGCAGCCTGGGACAGTGGGAAGCGTCCCTGCCATGGCAGGGGTGGAATGGGATGGGCTTTAAGGTCCCTTCCAATCCAAAGCACTCCATGATTCCATGAGATCCCTGCTGTCCCCAGGCTGCACTGGTTGGAGGAGCACTGCTTGGGGAAATCTCAGAGTGAGGGTGGCAGGGCTCACACAGAATCTGCTGGCTGCACCTTCCAGCGACTCCTCCAACCCCAAAACGCAGCTCTGGAACGCAGCATTCCATGCCCAGCACCCTGCAGGGCTCCCGGAGTCAAGGTGTGGCCTCCGACACTCCCAGAAAAATCCAATATATCTGATTTTCCAAAGCAGCCACTCGGTTCTCTCCAATCACTGCGTGGCCATGAAACAATGAGGGCACAGCCCCAAAAGGGGTGGGAGCAGCGAGCTGCCAGCTCTTCCTGCATCCATGAGCCCGCCGTTTCCAGGAGGAATCACTTGCCAATACATATGGTGTTGTGTGGATGGGAAATGTCACGGAACATAACGTCCTGATATGTTTAAAAATAAATCGCTGGGACGGCTGAAAAAATAAATGACTGAAGGGAGGGGACTTGTGGTGGCTTCTGCTGGGGATTAATTTTGTCGTTCGGTTTGGGGAGAGCTCGATTCAGGTGTCAAAGTCGGTGTTGGTTTGATAAACTGGGGGGTTTGGCTCGGTCTCCAAGGAGTGCTGGGGAATGAGGTCAGTTTCTTAATTAATTTATGCAAATTGCTGCTTCCTTCTCCTCTGTCTGAACGTTAGTGACACCTGTCTTATCTCCTCACAGCTAATTGCAGGGAACAAACAGGGAAGCACGGGCAGGACTTTGGGAACGGCACTAGCAGGAGCGATGGAACTTCCACAGTGAACCCAGAAAGCTGCAAAATGATCATAACGATTATTGATGATTGATTTCTATTTACACATTCTGTAAAGCATTGATCAGAGCCATTCCTGGGCTCCCACTCCGTGCATGGAGCAGGAATATCCTCACAGCAGCCTGGAGCATCAGGACGAGCTCCTGGCTGGATGTCACACCTGGAAAATCCACCCCAAATCCCCTTCCTGGGTTTCCTTCGTGTCCCTCCACCTCTCCCTCCCTGCTCTGTATGAGCCTCCCAAACCCAGAATTTGCCTTCCAAGAGAGCTGGATCCTTAAGGTCTCTTCCAAGCCAAACAATTCCATGGTTGGTGATCCCAAGGGCAGCTTCCCTGAGCCTCCTGGAGTGGTGGGAGCTGTCCCTGCTCACTGGGATTGCACTGGATGGCTTTAAAGGTTCCTCCCAACCAAATCATACTGGGATTTTTCCATAGAACTGGGCTGTAAATGAATGGATTCTTCATCATAATAATTCAAAAACAGTGCATATTCCTGCCCCAGAGGGATGGGAAAAGGTAAAATGGGCTGGGAAAAGACTGCAGTTGCTGCAATGGGAATGGTGCACCCCAAAGTTTCTCCTCTCCTTCTCCCCTCCCCTATTCATGGGTTATCTGGGGAAGAGAAAGTCTTCAGAATTCCAAAAAAAATCCTCCCTGCGTTCATTTTGTTATTAACATTCCAGATAGCTTTATTTAATTTTATTTTTTAAGAAGTTTCCCCTGGTTTTGATGAAGGCACAAGGAAGAAATCAAAGTTGGGACAGCAGGAAAAAATCCCAGCAGAGGGAAGGGAGATGAAGAATTTTGGTGCAGCTGCATCAAGGCACCAGCTTGGTCTGAATGCCAATATTTGGGGTATTCTGATCATTTCCTCACCCAGACAGCACAAACTGGACCAGCTCATGCTGGGCCCATGCAGATATCCCAGGAAAATCCTGTTTTTCTGGTGCAAGATGCTTCAGAACCAGTCAGCACATGGCAAATGCCTATTTCCAGGATAATTTATCACAATTCCCTTTGGATCTTTTGTTTCTTTTGTGAGTGATTAAAAAATACAAATTTCATTTAATAAAAGAAAAAAACCCAAACCATTATTTGGGCCTAAAATTGCAGAGTTTTGCATGAAAAAAAAACATGTCCAGGTTTTTAAGTAGTTCTAGGTTGCTTGTGTGGGTTTTTGTGGTCATTTTTTCTGAAGAAAACCTGTTTTGTTCAAAACTCCAAAGCCTCCAGCATTATATCCAAGAGGTTCTTCATGTTTTATTCCCTTCTTTTTCTTTTTTTTTTTCTTTTTTTTTTTCTTTTTTTTTTTTTTTGGAGAACTGTTTGAAAATTTGGCTGGGGTGAAAAAAAGCAGAATGACAGGAGCCCTGCCTGGCATGAAAGTTCCTTTTCCTGGCGAAATCCAACCCAGATGTGATGAAGCAACACCCCCTTGGGGGAGCAGCCTCATCCCAGCAGGAGAGCTGCAGGTGGGACTGGAGGCTGGGCCATTCCCACTCCTGGGGCACAGCAGGATTCCTGCCTTTCCATGGTTTTTTCATCAGTGCTGGAAATACAAGCTCTTTTCCCTAGGAAAATACCCAGAATTTTTCCGATTCGTGCTCCTGCCTCCCTCCTCTCCAGCCCTGGGGTTCCCTCCTCTCCCAGCCTTCTCCTGGTTCCCCCCAAAGTCCAGCCTGGCTGGATTTCCCTCCAGCCTCCCTGCCTGGGGCTGGTGGTGGGGCTCCTGAGGAGTCTTCCCACCAAACATCAATTCAGGTGTCCATCTGGGCTGCAGGGGGATGTGGGAGGACCAGGATGGGGATGGAGATGGGGATGAGGATGAGGATGAGGATGAGGATGAGGATGAGGATGAGAATGAGGATAGGGATGGGGATGAGGATGTGGAGGGGAGACATGGGATGCAGCTTAGGGCGGTGTCCTTGGCACTTTGGGCTCCATGATGGCTGCAGAGCCCCCAGTGTCACTGTCCCCACTGTCAGGTTGGGGACAGGGCTGTCCTGAGGGCCAGCAGTGCCCAGTGCTGTGTGCAGGTGCTCCCACAGGCGGGTGCAGAGCTGCTGGAGCTGTCCTGTGTCCATCTGCGGCTCCAGGAGCCAGCATCCCGTTTGTCTCCTCCGTCCCAACATCCCACGTGCCCAGGGCTTTTCCTCAAGCTCTGGACCAGGGCACAGCCACCTGCAGACCCCAGCCACTGGGCTGCACCCCACAGGTGCCTCATCCCTGAGCAATTCCAGCCGGGATGAGCCTCTGGCACTGCCCAAGCACCAGAGCCAAGCGGCTTCTCCCGAAATAACTCCCAGCGCCGCGCCGCTGGCGGATCCTCCCTCCTGGGATGTGTGGAGGGGCTCAGCACCTCAAACTCGGCAGGGAATTCGGTGCTCGAGCGAAGTGTGAGACTGTGGGAAGCGTCTGGAGCGGCGGCGGCTCCGCTGTGCCAGCCTGGCAGCAGCTGCCACCGCCCGTATGGCTCTGCCCACATGCACCCCCTCTGCAGTGCCTCCCGAATGTGCAATATCAACATTGCGGGAGCAGAGGATTTCTGCATGTCATTATCCCAAGGTTTATTTGAATAAAAGGCTGGCGGGGGGAGGCAGAGCCGGCTCCGTTGAGCGGCTCCGGCGGAGTCTCGCAGCTCGGCTCGGAGATGCCGATAGACAGCGGGAGCACACACGCAGCCAGGGCTGTGTTTGCTTTGCCGAGTGCTGCTAAAACATGTTGCCATCGAGATTCCCAAGCCCCACGTTTCTAAAATATTCATCGCCACAGCCCAGATTCCCTCCCAAGGAGCAGAAATCCAGGCAGAGACGAGAATCTATCTGGCATCCCCTTGTGGCTTTGCTTCTCCCTGCTGCGATGGGAGAGCGAGGAGCACAGCCACGGCAGAGCCCAGGTCTCGGTGGATTGCTGCCAGGCCTCGTGGCAGACATGAGAGTGTCCTCACGTAGTTATCCCCTCAATATCTGCACCATGGAGTCTGGGATGAGGAATCAGTCATGAGGAACCCATAAAAAGGGGATAAGGAATCAGTGCTGAGGGGTCTGTAAGGAGCAGCCACACAAGCTGCAATGAGGAACAACAGCCAGCAGCGTGGGCAGAGCCCCTCAGTGACACTTCAGAGTCACCTGGGCACCTTCAGAGGTCTCTGTGTCTAGGGGCAGGATGGACATGCAGAAAAAACTCTCCAGCATGGACCTGCTGTTCCTGAGGTCAGGAATTCCATCCCCTGCACGCTCTGCTGCCCTTTGGGAGCTCATCCAGTGCCCCACTGCTGTCACATGGAGATGTCACCATCATGGTGGCTTTAAGTAAGAAAAATACACTCTCTCTCCTGACCTAGTGGAGTTTTACTGTCCCTGAAATTCCCGAAGGTCCTGGTCGCAAACGCTACATTTTGGAGCGACTCCATGTGCAGAGCTTTGCCCCGAGGCAGCAACAGCTGCTCCAAAATGACCTGCTTTGGGGGCAGGGGTCCCGTTTCAAAGGACCAGGGAATGTTCGTGGACCAGTTCAGCCGCAGCCCCATGAAAAGGCTGAGGTCAGGAGGTGCCCCAGGGCTCCAAACTGCGCCTCCAAATTCCCAGGTGCAGATGTTCTTCCCACCCAGCTCTCCCAGCACCCTGCAGCCCAAACCATCGTGTTTGTGGGTCAGATTTCATTAAGGAGGGCCGGATGCTTGGAAGCCATCGAACGTTTGCCTCTGGTTATTGTCCGGGTGATTTACATAATGGATTAGCACAGATTAGCCCGGCGCTGGGAGAGGCACCGGCTCGCTTTGCATGCTCCACAGGCGAAGGATTCCGGCTGGAAATGGGATGATCTAATAACAGGGATAATTGCTGCTTTATGGACTATAAGTGCTGCCGTGTCAGGGGCTCGTCTGCCTCGACAGTGAGGCCATTGTACGAATTTAAATCCCCCGGTCACCCCACAGCTCACGGTGGCAGCGAGTGGCCCCACAGTGACTTCCACGGGGACACTGAACACCTGCACCACGAGATACCAGCAGCGAATTAATTCATCCAACCCCTTAAAGCTGCTTTCACGGGATCCCCCGGTGCTGATATTCCACTTTCCCAGCCCCTAGACCGATGCTGGAGCAGGGGAAACCGAGGCAGGAGCAGTTTCCCTTTGCACGCGGTGGAGGGTGGGGTTCCCTTATCACTCCCCAATCTCAGTGCTTTTATCTTTGATTCCCTGAGGGTAAATTCAGGGCTCGACAATTAATTTCTGCCGGGTGTTTTGCACTGCTCAGGAGCCAGCCAAGCCCATACTGTGAATATTACAAAGCTTTTTAGAACAGGAGAGCTTGGCAATTGCGACAGCACTTTTGAATCATTCATAATTTTGCACAGGGGCAACTTCTGTAGGTGTCTCGTTTCCTCTATGTTCATAATGTTTTAGGACTAAAAATAACAAGGAATTGCTGTTTGAAATGTGAACGAGGAATTAGAATTGCCAAGGAACTCAGGAGTCAAACTGAACTGGAGGACATCAGAGCTTTCCCACAGCCGCAGCTCCAAACCCAATTAATCCTGGGTTAGGCACGGGAAAACGTGTGGCTGGGAAGATTGGGAACCAGCTTCCACTTCCCAGCCAAGCAATATGCAGATGAGTGAGGAGAAGGGGATATGGGGGAAAATTAGTTGGAGCTCCTTTGTGCCCACAAACAGCACAATGCTGAGGCCAGCTGAGCAAATTGGGAGTCTCCTGCCTGTGCTTCCCATGTGAGGCTGCTCCCATTCCTTGGGGCAAAATCCTGGAGAGGTTTAAATATCTCCTGGGGATATTGGATCCCTTCCTGCAGAGCGACTTTGCTGGAGCTGCCTGGGACACTCAGTGGTGACAGTCGTGGAGCTGGGATGGGCTCCTGGACAAGCAGGGCACAGGAAGGAGCTGGAGCTGCTGGAGCCAGGCCAGAGGAGGCTCCAGGATGAGCAGAGGATGGAGCAGCTCTGCTGGGAGCAAAGGCTGGCACAGCTGGGATTGTTCACCTGGAGAGGAGAAGCTTTGGGGTGAGCTCAGTGTGGCCTTGCAGGGCCTGAAGGAGCCCCAGGAAACCTGGAGAGAGACAATTGACAAGGGATGGAGGGACAGGACACAGGGAATGGCTCCCACTGCCAGAGGGCAGGGATGGATGGGATATTGGGAATGAGGAATTGTTCCCTGGCAGGGTGGGCAGGCTCTGGCACAAGGTGCCCAGAGCAGCTGTGGCTGCCCCTGGATCCCTGGCAGTTTCCCAGGCCAGGCTGGACATTGGGGCTTGGAGCACCTGGGACAGTGGGAGGTGTCCCTGCCATAGCAGGGGATTAGAATGGGATGAGGTTTAAATTCCCTTTCGACCCAAACCACTCTGGGATTCTCTGACCAGGATTGCTCTGGGCTGGGCTGAGCCAGAGCTGCCCTCAGACCCCTCACACTGTCCTGGCTGGCTCAGAATGAGCAGCTGACCCTCCCAACTGGTGGAGTTGTCCTAAAGCAAAGGTCCCTCTCTGACCCCCTTGGGTTTGGGATCCCCTCGGATTCCTTTCCAAGAGGTCACTGCTCAGATCCTTCCCTGCCTCTCCCAAGCCTTGCCCAGCCCCCCCGAGCCCTCCTCCATGGCAGGGGTCTGCTCCAGCCACTTGCCTGCTGATTTCTGTGCTGAGCTCTCCTCTGAGCCAAGGGGATGAGGAGAATTCACGTCCTGGAAGTTTCAGCCTCTTCTCTCGGAATTAATTTTGCAAGCTCCTCCTTGGCCCAAGCTCTCTGCGGGCTCAGGCAGAACAGGGCCAACGAGAGGGGAAAGTCATGTTGCTGGTTAAATCTCCAAAGCAAAAATAATCCATTTTAATGAAGGTTCACAATCTGCAATGAATGTGAAACAATGTTGTCAGCTAAGCTGTTGCATTATTCACTTTTATTTGTACAAGGTCCTTCCATTAATATTTGACTACAAGAGAATGCAATTAAAAATTTTCTACTTGAATAAACCTCTCACCACGGTGTTGGTTAAAGGATAAAACCCTTTTAGGGTGGTGGAGAGGGGAATTTAGCACACTGGCACGTGGGTCACACACCGAGACTCTCATCCTCCTGCACCCCTGGTTTTGTTCCCTGCTCTCATTTTCTGCCGTGCCTTCCCTTCAATCCTCGCCCCACATCGGCTCCTCTGGGCTCCTCTGCTCCTTGCCCTGGCATCTGGAGGATCCCAGCGCAATCATTTCCTTCAGAGCAGAGCCAAGACAGGCAGGGAAGGGAGGGGGGATGTGCAGGCAGGTGGGAAGCACCCCCAATCCACAATTCCCCAAATTTTCAGGTTGAGGCAGAGCCCCATTTTCCAGGGAAGGAGTGGGGCTTTGCCTTCGTGTCCAGGGGTGTTTGCTGGCAGGGAGAGATGATTTATTATTTAAATTTTGGCATGCATGGCTGGGCACTGAATTAGTTGTAATCTCTCAGGATGGGAGGAAAAAACCTTCTAGGATCAGGGAAGAGAGTTCAGACATGAGCTCAGCTCATCACAAAAGAGAAGATGTTGGGGACAAGGGACACGGGGATGAGATGCAAAGCATGGAGTCACATATAGAAGGATTAGGCACTAATTCCCTTTCCAGAGCATCCAGGAACAAAGAGCCTGTGGTGAAAATAAAGCCACAGAGCTGAGGTGGGCACAGAAGGTTGAAATATGGCCAGGTTTGTACGGATTGGTGGCAGGGAAGAGGACAATCCATGAGCATGGAACTGTTGGGCCTTTGGGAGATCCCTCCCTGCTCCCAGGCCCCTTCAGGGAGCTGGGAAGTGCCACCAGGAGCTGGACATTCCATCCCGTGCTGCTTCACCTCCTGGAAGAGTCCGACACTCCTTGGGGGGCTGCTGGGAAAAGCATGAGGGACGTCTGGGAGCCTGGATGGGATAGAAGGAGAAAATATGTGTGGATGTGTGGAAAAGGAGCCTCTGACCTAAAAAAATGAAGTCTAGGAGAGGCTTGGAGCTTCTTTTGGAGCAGAAATTTGGGGGCCGAGAAAGCCAACCCTGGGGGCAGGGAGATGGCCAAAGAATGTAGGAGTGTCTCCAGGAGCAGGGGAATAACCTTGGAGAGTGACTTTTAGAGGAAAAGGACCCCCAGGAGAGTTTCCACCTCCCCAGGGACCTCCACACAAGCAGAAGAGAAACCAGAGAGGATTTTGGGGAATAAATGCTCTGGCTCAGCTGATCCAGGTCGATCAGCTTTGGTTTTTTGGGAGAAGATCTGCCAGGGCACACAGTGGGCAGAGATCCAACCCCATCCCATGGCATAACCTCACTGATCCCTGGGGGAATTCCATACCCTCACCATTAAACCCCACCCAGGAACATTTGCACTTCTACATCTCTTTATTGGTTGGATTTGCTGATCTTAAAGGCCTTTTCCAACCTAAACAATCGGGATCTGTCTCCTTTCAGGACCAAGCAGGACCTGCTGCTGTGCCATAAAATCCTGAAAAGCTGCCAGCACTGTCCTCTTCTTCCTGGGATGAACATTTTCCCATTTCTGGGACAAGCACAGCTCCTCAGGAGATCTCCTCACCCAGGATCATCTGATGGAGCAGCCCATCCACAGGGATCCCAGGGAACACAACAACCAAGCAGCAGCAACTGCAGGGAGGATTCAGGGAATATTCTGTGCATTATTCTGCTCTTCCCTTCTCTCCTCCTGGGCTCTTCCCTGGCTGTTTGAGGGGAAGGTGGCAGCGACATCCAGAGCTCCAGAGAGGCCGCTGGCACCATCTCTGGGCTCTCCTGAGGGGCCCTGGCTGCACCCCTGGAGATTTCACAGCCCACTGCAAGGGGGGATCAGCTCATCCAAACTTCAGGAATCTGCCCATGGAATGCTGAGCAGCACATCAAGCAAGGCCTGGGAGTGCACAGAGAGGAATCTGCAGACCTTCAATTCACTACGCTTCAACTCTTCCCAGATAAAATAAGGATTAGGAAGCCCATCCATCTTCGGGAGTGCTGTGGAAAATCAGTCCATTATTTGTGTCCCATTAATGTTCTCTGGGCCAGGGAGATTAATAATTCCATCTCCAGCAGCAGATTTGTACAGTGAGGAGTACAGAAGACAAGGGCCCACCCCAAACAAGCAGGCTGGAGAAGGATGTGAGGGATGGTTCATGGAATGTGTGCCAGGATTCCAGCCCAGGCCAGGCTGGGGCACCCAGGAGCTCTCCCAGGAGGAATGGAGCGCAGCTGCATCCCAATGCCAAAGCATTCCCAGAGAATCACGGACTGGGTTGAGTTGGAATGGTCCTTAAAAATCACCCAGTGCCACCCCTGCCATGGCAGGGACACCTCCCACTGTCCCAGGCTGCTCCAGCCCCAGTGTCCAGCCTGGCCTTGGGCACTGCCAGGGATCCAGGGGCAGCCACAGCTGCTCAGGGCACCCTGTGCCAGGGCCTGCCCAACCTCCCAGGGAACAATTTCTCATTCCCAATATCCCATCCATCCCAGTGGAAGCCATTCCCTGTGTCCTGTCCCTACATGCCTTGTCCCCAGTCCCTCTCCAGCTCTCCTGGAGCCCCTTAAGGCCCTGCAAGGGGCTCTGAGCTCTCCCTGGAGCTTCTCCTCTGCAGGTGAGCACCCCCAGCTCTGCCAGCCTGGCTCCAGATCAGAAAGGGACTCAGCCTGGAGAAAAGGAGGCTCAGGGGGGATCTTCTCCAGGAGGGTGGAACCACGTTGGAGTCGGGCTCTGCTCCCAGGGAACAAGGAACAAGACAAGAGGAAATGGCCTACAAGCTCTGCCAGGGCAGGCTCAGGGTGGACATCAGCAGGAATTTCTCCATGGAAGGGGTGGTCAGGCCTTGGCAGGGGCTGCCCAGGGGGGGTTGGAGTGCCCATCCCTGGAGGTGTCCTGGATAGGACTGGAGGTGGCACTGAGTGCTCTGGGCTGGGGACACGGTGGGGATTGGGCACTGCTTGGATTTGATGATCCTGGAGGGCTTTTCCAGTCTCAGTGGTTCTGGAATTCTGTGAAATACTTTCCTTTCATCCAAACCCCTCTCCTCAGTACAGACCCATCCTTTGAGCAGAGACCGATCTGAGGAAACCTCAGAGACAGAGCCTGGAGAATTCCAAGCAGCTGGAAAAGGCAGTGGCTGGACAGGAGCTGGCCGCTCCTCCTGTGCTGGGTGAGGCTCCTGTCCCACCCCCAGAGCTGCTGGGAAAGCCTAAAGGTGCTAAAATCTGGTTATTGAAGGATCCGGGAGTGCTGCACTGCTGCTCAGGGAGATTTATCCCCCATCTGTGCTTGTTTTCCTTCCACCGGCACACCTAATAAATATCCCCTTTTAAAGCAAAGCACCTCCATTTACAAACCTGTTAGCAGAGCTCTGGCATTTCCCAAGGATTTTGCCTCCAACATCCCCGCCTGCAAGGCCACGTGTTAATCCCCAGAACTCGCTGGGATTTCTCAGGCTGGAGGTCCCTCGCGTTTTCTCCTCTGCTAAAAAACAGATAATCCAAAATCTTCCAGCTGCCCACGCAGGTGAGAGCCAATAATCCTGGGAATTTGAGAGAGCGATTACAAACTGAAATTCCCATTTTAGACGAGCACATCAAGGCTCAGAAACCTTTGTTGTGCATGTAGGGAAGGGGAAAAAAAAATTTTAAAAATTAAAAATCACCAAATCCCAAAGCCCTGCGAGGCAGTAAGTAAAGTTTGGCAACTTTCAAATGCATTCCCTGTTGTTCCAAGCTGTTCCCTGTGGCTCCCCAGAGGGTTGGTCCATAAAGGATAACAACCTTTGCCTGCTGGGAGCTATTAGTTTAAATGGGAGCGGGCTGCTGCAGCATTTAAGTCTGATTAGAATGGTGTCATTGGATTTGTATGCACTGGGATCCATGCAGATGGATTTCACAAAAATTCCGAGAAATTACATCCAGGAAAGGGAGTTAAAAGGATGTCTCAATGCGTGGCAAGGCTCGCTCGGCTGACTGAAATTGCAAATAGAGGAGCAGGAAAAAGAAAAAGAAAACCACAAGGAAGTGAAAATGAGGCTGGGGAATTTAGGAACAGAATTCCAGGCTCTGGAATGGGCAGATGGATTAGGGATCAAAATGGCCACATATCTCTTCCTCATTTTTCATTAAATTCAAATTATTTTCATTAGATGTGTGAGCACATGAAATCATTGCTGGGTTACACATGGAACTGCACAAGATTCGGGATGCATGGTTACCCTCCATGCAGGTGTCACCCCTGGACTGAACCTTCTCCCATCCCAACATTTCCAGGCATTCCCAGGCCACCCTTCGAGCCAGGAAACCTCACCAGCTCAGGTAGCAACCCCCAGATTTCCACATCCTGGGAACAAGCAGGGAATTTGTCGCTGGATAAAGCCCCTGACCCAGAAAAGCATCGTCCTCTTACAACTCATTTGTCTCTCTTTGACTTGCAAATCTCAGGAATTTTCCACCCCAGTCAACTCAGCTCTCACCTCCCTCTGAGAGGGCAAGGCAGCTCAAAGGTTTTTGGTTTCCCTCAATGCTTTAGCGGCTCCTTTTGGGGGTTTTCTCACCCATGGAGCTGCTGGAACATTCCCAGCGTTCCCAGACACAGGGAGTGAAGCTGGGCTTCCCCAGCCGCCCCGGTGATGCCACAAAGGGTCACTCAGCCGACCCCAGAGTGCCCAGCACGGCGCAGTCGGAGCTTTCCAGCAGCTTCTTGGTTCCTAGAGCCATTGATGAGCTTTCACTTCATTAAAACAATCGCTAATAAGGCTGGCATTCTTCAGGCAGGCTCAGAGGCTGCTCCCTGTGCCCAAAGCCATGGCCTTGGCCTGATGGGGATGGAGCAGGGATGCTGGAATGAGGGAAAGGACAAGCAAGAGTCTTTAAACTGCGTGAAGCAGCCTGGTGAGCGTGGCCATCTTCATCCCATCATGTTCATCTTCATCCCATCCTTGGGAAGAGCTGGGATACAGAGGGGCACTGCAAACATCCCACTAATTCCACTGCCAAGGAAGGCAACGTTCCTTGATTTTCTGGCCCCACCCAGGCCCACTTCCCCAGCTCCAAAAGGTTTAACCCTTCCTTCCCTCTCCAAACCCTCCCTGCTTGGATAAACAGCGCCTCAGCCCCCAATAATCCTTTTTTTTAACATTTAACAAAATCTTTCTCTCCTTCTTAAGGAGAACAAAAAAAAAAAAAAAAAAAAAAAAAAAAGCACTTTCCCTATTTAGCAACATTCTTGTGATGTTTATTGGAACGGGCTGAAAGAGCTGAGGTTTGAAAATTAGGATCTGGCAAGGAAACAGTGTCCTCAGGGGCCAGAGAACAAACCTCTCTGGGAGGAAAGTGATGGGACCAGCCTTTAAAGGCTGGAAAATTGCAAACCAATGTGCTCAGCAGTATTTTCCTTTATGCAGTTCTTTTATTCTTAAGATGAAAATTGCTCGGGACAAAGGCATTGGTCTCATACCTGGGACAGTGTGCTCCTTCCTCTCCTCTTCCCTGTGAAAATGTGTGCTGCTTTGAAGAGATGTTCAGCACGAAGCAAATGCCAACGTGACCATTTTTAATGCAAATTCGCTGCCATCTCTCCCCTCTCCTCTAATGCTGCCTGGAAATGTGTGACAGTGCCTTGGCAGGGCTGTCACTCGGGGAGGAACAGGGGCCTGCGGTGCTTTTCCAGGATGAGAAAGTGCCTTGTTGGGTTTCCAGCCTCTGATCCCACCCGGACACGACAGCAAAAGTCTTTTCCAGCCTTCCTGGGGCTCGCTGCTCAGTCACTGCGAGGTTTTAATGAGTGGACAAAGCTGGTGGCATCACTGCAAGGATGCTCCTGTGGGCAGGGCTAGCAAAGTGCCCCTTGCACAGGCAGGGGTGGCCAGAGGTGTCCCCAGTGCCCCCTTCTTGTGTAGGGGTGTCCCGGTGTCCGTGGTTTGGGTAGGGATGGACAGAGGTGTCCCCAGTGCCCCTTTCTTGGGCAGGGGTGAGCAAAGATGTCCCAGTGCCCCTTTCTTGGGCAGGGGTGGGCAGGGGTGTCCCCAGGGCCCCTTGCCTGCGTAGGAGCAGGCCAAGGTGCTCCCAGTGCCTCTGGTTTGTGTCGGGGCAGGCACCGAGTCACGTCCCGCACCCCCAGTCCCGTCCTCCCCAGCCCGCACAGGGTTAAACCCTCTCTGCTCTGCCCGGGGCTGGGAATTGCGCTGGGGCCGCTGCCCTGCCCCTGTCCCCGCTCCGGGGGGACGCGGCCGTGCCTTTCCCAGCCGTTCTTCCCACACTTTCCCCGAGCGCGGCTCCGGTGCGGGGCCGGGGCCGGCGCTCCCCGCCCACGGAGCGGGGCGGGCAGGCCGGAGGTTCCCACAGCCCACGCCGGGAGCAGAGGAAGCGCAGGCCCCCAGGGCCGGCTCTGGGAGCCACAACTCGCCACAGCCCCCTGCTGCCGCCCGCCTGGGCCCGGCTGGGGATGCCGTGCCCGCTGCCGCACCCCCGGGCGCACCCGCGGCTCTCTCGGGGGCTGCGGGGGTAAATACAGCCAGGGGAGAGTGGCCGTGTGCCTTTTCCGTGGAACTGCATCCCCATCCTCTCCCGAGCAGCCCGCGCTGCTGCGACGCTGCCCATGCCCTTTGTGACCCAGGCACTGCCCGGGTGCACGCCCGGGGGGAGCAGCACCTCTCCTGATCACTGCTGTGGCACACCAATTGTGGAATTCTGGGATCACACAATCATGGAATGCAATGGAAGGGGTGTTAAAGCTCATCTCAGTCCACTTCATGCCATGGCAGGGACACTTTCCACTGTCCCAGGCTGCTCTGAGCCCTGTCCAACCTGGCCTGGGACACTTCCAGGGGCTGGGCACCCTGTGCCAGTGTCACAGCCTGGTCACTGTTCCTGTGCCCATAAAGGCACCTGAACACCACTCCTGGCCTGCGTCACCCCCTCCATCAGTGACACCACCCCTACAGGAGCTGGAGGAGCCCAGGAGCTCCTGCCCCAGCCTTTGGGGCTCCACACCACTCTCTGCAAGTCCTTCTCCAGGCCTGCACCTTCCTGCTACCCGGGGGTGCCTCCTGTGCCACAGAAATGCCCATCCTGGCTGCAGCTGCAGAGGGAACACGGGGGGTGGGGGTTCAGCCAGTGATGGGTCACCATTCCCAAAGCCTGGGAGGATTAACGAATTCTTACTCATTAATTAGTCCTGTCTGGGCAGCACACGTGCTACAGCAGGCATGGAGGAAAGGTCATTTCCTCCAGGTGCCCTTACACCTGGGCTTTGCTATGGAAACGACATTCCCAAGGCAGGGAATAGGAGGGTGGAGAGATCAGAGCCTGGGAACAGCATCCACCAGTGCCCCAACCACGAGAGTCCTGCCTGTGGCATCAGGTGACCCCACCTCAGACCAGGACCACCCAAGCTGATTTTCCCACCTGAGCACACCAGAAGATGGGAGGAGAGCTCCAGGAACCATTCCTGACACCCAGGGATGATGGGGAGGCCACGGGAAGCGGCTGGGAGAGGCAGCAGGCGAGGAGCAGCCGAGCTGTAATCCCACACCCTTGGCTATTTAATGCTGCTTATTGCAGCCCTCAATTCTCCCTCTCCCTGCAAGACAAATGTGATCGGTGCTCCATGAGCCTGCCCAGCCCTCCCCAGCCCCGCTGCAGCCAGCAGGGAGTTTTGCTGGGGGGCAGGATAAGATTGTGCAGATATAATAACTCCATTCATCACCGGGAGCAGGGCTGGGCGGGCGGCGCTTTGTAAATGGCTCGGGAAGTTTGGCAGCTCAGATGCCACCAATCTCCCTGACAGGCAATACCAGGGTGCCCTGGAGCCCCGAGGCAGCACAGCCAGGGCAGCCAGAGCTATGGGCACTGTGCCAGCCGGGACTCTGCTGCCCCATGGGGATAGGATGGAGGGGAAGGCTCTCCCTGCCTTGAGAATCCCAGGGAAATGCTCAGAGCAGCAGGAGAACAAGTCTGGAGGGGCTCATTCCCCAGGAATGAGAGATGGTCTGAGGCCAGAGCACCCACAGCTCCCACGGGACCCATCCTCAGCCTTCCTCAGATTCTGGGAGCTCTGCAGTTAAAATTACAAAATCACAGAAAACCTGGATTGGGAGAGAACTTAAATATCTCATCCCACCCCTGCCATGCAGGGACACCTCCCACTGTCCCAGGCTGCTCCCAGCCCTCTCCAGCCTGGCCTTGGGCCCTGCCAGGGATCCAGGGGCAGCCACAGCTGCTCTGGGCACCCTGTGCCAGGGCCTGCCCAACCTCCCAGGGAACAATTCCTTCCCAATATCCCATCTAACCCTGCCCTCTGGCAGTGGGAAGCCATTCCCCCTTGTCCTTGCTCTCCATCTCTTGGAAATCATCTCTCTCCATCTTCCTTGTAGTCCTCCTTCAGACACTTGGACCCTGTGGATGTGTTTTCTATGGAAAACCTGGATATCCAAGGATTTGGTGCTTCCCAGCTCACTCACACACTCAAACACAGCACTGGTCCGTGCGTCCCTCCTGTTCCTCCTGACTCAAAGCAGCATCTTCTGTCAGCCAAACTGTAAAAGGAATTATGGATATTTTTAAAAGAAAAGGTGCTCCAGCTGCATCCCACATTCCTCCTGGTTACCTTGAACCCCTGGGAAGTGCAACCCTGCTGCTGACACAGGGCTTGGATTCGGGAGCTTTATTAACCCAAATTCCCTGTCCTGATTCTCTCTGCTGATTCAGGACCTGCTGATTTCCATGCCCATCCATAACCTCCTGTGCATCCCTCCCTGAAAATTCCAGCTTTGCAGAGACACCAGCGAAGGACAGGGCTGTTAAACACTGCAGAGATTGTCCATTCCCATCTCAATTTTTTGGCCTACATCCATTTTTAGAGTTTTGGATTCCTTTTCTCAATTTTTAATTACCAAGTTGGTACAGAAGGAACATTGAACCCCACTAGTTTTGCTCCTATCTGTGCTTTTCATTAAAAGCCTGGCATCTGTGGAAGAAAATCCAAGAAAGACTTTGTCTTTCCTGACACAAAACAGCCTTCCTAGAGCTTAATAGAAATTTGAGTTAGGCTCTTGCTGCCAAGGATGCAAAAAAAATTGATTTTGTGTGTTCAAATTCATGCCTTATTTTTTGCAAAATATTTTCAGAGGGTGAAATTTCCCGTGCTTGCTTTCAGCAGAGTTTGCAGGAATGTGTTGAGCTGCTTGTCCATAGAACAGTGATTACCAATGTTCATTTTCAGGATTAAAATAAAAACAACAAACAAACGATTCTTGTCATTCCACAAAGAATTAGGGAGCTGTTGCAGCTTCCTACACACACATGCACAGTGTGAGGATTTCTCCACAAAATCCTTGGCACACCGAGGCTGGGTTAAAGGCAAAATAAATAAATAAGTGTATGACACAAATAATTATCAAAATGCCTCGGAGCAGCCCATATTTCAGCAGAGTAATGAAGGTAGGTACTCATTGTGCCCTGTCAAACCAAACAACTCACTTTTAGTATTCCTGCAGTTCTTTCTTCCAGGTAAGCACTATATTTACTTCTAGAATGCTATGGAGGCACTATATTTACTTCTATATTCCCCCTGCTTTTTATATTTTAAGGGAATGGCATTACAGGTGCATTAAATATGGGGATGGAGGAGCATTACTTGGAATATTCAAGGTTCTTCTCATGGGAGCACAGGGTGAAGATCTCCTGCCCAAGGGAGGGACCTCAGGCAGGAAAATCCAGGGGTTTGGATCAGGTCCCCCACCCGAACTTGAGGGAAGAGTCAGAGGGAGAAGAGAAGAGAGGTTTTCAGGCATAGGAGAAGGAATTGGGTAAATTCTTACAAATACTGAGGGGTCACAAGATCCAGAGTGGGTCAGGCTGAGGGCCCACAGGGCTCACCTGGTGCCACATCCCTGCTCCAGCAGGGCCATCCCAGAGCTCAGGGCACAGCAGGGTGTGCTCACAGCTCTGCAATGTCCCCAGGCAGGGACACCCCACAGCCTCTGCACCATCTGCCCAGGGCTGGCACTGCCCAGGGCAGCAGTTCTGCCTCCTGGGCAGGGGCAGCTCCTGGGCTCAGGCCCTGCCCGGGGCTCTGGGGCCATCGCTGGGCCTGGAGCAGAGCCTGGGGCTGCCCTGCCCTCCTGCACACAGGGATGGACAGACAGGGGACACAGGGACAGACAGAGGACACAGGGACACACAGGGACACAGGGACACACAGGGGACACAGGGACAGACAGGGACACAGGGACAGACAGGGGACACAGGGGGACACAGGGACAGACAGGGACACTCAGGGACACAGGGACACACAGGGACAGATGGGGGACACAGGGACAGACAGGGGGACACAGGGACAGACAGGGGACACAGGGACACACAGGGGACACAGAGACACACAGGGACACAGAGGGACAGACAGGGGACACGGACACACAGGGGGACACTCAGGGACACCTGAGGACATCCAGGAACACTCACAGACACTGAGGGACACCCAGGGACACACAGGGATACACAGGGGGACAGACAGGGACAGACAGACAGGGACACCCATGGACACTCAGGGACACCCAGGGACACACAGGGACACCCAGGGCTGAGGCCCCTCTCACTGGGGCTCCTCTCCAGGCTGAGCAGCCCCAGCTCCCTCAGCCTTTCCTGGGCACAGAGATGCTCCAGGCCCTTGCTCAGCTCCAGGAGCTCCTGTCCCTGCTGTGCTGAGGAGCCAGAGCTGGGCACGGCACCCAGAGGTGCTGGGCACAGGGGCAGGATCACCCCTGGCCTGCTGGGAATACTCTTCCTGAGGCACCCCAGGATCCCATTGTGCTCCTTGGCCAGAATTTATTATTTCTGTCATTTTCCTTCCCTGGAATAGGAGGGAACCACTCATCCTATGTTCCTTCTAAGTAAAACCTTCCTTGCCAGGAAGTGCTGGATATCCTTCTCAATCCCAGGTGCATTGGGAGTGCAAATGTCCTGGACAAAGGAGCAGGGAAGAAATCTCATGAGACAGAAGGTGACCAGCTGAAGGGGAGCAGTATAAGGACAGAGCACATGCAGATGTGGCTGGCTTGGACTGGGCAGACTGGGAGGAAGAGCTCCAGAGCAGGCAGGGCAGGAGCTGAGCTCTGGGAAATCCATTTGGGAATGGCCACAGGACTGTGCAGTGACAGCACAGAACAGCAACTCCATAAACGATGGACAGCACCATAAAAACAGAACACAAACCTAAAACCTTCCATCCTGTGAGCATCCCTGGAAACCAGTAATGCACAGCAGGACACGGGGTCATCAGAGCAAAATTCAAGGACTTTTGGCAGAGAAACTTCATTTTTAAGAAATTTATTGTTGATGCATGGAGTGAGTGTCCTGTGTGCATTCATTGTTTGGAAAACGAGCCCTTTCCCAGGGGCTGTGGTCTGTTCCTGCTGGGAACAGGATTCTCATCCCTGTTGTGGAGCCCTGGAGCAGCTCATGAGCATGAGGACAAAAGGAAGAGTCTGAGGGTTGTGATCCCCAGGATCAGCCTGGGTTGACTCCATTTGTCCTTTGTAATTATTTTTCCTCTCTTCTCTTCCATTGCAGCTTCATTGCAGGTATGTGAAAGGCAAAACACCTCACATGGAGATCCAGGCCTCCAGTGGTGTCCTCAGCAGCAGGAACAAGCCCTTTTCCTAAAAAATCCAGCCAGGACAACAGCCATCAGCTGGAAACAGCCTGTGATGGAAAGGATGCAAATGTGAGAGGCTGCACTGCCGCTCTCTGCCAATGACCTAATGAAGCACAAGAAGCGTTTGTGAGCGTGGCTGTGGAACAGACATTTACATAATGTTTGTCTGCAGCTCGGCTGTTACGCTGGGATGGCTCTGCAGGAAGGACAGGCTGTCCTCCTGGAGGTGGCACTGAAAAATGTGCTTCCCTCCGAGGCCAAGGGACAGCATTTGTATTCCTTGTTCCCAGGGAAATCGGCAGCCTGGGGAGATACTGGTCAGGTCACCCTGCCTTGGGCCTGCAGGGAGGGGGTAGGAGGCACCCAGCACCTTCCCAGGCACATTCCAGCCTGGAATGAGTGGCATCACTGTGCCAGGGTGTCTTAGGTTGAAAGATGTAGCTGGGTGTGAATTCCATCACCATCTCTCAGAGCTGGGGCAGTTATCCTCTGTTCATGGGGCAGTTTTCTTTATCTCTCCCACAGCCAATCCTCCCTCCAGGAGATCTCTGCTGTTCATGGCCACTGAGTGTCCCTGCATGGCTGAGAAAATTCCAGCATCCCATGGGGAGAGGCTCTGCCCAGGGGAGGAGCCAAACATTCCTACCTGGATACAATCTGACCTTGGGAACCCCACAGCAGCCTTTGCCCACTGCATTCCCAGAGGAGCAGCTTTCTGCCCCACTGCATTCCCAGAGGGAGCCCAGGCCCATCTCCAGCAGCCCTGGAGCTCCAGAGGAAAACTCCAGCCTTGTCCAGGCTCCTGCTCCAGCAGAAGCACAGCTGGCACTGCAGGAGGGCTGAGCCCCCATGGAATGGCACTGCTGCCACACCCTGACCCACAGGCTGCCAGGGCCTGCTCTGACTCTGGCAGGGTTTGGTTTTGTTTGTACTATTGCATTTGTATTTTTAGTTTTCCATGTAAAGAACTGTTATTCCCATTCCCATATCTTTGCCTGAGAGCCCCTTAATTTTAAATTTCTAACAACTCAGAGGGAGGGGGTTTAATTTTCCATTTCAGGGGAGGCTCCTGCCTTCCTTAGCAGACACCTGTCTGTTCAAACCCAGACACAGGGGAGAAGTGGGAGCAGTCAGGGGGCACAGGGTGGCAATCAGGAGCCACCAGCCCAGGGAGGTAAATGGGGACAGGTAGCTCAGGTGCCTTGGAGAATGAAATGGGTATTTCCAAACTATCCCAGTATAGGGCAGGAAAGGTATTTTCCAGCTGGGTGTTGGGAGCAGGGAGACAGGCAGGAGGTGTCAGGGAAGTGTTGGAGCACCTGCAAAGCTTGCACAGGTCAGCAAGGATAGCCAAGCTTGGGACAATGTGGGTTTTGTAGGAAATGATCTTTTGATCCAGTTTTACTTAATAAAACTGGAGAGAATCAGCCAGAATGTCACAGTTTGATTGAGGAGTGAAACAGAGAGAGTTAATTACTGATTGCAACCTGAGGCTCAAAAACCAGCCAGAAATCAGGGTTTGAAATGCTGCTCTCACCAGCAAAGCATGGGAAAAGCCATGGGAATGCCACCAGCCCCATCCCTGGGAAAGGGGCATGTCCATCCCTGAGCTCCACGGAGCTGGAGCCGTGCCCAGTCCCCACTCCCATCTGCTGGACCTGCAGGGGGGCTCAGATTGACAAAACTTCAGCTTCCCCATGGATTGGAGCATCAGAAATCCAGGAGCTGAGAGCGGACACCAAAATGGACTCTGATTTTAATTTTTCAAAGACTTCTATACTTAGAAGTCTCTTGTTGGCCCTCAAAGTGGACCTGTTACTCTCTGCTCTTCAGATGATTTATTAATTACAGGCAGAGTTACGGAGAGCTGCAGCTCCCCCAGTCCTGGTGATTTGTGTGAGACTGGGAATAAAAGCCATCACCCTTTGCAGAAATAAACCCCACATGCCCAGGCAGGAAAAAAAAAAGGAATGTCATCCTTAAAAACTACACCCAAACACACACAAATATCTATTCAGATATATATATATATATATATATTTATATATAGCATTTGGTGATGTGTCTCATGCTTCAGGACTGAAGCTATTTTTATGCTTTTCATAAATGACCATGGAAGAGCATTTCAAATGAAGCTCAAAGAATAACATCCTTTTGTTCCCATGAACAGATACAGCCAGAATGGTCTTGGCTGAGAAATAAAATCAGACTTTGAGAAGAGGAGACAGAGCAAAGTTACCTGAATAGCTGCAGACTCAGAACTTCTCATCTCCCTGTCACTGCATGAGAGATTTCTCGAGTTTGGAGAAAGCTCTGGGTTCCATCTTAGGAGGGACACAAAGAACAGTATAAAGTCTCCTTCTAATTCCCAAAAGAATCATTTGATGCTCTTTTGGAAGTGGTTAAATGCCCTGAAGGTCTCTGGAGGTGTGTTAATTATGGACAACCCAATTCTGCCCTCATGGATGCTCAGCCATGGAAGATATTTCAGGTACAGCAAGGCAGACACATCACAACTCTAATAAATAGGTGGATCCTTTATTAAATGTAAAGAGAGAGCCAGGATTGGAGGGAGAAGATTATATTGGTTTGTCCTGGATAAATCAAACAGAAGAGCTCAACTTTATTTCTGCAGCAGAGAAGGTTCAGAAAACCCCAGACAGGTTTGGGTTGGAAGGAACCTCAAAGCTCACCCAGTGTCACCCCCTGCCATGGCAGGGACACCTCCCACTGTCCCAGGCTGCTCCAAGCCCTGGTGTCCAACCTGGCCTTGGGCACTGCCAGGGATCCAGGGGCAGCCCCAGCTGCTCTGGGCACCCTGTGCCAGGGCCTGCCCACCCTCCCAGGGGACAATTCCCAATTCCCAATATCCCATCCATCCCTGCCCTCTGGCACTGGGAGCCATTCCTGTGGATATTCTCAGTTCAGTCAGAGAGAAAAGAGAGAGAATTCTCCCAGTCCTGGGAGAGTCCTGGGAAAGTTAGGAGAAGGAATGAAAACAATTTATTATCTCTCTTTCTGTTCATATTGTTTATAGATGTGTTCTACCACCGTGTGCTATTCATAGTGCACCAATGGTGTGAAAGGTTTTCACTTTGAGACCAATCATATTTCACCTTAGTGATGCTGTTATAAAAGAGGAACGCTACTTCTTAATAAAGATCACTCTTTTGCCTTCTGAAATCGTACGAGTCATTTCACCCATTCCCTAGCTCAACAGCATCAATTCCTGTGTCCTGTCCCTCCATCCCTTGTCAATTGTCTCTCTCCATATTTCCTGGGGCTCCTTCAGGCCCTGCAAGGCCACACTGAGCTCACCCCAAAGTTTCTCCTCCCCAGGTGAACAATCCCAGCTGTGCCAGCCTTTGCTCCCAGCAGAGCTGCTCCATCCTCTGCTCATCCTGGAGCCTCCTCTGGCCTGGCTCCAGCAGCTCCATCCCCCTGCAGTGGGATGAACACAGGGATTGTGTCAGGACAAACATTCAGGATGCTCTTGGTGTGAACATGAACACCAAACAGGCTGAAGAAAGGAAAAAGTGGGGATATGGAATTTTTTGGGGTGGCTATCCCACATTATTAACCCCCCAGTGGAATCTGTACCCCCTGACACCCCTTCCCTGCTCCCTGTGGGGCTCCTGCAGCCTCAGGGATCCTCTGCACATCCCTGGGCTCAGAACCTGCTGCTCCAGCTTCATCTGAAGAAACCACTCCAGATAATGCATCTTTATTTGTTTTGGAGGAATTAGATTTAAATTCTCCCAGAAATTCAATGAAACTCCTTTGTAATAGACAGCACAAAGCCCACGAGCCCACGCTCTGCATGCCTTCAGAGCAGAACATCCATCTTTGCAGCACTCAGGTAATTCCAAACTGAGGGCAAGTTTTTGGGATAGAGACACCTGCATTAGAGCCAGGTCTTGAACCAACAAGGACACAGCCTGACCTGTGGCTCCTAAATAAGGCTTTAGAAAATACAGGATTTAGAAAATCCTCACCGAGAAAGCTGGGGAATCCAAAAGGTTTCAATGTGAGATGTGAAGTTAGGAGCTGAAATTCCTTTTCAAGACCATCAGCAGGAGGAGGACCAAATAAAAGCTGTCACTGTTATTTTTCTTGTTGTCATATGGTAACAAGCGAAAGCAGAATGGGGCTTTTGCATCAGAGGATATAATACAGTCTGTAGGTGTTGGGGAAGAAAGGGGAAGGACGCAGCAGAGGGGAGGAGGGGAAGACGAGGGGACAGTTACATCAAACTGCAAAGATGAAGCCATTTTGAGCAAGAAGGTTGAAAGAAACTGAAAAGCCACGAAGGTGGGAAGGTTTGTGCTGCTGTGCTTGGGGGTATCCATGTGGGACTGTCCTGGTGTGGGAATCCTCACAGAGCCACAGGCATCATGTCCAGTGAAGGCTGAATTTCTGACTTCCCCAGGGGATGAGGAAAAGGCTCAATTTCTATTTCCTACAAAGAATGAGGAAGAGTATGAATTTCTATTTCCTACAGGGGGTGAGGAAGAGGATGAATTTCTTTCTTCCTACAGAGATGAAGAGAAATATTTTCTATTTCCTACAGGGAATGATGAAGAGGATGAATTTCTGACTTCCTACAAGGGATGATGAAGAGGATGAGATCCCCTCAGCTGCCTCCAGGGGTTCCACAGCCACTGGATCCAGCACAGGCTTTCCAATGCAGCCCCAAATCCAAAGGGAAAGGGGAGGTTTCCCTTCGCTCCAGGGGAAAATTTCTTGCTGATTCTATTCCCACTGCCAGCTGGAACATGGGACAAATCCTGCTGCCCCTGTGGTGTCCCTCAGCAGGAATTCCTGCTCTGGGGACACCAGGCCATGGGACAAGTGTCCCTCTCAGGCAGGACAGGGTCGGGGTGCTCAACCAGGGCCTGGCATTAAGGCAGCAGCAGAGATAAAAACCCGAGTAAAACCACAAAAGTGCAGAGCGTGGCTGAGCCGTGGGGCAGAAGGGAAAAGCACCACACAAGAAATTGATTCCATTAAAAAGTAATCTCAAATTTAATAAAAGTTATGATTTGATTATAGCCGTAGAACCGCAGGGCAGGGGAGGGAGCACGGGGAGAGCTGGGGGGAGGCACCGGGGAGGGGAGAGCAGCTCTCAGGGCTGGCTCAGCCTCCTGAAGGGCTCTCCCAGCCTGCCTGGGCATGCTGGCTACTGCCTGCTGCTGCCTGGCTACCTCCTGGCTACCTCCTGGCCTGTCCTCCCCAACCCCCTGCACTCCCTGCACTCCTCTGTCCCCACTTTGGGATCAGGCTCGGGGGCAGAGCACAGGGGAGGATGGAGAGGATCATGAGGGAGCTCCTCCAAATAAAGCCAGCATTTATGAAATCAATGCCTCAATGTGCCTGCACGGATGCAGGGAAGTCCTTCATCATGCCAGGAAACGCTGCTGCTTTTCCAAAGGCTGTGGCACGGGAAAAGCCACTGCTCTGCTCCAGGCTGGCTTCTCCTGCAGGGCACAGCAGCCCCACATCCCCCTAGGGATGAGTCCCACCTCCCCTCCAGGCTCAGAGGGCTGAGACAGGACAGACCCCAGGGGATCTGCCCACCCCAGGAGCAGCAGATGCTGAGCTGAACCCTGGGGCTGTCAGCAGAGCCCAAATGTTGGAGGAGCTGCCAAGGCTGAGCCCTTCAGTGCCCAGGGCTGTGACACCTCTGCTGCCTTTGAAAGCTCTCCTTGCTCAGTCCAGGAGTATCCCCTTCCTCCAGCTCCAGTGGGGACACAATTCCTGGTCACAGTGTGGCTGGAGCCTCCCTGGGGGCCCAGCTGGGAGGGTGACACCAGTAAAAGGCTGATGGGGATGTGGGGAGGGGCTGGTCCCAGCCTGGTGTTGATCCAGACCCCACATTCTCCTAGAGAATGCAAGTGGTTCCCCTCATTTTTGCTGGGAGAGGGATGGAAAAGGCCTGGGAGGGACAGGAGGAGCAAGATGGGGAGATGGTTTTGCCACTTGAGCCAAGTAGAGGTGAAGGAGAACTTGCTGGTTCCCAGGAGGGCTTTCCTTACCTGATCAATCAGAAACCAAACCCTCCAGCTCTGCTGTGCAAAATAGAGAAACACACACAGATTATTTGCCTTGTTGGAGTAATGCAAAGTCTCTACATTAAAAAAAAAAAACCAAAGAATGAACTGATCTGTGAGTCACCATCACACTGGAATCTCTGGTTGTCCCCTCTTCAGTTCTTCTGTTCTCATGGAAAAATTTGGCAGCTGGATGGCTGCCAGTGCCTCAGCAGTAAATGCACATGAAGGATTCCTGTGTTTATACAATATTGTTCTAGGTAAAGATAGTCCTTTAAATGCAGGTGACAGGCAGTGGCTGTGAGTGCAGACACCTCTGGAAAGGAGGGAAGAGAAATTAATTAATCCAGCCCCAATTACCTGGGCTTTACCTTTTAAGCTGAGCTATTACATTATTTGAAAGTCTAGTTAGGGAAGTAAAGAACAAAAGAAGAAAACAGCCAAGTGTTAGGACTGAAAGAAATCTGATAATAGGAATTAAAAGGGATCTAATGCTGGTGTAAAGCCTGCTGCTAAATGGGAATGATAAAATTGATGGAAGTGTTGCTGAAAAGTTAAATATGTTCCAAAAATATTTCTGCTTAGTAATTAAAAGAAGCCAGAAGGATGGAATATTGCAAGTTTAAGGAGCTAAGGAGTTATTTTTCATTCTAAACTGTAACTGTGGTAGTTATTAAATTGTATTATTGAGGCAAATGCATTTAAATTAGAGATGCTGTGCACTGGGCTTTGGAGAAACTCCTGAGGAACTTGGGGCTTAATGACACATCCTGTGATAATGTGGAACACTGGGGAAGCTTCAGTGAGAGGGGAGCACTGGGCTGAAACACAGACCAGAACCACATTGCTGAAGTGAGTTTGCTCCACACTGTTCCTCCATAAAATAGCAGGGCAGCTGCTAAAAAGATAGAGCTGATAATTAATTGAGAACATTATTAGAACAGTTTATTACAGCCACTCAGCAGGATTTTCTGGTGAATTATTGAGGATCAGGCAGGATAACCGTGGGAGGGACTTTCCTGGGTGCCTCCCTGGATCACACCCGGAGCTGGAGGATGGACAACAGCAACTCCACAACAGGAATTAAATCCAGGGCTTCAGAGAAGCATCCTGAAGCTTCACAAGCCACAGATAATCCTCCAAGGTTCCTTAAAGCTCTTAATTTCAAGTCTAAAATATCAAAGACTTCAAAAACAAGGAGAGGGAGATTGTGAATGTGCCACTGCTGTGGGTTCCTGCAAAAGGAGGGTCTTGGCCTGATAAAAACGCCCAGGAGGCCTTTGAGAGTGCAATTCCATGTCATAAAGAAAGTAGGAAATAGAAAGGCATCCCTATGATCCTTGATTTAAGAAAAATCTTCTTGATCCCAAATCTGGTGATCAGGTCAAGATGCATCTTCCCAAACCAAATCTGCCTTTACCTGCAGCTGCTTGTTGGTGTTGCAGAAGGAAAAAAAACAACCCCAAACCCCCAGTAATACATCCAGTGGCAGAAATAGGAATTCTTCCTGATCCCTGAGCCCTCAGGATTATATAGAGCCTACTATGGAATAATAAATACATGTCCTTGTGTCCCCTTTAGATAGACCCAGGTGTCCCCTCAAGCCCCAGAGGTTCAGAGGAACATCCAAGAGCTTCACAAGCCACAGATAACCCTCCAAGGTACTTTAAAGCTCTTAATTCCCACTCTAAAATACCGAATTCTACAAAACCCAGTGAGTCAGAGGAAGAAAGGAGAGCCTGTGAATGTGTCACTGCTGTGGGCTCTGCAGCAGGAGGTATCAGCCCAGTCACAGCATGCAGGTGACAATTTCTCACTGCTTCCTGTCTGGAGGAGGACAAGGGCTGGCGTGGGATGCCCTGAGGTGTCTGCAGTGAGGTGTCATGGATTTGGGAGCTGCCTGTCCTGGGGAAGGGCTGGGCAGCTCTGCCAGCCTGCGAGGGAGCTGGGCTGACTCAGAGGGAACCAGGGCTGCTTTCAGCAGGAAACCAGAGACGGGGACTTGAGAAACTTCGAGCTCTGTGCTGGGAGAGGAGCAGCTGCCTCTTTCTCCTCCTGTTTTCCCTCCCTCCCTGATCTGCTGCTCTCAGAGTGCTCTGACTCAGCCTGTGAGGGGAAAAGTGGAGCTCGCTGTGAGCTCCAGCACTGTAATCACAGAATCCCAGAATATCCTGAGCTGGAAGGGATCCACAAGGATCACGATCCAGCTCCAGACCTCCCAACAATCCCCCTGTGCCTCCCTGGCAGCGCTGTCCACAGGCTCCTGGAGCTCTGGCAGCCTTGGGGCCGTGCCCATTCCCTGGGGAGCCTGGGCAGTGCCAGCACCCTCTGGGGAAGAACCTTCTCCAAAATCCAGCCTGGCCCTGCCCTGGCCCAGCTCCAGCCGCTCCCTGGCTGCTGTCCCTGTCCCGGAGCAGAGCTGGGAGCGGGCCCTGCGCTGCCCTCACAAGGAGCTGTGGCTGCCATGGCTGCCCTCAGCCTCCTCCTCTCCAGCTGAACAAACCAAGTCCCCTCAGCTGCTCCTCACGAGGCCCTTCCCCACCCTCACGCCTCCTTTGGACACTCTCTAATGGCTTTTCCTACACGGTGCTGCCCAAAACTGCCGACAATATTCCAGGGGAAGCTGCCCCAGCCCGGAGCAGAGCGGGACAGTCCCTCCCTGGCCTGGCTGGGCCTGATCCCCCAGGACACGGCCGAGATTGAATTCAGGATTTGGTGTGGGGAAACCAGACTGGCCGTGGGGTATCACTGTCACCGCCAGAAGTGAAGGGATGGGACTATTTTCAAGTTAAGAATGATTTATTGTTTACATAAACATCAATCTCAGAGGCCATGAGATTTGACAGGAGCAAGCAGTCAGCCATAGCTCAAAAGTCACAAGTTTTTTCATTACAAGGCTGTATATAACTTTCTAAACCAATAGACAGTTGCCGTAGGATTTATTTTGTTTTTCTAACTTATCACCTTTAGTTACTTCAACTGCACTGTGGATACTTTTATCTAATGGGCTTCTAACTCACATGCACACATATGCTTCTATTATAACTTTTAAACTCTTAACTTATTCTATACAACGACACCCTTACATTGTAAACTCTTCACCATCTCATCAGTACAGTTTCTCACTTAAGGCATATTCTCACCTACAATTAGAGAAACATAAGTTTATGATTTTTTTGCTTAATATCTGTGTATTGCATTTTTACATCAAAGCTTCTTCTAAGGCTGTAGATCAAATCTTTCAGTGTCTGTGGAAGTTTTGGTTTTTCTGGTTCCTACAGGGGGGCTGAGAGCAGAGGGTCTGCTGAACCCTCCACACACAGATCCAGCTCCAGGAGCCCTGAGGAATGCTGTCAGAGCAGCACAGCTCCTTCCAAACCTGTGGGACTGGGGGGTTTTGGCATCATGACAACTGCTCTTGAGACAGCTTCAATTCTCCCCCTTCTCATCAAGGTTTGCTTTTTAAAAATGTGTTGTTTCTCTCAGATACATGAGGAACAAGAGTTCTCAGCTTTGTGCAGTGGGTCCTTAGGAGGCTTTTAAGGAAATCCTCACCCAGATGGATTTGCACTTTCTCCTTCTGCTTGGAGCTGAGTCACTGGAACTGCAAACTGTGGTCAGCACAGACATTTGCATGCGTGATTCTGTTTTTATCTGTGAAGCTGATGCCTGCTTTAGAGTTGGGGACGGCGCTCTTTAAGTAAAGACCAAAATAATTGGAAATTCTGGGATTACCTGAGCCCTGGCAGCCTCAGAGCTCAGAGATGAGCAGGACAGAGAGGTCTCAGCTCATGGGTGTGGCTGCACCAGGAACTGAGCTCCATGTTCCTACTGGCCAGAATTAGGTTAGGCCCAAGATTGTCCTCAGAAAATCACAGGAATTTTCTAGAGAAGGAACAGCCCCTGGAGGATCTCTCTGTGCTGATGGCTCCAGAGAGATCTGGAGAAGCTCTGCTGTTAGGAAAGGCTGGGAGAATTGGGAATGTTCAGCCTTGAGAGGAGAAGCTTTGGGGTGAGCTCAGTGTGGCCTTGCAGGGCCTGAAGGAGCCCCAGGAAACCTGGAGAGAGACAATTGACAAGGGATGGAGGGACAGGACACAGGGAATGGCTCCCACTGCCAGAGGGCAGGGATGGATGGGATATTGGGAATTAGGAATTGTTCCCTGGGAGGGTGGGCAGGCCCTGGCACAGGTGCCCAGAGCAGCTGGGGCTGCCCCTGGATCCCTGGCAGTGCCCAAGGCCAGGCTGGACACTGGGGCTGGAACAGCCTGGGACAGTGGGAGGTGTCCCTGCCATGGCAGGGGGTGGAATGAGAACAGCTTTAATCTCCATTCCAACCCAAACCATTCTGGGATTCCATCATCTTTTTTGATCCCCTGAGGATTTGTTTGCAGGTCATCCAGCTATGAACTGGAGCAGCTCCTCCCCATGCTGCAACCCCTTTATCCCATGTGCTCCACAGAAGTTTTTGGACTCCTATTTCCCATCTCTTCTCCTTACCTCTTTCAGGCAATGAACATTATGGATTGCTGGACTGGGGCACTCTGGATGGGTGGAGGAGTTGAAATTTAGAAGTGCAGGAGCTGAGAGTTGAAAATGCCATCTGCAAGTGACAATTAAACCTTGGAATGTCCCCAAAATGCAGAGAGGAGGAGGGGCTGCACATCAGCAGGCTTGAGATGGAGAAGGATCAGGTACCAGGACATCCCATCTCTTCTCCCAGCCCCAAATTCTGCATGTTGTGAGCAGCAGTGCCACACTTCAGTAGTACTGAGCTGAGGCTGCTTCCAGAGGCTGTGGGATTGGGAGGGAACATTTTCCTGGCCTTGCATCCTTATCCCAGCAGCTTTTGTGCCCAGATGGAGCTGCCCTGGCCCTCAGGACACAGCGTTTACCCCACCCACCCTGTCTGTGCAATGCTCTGTGCAGGAGAAGGCTTTGTATACAAAATGTGTTGCCAGGCTCTTTGGAGGGGGTGGAATGTGAGTTTTTCTCCCTGTTTTCCAGTATCTTTGGAGTCCCGGGGAAATGCGATGTTTCATCAGGCCCTGATTTTGCTGCTGAAGCAAAATCCTGGCTGCCACTCATTTCTGTGTGGGGCTGTCACAACACTGCTTTGGACCTGACTTTTTTTATTCATTATTGATCATGGGAAATTGTTTCGAGAAGAGGGATGTAATTTATTTATCACCGAGGCTTCCAGCGGAATGTGATTTGCGCTGCAGTCCTGTTCCCTGAATTGTGCTCTGGCAAATATGATAAGGCTCGGGAAGTAGGACAGCTTTGATGCTGAGGAGTCACTCTTAACATCCCAAACACTGCTGGGAAAGGGCTGCACCCTCCCTTCTGTGCCTCCTTCCTGCTGTGCCAGAGGCTCCTCTGGCAATCTCCACTCCCCCTCTGCCTTTGGTGGCAATCAGGAGGGCCTGGAGCACCCCAAACCCTCCTTTATCACATCCCATCAATATTTTCACCCTTGAGAAGCTCATGGGAAGTGGTTTAGGCAGAATAAACTTTTTTATGGCAGGAAGTGAGCGAATGGAATTAACTCCGTCGTAAAGGTTATTTGCCAGCCAATAAATAGATACTTTTAAGGGCAGACTCTGGTATTATTCCATCTGTCAGAGCTATCCCTGACTTTAGGATTCAATATTTTTATATGGCAGCGTGTTTATCCTCGCCATGAAGTGAGGTTTGAGGGGAAATCCGAGATTTGAGTACCCCCAGCTGAGCAATATTCACTGGCATCTATTGCTTTGAGGTAGCCACAGGAGCCTATTCCAGCTGAAGGCAGATTATGACCTCCACAGATGATGTCAAGAAGGGGGAAAATCCTAGAACTGCTGTTATAATCTGTAATAATCTCAGCCTGGCATTGATCCTGTACTTTTTTACCCAGGGCAATCCCATTGTTTCATTTCTTCTGTTCTCCCTTCACTTCTGATTTCATTCTTCCCCCCCATAAAAGTCTGGAGTGTCCTCCTGCACTCCTGCTGCTGTTGTCCCCAGGATTTTAGTGTGAACATTTGAAAAATAAATAGCAGCCAAGGAGCACATTCCCTTTTATTACAGCAGTTCTCCCTGCGTATGCAATGGTGAATTAACTCCATTTCCACGAGTCTCTTGATTTTTATGTAGCAGTGGAGAGGAGCTCAGGCCATAAAACTTGTTTGGTCCTGTCCACATTCATGTTGTTAAATATCTCAGGACACCCCAGTGGAGCCCATGCTGCTCCTCTCTTTTTGTGCAGCTCCTTTTCAGTGTGTTTCCATCTTGTTTAATTTCCCTTAAAAGCCAGAAAATCTCCCCCAATCTGTTTCTTTGCCTCTTTCTGAGCCTGCCTGTTATTGTTGGGGAGTTCTAGCATGACACTGCCTCAATATAGGCAATTTTCTCCTGCAAACACGTTATCATCACTGCTCCAATCCATTTATTGCTTGAGAACCTCTGGGGCAGTGCCTGCTCTGCTCCACTGAGCACCACAGATAGACCCTGGCTGCTCCTAAAGCTCTCAAATTGGTGCCCTGCTCCACTGGCTGGGGCATTTCAGCCAAACCTGTGGCTGCTAAAGAAACATTTTCCTCTTCCTGGAGCTTTTGTGACTTGATCCTGCTGTATCCCTGGGTTTATGGTGGTGGATGTGCAGGCTCGAGCTCGGCACCTCGTTTATTGAGTTACTTTTATGGCAGCAGCTTCCATCCTTCTGTCTTAATCTCATTTTATGGGTTTTTTTTCCCCCTCTCCCAGCCTTCACAGCCGTAAGTATCTCTGATATTTAAATGCCCACATACATGATCAGTGGATCTTTAGAGTAATATTTTTATTTAGTTAATGCCAGGCCTGGCTCCCTTTCCGAGGAAATCTCACACTCACATCGCATGAGCTCTTCTGCAGTGGCCACAATAGCAATAAATAGGTTTATTGCTCTTGTCAGAGACATATGTTTCAAGGCCAGCAGGGCCTTTATGATTATTTGGTTGGAGATTATGGATTGCTCAGAGCAGAACTCAAAGCGCTGAGTCAAAATTAATAATGTGGAGGGGACTTTGCGTGATCCGAATGCCTCACTTGGGGACACACAGCCCTGATGGAGGTGGCACTTGAGCCTGGCTTGGCTGCACTCCTGGGAGCAGCCAGCTCCCTCCTCCGAGCCCACAGAGCTTTCCCAAAGCTCCCAGAGTGGTGGGGAAGAGCAGCCACGTGCTCACAGTTTTCTTTGCACCGTGGAAATGTCAGGGCTAATTTGCAGTTTGTGTTCCTGCAGCAGCAGGACCTGGGCATGACGGGGGCTGCCAGCAAGCTGGCAAAGTCTCCCAAGCAGTCCCTGAATCTCTGCATCCTTCTGGTCCTGCAGACTCGATATTTTTGCTGGGAACTGCTGTTCCCAGAGATGCCATCTCCAAATGACACAGCTCCCCCAAAAGCTCGTTGCTCAGGGGGTCTTTAAAGCCTCTCTGCTGCACTTAGGCCCCGCTGAGCTGTGCTGCTGATTATGATGCTCTGCAAAGAGTTGTTTCACAACTATGATTTTCCAATTACTTAAATCACCTGGAACTGAGGAATAAACCAGAGCTCCCTGTTATTTCTCTCTTTTTCTCTGCTCGTTTTGAGGGGAGTTTTTGGTCCTGTTTTGCTCCCTGCAGAGAGCACTGCCTGATTCCTGGGGGCTACCTGGATGCAGGTGTGTATCCCACCCCCCTCCCATCGCAGGTGGGCTTCAATTGGAATTCAGGACATTCCTGCAGGGATCCAGGATTCTGGAGGGCTGCTGCAATGGTTCACAGGGCACAAGGACACATCAGGAAGCTGAATTTCAGAGCCCTCATTTCCAGCTCAAACAGAGCTGGATTTCTCCTGTGGGGAGAGGAGGATGTTCCAGTACCTGTCAGACCCATTTGCTTTGGGAGGTCACAGCCAGAGGTTTAGAAAAGGGATACAAAAGACTAAAAAATGACCCACAGGGGCACCTCTGACTGCTCCAGGCTGCTGGAACACAGATCCAGATCTGTCCAGAGCTTTGGGGTGGGTTTGCCCAGACTTCCACCATATTGAAAAGACCCACCCTAAATATTAGATGGAAAACACACCAAGAGAGACGGAAAGGGAGCAGATGGGACAGAAGGGAATGTTCCAAAGGGTTATTAACAGCTCTTCCCATGCCCAGGGTGTCCCTGCAGGCAGACCCTTGATTACAGACTTGGTTTAGGCAAGTGATTAATGGATTTTGGGATTGCAGCAGCCACTTCTCATCCCAGATCTTCCCACTCTCTCCCAGGCCTGGCTCCTCGATCCCTGTCCCTCGCTGTGGGATCTCTGACAGGTTTGCAGGTTCCCAGCCCCAGCATCCCAACCCTGATCCCACCCATCCTGTGCCTCCAGCTCCTTCTGCCTGGAGCAGTGACTTGCCCTCTCTCCAGGGTATCCCACCTGATCCAAACTTCTTTTAGGAAAGGGAGACAGCTGGGAATGTGTCTGTTCCACACGAGGTGCTTCCCACAGGCCCTGGTGACAGCAGAGGGTGGGTGGGTGTGCAGTGGATAAATTCCCATGACAACATAAATTGTTTTTAGTGGATGGGGAGAGAAAACTGGATATGGATTTAATACAAAGCCACTCAAATCTGCTTGGGTAGGGGAGCCTGGTTATCCATATATATATTTCATAATTCCCAGCCCTTTTACAGGACACACTCATTAAAAGCAGCTGGAAGTTGGAATTACCTACCCAGAGCAGTTCACCAGATTGTTGCTTCCGTGAGAACAATGTTATAAACCACGTACCAGGGAAGTTGTTTTAATTAACCAATTATCTATTCCAAGTTTCTCGTAGCTCTCTTTATCTCTGTTCTTTAGCTACAGTACAATATGGAAATGAAGGTAAATGAAAGCACTTTATTAGGCAAAACAGAATGAACCAAGAAAATAAGAAGTTACAATGAATGAAACACAGGCCACCCAAACATGCTTGGAACATGTGAAATGGGGGGGTTTAACTGTGGTTGTTGAAACATGGATATTAGGAATTAAATCAGTTAATCCACGTTATCCTGCAGCTCCACAGGCAGGCTGAGCTGTACCTGCCGTGCTGGAGGGGCCCCTGGGAGAGTTCATATCCCTCACCATCACCCCAGGAATTTGTTTCTGGCCTCAGCATTCCAGCTGTGCCTGCCCTGTCCCACATCCCCTGGAAGTGGGAGCAGCACTGAGGAATTTTCTGGATTTCCCCATTAATGGTCATTCAGCACATCTGTTCTCAGTGACAAAACCCTGCTGGCACAAAAAGCCCCAGCCTGTGGTCACAGGGGAGGTGCCATGACCGTGCTGAGCCACCACGGCCTGGATGAGAGGTCCTGGTTATCCCACAAGGATCCCACACCAGGAAAAAAGCCCTGGAGAGAGGCAAACCTTCAGTCCAGGGTGTGGGGGCTTTGTTGGGCACGGCCTGGGAGCTTGCAGGTAAAAAGCTCATCCCGGGAACAAGGAACTGCCCGGAGCAGTGCCCTCTAAGCAGTGCTCTCCAGTGCCCTCTAAGCCTCATTCCACTGGGATCAGCCTCCTTCCAGTGGGATCAATCAAGTTCTGCAGAACACACCTCAGGGAAGGCTCCATCCCAGACCCATGGGATTGAAGAATCCCTTAACTCTTTGTTCCACACTTCCTGAAATGACCCTGGGGGCACTTGGGAGCAAATCTCACCCTCTGCTCCGGGCAGTTCCTTGTTCCCGGGATGAGCTTTTTACCTGCAAGCTCCCAGGCCGTGCCCAACAAAGCCCCCACACCCTGGACTGAAGGTTTGCCTCTCTCCAGGGCTTTTTTCCTGGTGTGGGATCCCTGTGGGATAACCAGGACCTCTCGTCTGGGCCGTGGTGGCTCAGCACGGTCACAGCACCGCCCCTGTGACCACAGGCTGGGGCTTTTTGTGCCAGCAGGGTTTTGTCACTGAGAACAGATGTGCTGAATGACCATTAACGGGGAAATCGAGGAAAACTGAGGATGGGGTGGCTTCCAGGCTGTTCTCAACCTCAGAATTGCTCCCACCCTGCAGCAACTACTCTTCTTGTAAATCTAGGACAGCGCTGAACCCCCAAGTCCCTCACAAGCCTTTCATTCAGGTGAAAATCACTCAGGTAGGAGCTTCCAGAGGAGAATTTGGACACCAAGAGGCATCTTGTCACTTGGGTAAAGCAGACACAATGATCAGCTCCGTGTGGGGCTTATCACCTGGAGCCAGCAGGGGAGGGAGAGCTCCAGCTGCAGCTGCAGTAGCAGGGACTGGCTTCCCAAGATAAACCAGGAGCACATTCAAGTATTTTCTCTCCAAGTGATATGAAAGTCATGTTGTTGCTCCACATCTTACGAGGCCGCTCCCTAAGCAGAGGAAGTTAACGAGATGTGGGTTGTGGATGTGATTTAAGGACTGGTGGCTGCTCCTCCAGCTTTCCCTGGGATGTTTGGTGCTCCAGGGAGAGGAGAGCAGAACAAGGGATGGGGGTTTAGTCAGCCCCTTCTGGGAAGTGCCTGTGGTTCCTGGCACTCACTGATCAGAGGGGTTAAAATGAGAGTCCCACCTGGAAGCACCTCCTGCTCCTTCCCGAGCAGGGAACAAAGCCCGTGCTGCATTTTGGCTGCTCTGGGAATGCAAAAGGAGGAGCATCCTCAGTTTGGGTGAAACAGCTCCAGCATCTCTGACCCCTAATTAATTGTGCAGCTGGAAGTTCTGCTGGAATGGCTGTTAATTGAGGCCCTGGCCAGTAATGATTGCTGGGAGGGGCAGCCCCCGTGCCCTGCTGACTGGAGCCACCCCAGGCTGTCCTCAGCCACCCTTCCCTGCCGTGGTCACACATTGTCCTGTCCTGCATTCTCCATTTCAAAGCCATAACAAGGTCTCTGAGGATTTTCTTTCTCCCTGTCTGCAGGGAGCCAGGAGCTGTGGCTGCCCCTTCCCTGTGCCTGTCAGACCCCAATTGTTATTAGGGCTGGAATGGGAACATTTTGTGGAACCAGGGATTTACTGTTGGTCTGATTAGAGCCAGAACAGTCTAATCAAATGTAACAAACTGTTATTATCCCAGTTCCAATAACACCAGGGCTAGGAATTAATACGGAAAAGGATCATCAATAACAGAGCCATAAAATCCCTGGGATCTGTCTCACCCCTGTGCTGATCCCAATCCTCGAGCAGAAAACACCCCTGGGTGTCCCAAGGGTCAATGGCAGCTCCAAAACTTCACCAGGGTGGCTGCAAGGGACCCTTCCCTGGTGTCACCACCAACCCCCCAGGGATAAATGATTGGGAAAGGTTGGTTGGGATCGAATTGGATTTGGCAAAGAGCTTGGTGCAACCTGGGATAGTGGAAGGTGTCCCTACCCATGGAACTGGATGAGCTTGAAGGTCCCTCCCAACCCAAACCAGTCTGGGATTACCCTTTCCTGAATATCCAGAACTGCTTTGGATGTTCTTCCTTATGCTAATAATAATAATAATATAATATTTTATTTCTGTTTAACATTTTATTGCTTCTATTTAATAGGTTATATATTAAAATTAATACCAGCACTTTATTTTCCTGCACTTTTATGGGTTCTCCAACATTAGAGCCAGCTACTTTTTAGAAGATTTTTTTCCCTATCAAAGTGCTATTTTGTCAAAAATTAGGCCTTTAACTGGAGTAGGACTCCTCAAATGCTGCAAGAATTTAATCAAGGAGAGTGACAATGATAATTTTGCTTTCAAAATAACCTTTCCTCTCATAACTTTTTATTCGTGGCCGACAGTGACACAAGGATTTTTTTAATACTGAAATTACTTTGGGATGATTTGTTGCAGGTGGTTTAACCCAGTCATCATTGCAGCTTTGAAATGTGGCGGGTACTGATGTTTGAAAGGTGTGAGGACATGGTGGGAGCTGCCTTTTGTCTGAAGTTCTTCTGCCTTTGGGCTTTGAGTTTGCTGATGCTCCACAGGGACTGAGCTCGAGCGATTTGAGATAATTGTGAAATCTGAAAGAGCTCCCTGACACCTCTGCTCTTCCCCTCCTGCTCCAAATGGCTGCAGGAGGGATTAACTCTGCTCTGGAATTGTCCCTGGCTCCCTGATTTTAGTGCTGGAAAATTACAGAGTCTGGTGCTCCTCAGAGTGGGGCTGTGATTACAAAACTTCCCAAAATTGATGCAGACAGCCCCGTTTGCAGCTCCCTCAGAGCAGAGAGGGGAGAGCTTGTTTTGGTAACATATTGCAAGTGTTCACATTACCCAAGCAGCTGCAAACTGCCCTCCATTTTAGGGAAAAATAATGGACTTTTTTCCAGGGAGAAGTGCATGTTTATATCTGCAGGCAGTAATTAGAGGCTGGTGAGTCAAGGCACTGCAGAAGGAACGGGGAACAAACCAAACCTGTGGGGAAAAGGAGCTGAAAACTGCTCTGCTGCTTGTTCTGGGATAAATTTAACCTTCCTGAAACTGATCCAGGTGGAGCTTTTTCCACTCTGGAGAGGCACCACAGGGTTGGCTTTGGCCAGTGTCTGTCCTCCGTGACTTTGCCAGCTGGAGCAGCTGGATGAGGGATCCTGGTGGGCAGCAGCTCCCGTGGGATGGCATTTCCTTGTCTCCTGAAAAAGGGACCCCTCCAGCCCCTCTCAGAGCTCTCAGAAAGGGCTGGGTCGTGTCCAAGTGCCTTTGGAATGTGGGAGGCTCCTGGGATGGAGACTCTGAGACCTTGTTGGGTGGATCCCATCTCCCTGTTTTCTCCCCCACAGCAGTTCCAGGTACGAGGCTGCCCTCATGCTGTTCCAGGCATCCCCATCCTTCCCTCCTCTCCTTAATATTCCCAAGTTTCACACCAACTTTTAATAGCTGATCCAAAGGGGCTGGCAGGAGGCTCCGGAAGGAGCAGCCAGGCTTGACCAGCACTATTAAACAGTGATTTTATCCATGTTCACACAGGTGCAGGGGGAGGGAACGGGGAGTACATAACAGAAATCGGATTTTTTTCTCGAGTTTACAGGAGTTTGAGATTAAAGAAGTTTGTGGAAGCTGGTTGGATAAATGAGATGGGAGCTGCTGAGAGATAACAGGGAGGATTAGTGGGAGCTCAGCAATAATGGAGAGCAGGTCTGGGGTGGGAATTGTCACCCTGGAAGTTGAGAAGACCTTGGTTCCAAAAGGGCAGACCTGACACTGGGACTGGGGAAAGACCGGTGTAAAAATGATCTCTTTTCTCCGTGAGCAGTGATGGCCACTGTGTTTTCCATATCAAAGTGTGATGGTAACAACCACTGCTCCACTCTGCCACTGGAAATTCTCTTTAATTTCCCTCAGAGGTGTGGAGCAATCCAGCCAAATCTTATGCAGTGAATTTGTGGAGAAATCCAGGAGAGAACATTAATTCTGCATTTCTCCTCTTCATCAGATCACTGCCCTTTAAGCACCCTCATAAACTCATCCTGTTCTTGCATTTCTTTGCAATATCTACAGAGAGAGGCACTTACACCAAACTATTTCCTTTTCCTGAGCACTTCCCCGCTGCTCTGTGATCATCTGCACATTAGGAAAGGGTTTGTCCCCTTCTCTCTTTGTATTTCACCTTCACACTTGGAAGGGATTTCTCCAGTCCTCTCTTTGCTCCGGAATATTCTTGTTTGGGGCAGAGTTCTCACTAATCCTGCCGAGGTGCAGCCCCTTGGCCGTTCCCATCCTTCTCCTGCTGCCCGCAGACCACACAAATCATTCGGGTCAAACAGCCTCAAACTCATTTGGGGTTGATTAAATGCAACTCTGAAGAGCTGCAAAGCTCTTCTCCAGGAAAATGTGCCTGTCCCAAAGCGTTTTCCCCGTGACTGTAAGATCTCTGACAAGCAGAGCCATTTCCTGAAGAACACGAGGATGTGCCACAACCCCCCCCTCCCCCGATGCCTCCAGGCTTGCTCATGGCCTTGAGCACAGGGACCTACTTATCTGGTGCTGTAACTGCTTTTAAAAGCCCTAAAACACACCAGGAAAATGCAGAGTGCTTGTGTGGACAATTAATTTGTGCTTTACAGTGCCTAAGAGTTCTTCTGAGTGCTGGCACAGTGACTCAGAGCTGGGCTGGGTGGTGACAACCCCGTCACTGCTGTGATGGAGCAGCTCACCAGGCTTAGGCCAGCCTTTGATCCTGCACAGGTTTCTCTCCTTGACAGGTTGGGTTGTTTTGGATTCAGTGTGTCCAAAGAGCTCAGCACAGCTCAGAGCAAGGCTGGGGCTGGAGCCAGGTCCCGCTGGTCAGCGGGTGACCCGAGGGATGTGGCCATCCGTGGAAATCAGCTGAGAGAAGGCGACAGTGGCACTGCTTCTCCACCCTACCACCTTCCCCAGGAAGCTGCCTGCTCATGGTTCACCTGCCCTCTGTTCCCCAGGGCTCTTCACTCCTTAATTCCCAGAATTCACAATCCTGCAAGGACCTGTTCCCGTGATTCAGGTTTGGGAATCATCTCCACAAGGATAAAAACAACCCTGTGACTTCACCTCTCTGTGCTCCTGTGGTGGAGCCTCTCACTCCCAGCCCTCAATCTGCCTGGGATGTGGCCACAGAGATGGGACACAGAGGTGACAGGACAAGGTCCCTGGCAGGGGCTGAACACAGAGACTCTCAGCTGGGGCAGTTTTCAGTGCAAGCTGGAAAATTGGATTTATCTAGGGGACTGGTTTGGGCATCCAAGACCAGTATGACCAGAGAATGGTGAGGTTCCTGTCCTGGATTCCCCTTTGCCTCTGGCAGAGTTCCCCCTCCTGAAGGGCTGGGAGGGCAGAAAGCCTGGCTGACAAACACCAGTGGGGTTTGCAGGAGCACCACAGCTCCACGGCCATGCCCGGATGTCAAACCTGGAGTTTTCCACCTCTGCCAGGACGTGACTTCCACAGGAGACCCCTCAGACCTATCCATGTCTGGGAATTAAGTGGGATTCCCAAAATGTCACCTCCTGGGTCACCTCCTCCTTTGCCTGGCACTTGTGTATGCGAGCTGCCCTAGGAGCTGCAGGACAGGAGTTATTTTGGGTGCTGTGCCTTGACACATTCCTGCAGGGAGCCTCCCCCAGCACCCCTGCCACCGGAGAGCTGTCGCAGAGGAGCTGTTAATTAGCCAGGATCCCGGGAGCGGCAAGGGTGGCTCAGCTCCCAGCAGTGACAGCTCCAGCTTTGCTCTTCTGTCCTGCCTTGTTTTCATTGAAACTTCCCGGAGCCCTGGAAAACGCACAATTAGAGGCTGTTAGGTGATTGATTCCTGGGCGAAGGGGCCTTTCCTCCTTGCCTGGAAGGTCTGGCAGGTATTATTTAAAGAGCTAATGAATGTTAATGGGCACATTATTTGCAAATCTTGAAGTGGAATATTAGATCAGGGCTCCTGTGTGTCATGGTAATCAGCTTTCCCTCGCCCGATCTGGCTCGGGGAGGAGGGGGAAACACCCTGCAGTTGCTTTGTTGTGTGCTTTTCAGATTAATATCCTCTTTCCAATCCAGCAGCTTTTCTCGGGGTGTTGGAGTCGGAGAAGCAGATGGTTCACATGCTGCTGTTTGATGGCTGACCCGGGGATTGTCCTGCTCAAAACTGCCCTGCTGCGAGCACAGAGCGAGCTCCCTGCTTTGGTCTCTGGTGTCTGGGAGGAGGCAGGGCTGGGCTGGACCCTGCACAGCAGCACCCCTGGCATGGAGAGCAGGGATGAGCTGCTCAGAGCCCACCTGCATCCTCCTCGGGATGGGTACCGAGGGCCAGCTCACAGCAAGAGCTCCCTGCTGCTGCTCCAAGCTGCCTTTTCTCCAGCACTTCCCGAATTTCACTTGGCTGCTTCCTCCTGCACTTCCATCCATGGTGATGCCTTGTGAAGGCTGACCTAGAACAGAGGCTGGACAGAGTTAAAGAATAAGGTAGAGATTTATTAAAAGGATCTCCTCAGTGGATCCACCTTGGGCAGCACAAGAGCCCAGCCAGGGCTGCACCCAAGATGAACCAAAATGGTCCCAAAATGCACGAGCGCTCCCGGGGGCTCTCACTGGGATCAGCTCTGCTCCATTTGCACCTTGCAGTTCATTGTCCCATTCCAGCTTTAGCCCATGCACTCCCATCCTGCTTGTTTTTCTCTCTCCAGCCCACGCTGTTTGTGCTCTTGGGCCTGAGATTTGGATCATTTGTCCTTGGTGCCCAGCTGGAGAAGGAATTGTTTTGTCTCCCTGCTTTGTGAAGAGAGCTCACCATCCCATAATATGAAGCCCAGACCCACACACTAAAGCAGCACAGAATCTCAAATATAGAAAAGCCAAAACCTGAGGCATCAATGTTCTCCTCCAGATTCCCACATCCAGGCCAGCCCAGACCTCTGGCCGGGCTGGTGCCCCCCAGCCCACATGCCCTGGATAACTGGCTGCTCCTGGATGCCAAAGGCGAGGTTTGAGTTGTGTTTTCCACAAGAACTCACTGAAAGGTTCATGCCCCAACCTTCCTGGACACATCTGGATCAGGGAGCACAGCCTCTGCCAGCTGTGACCCAAAATGCCTGGCACACCTCTGGATAGCACACACGTGGTGTCCCTCAGGAGGCCAAATGAAAGGAAAGAAGAAATCACAGGGGATTTCCCAAATGTTTTTGCTGGACCCTGCCTGAGCATCAGACAGGGAAGTGAAGAGCTGCACAGAGAGCAGCACAGCTCTGCCCTGGCTCACGAGGTGCCGTGGGCCCTCCTGGGGCCCAAAGTGAGCCACAAAATGGGGAGTTGGGAGGCTGGGAAACCTGTGGGTGATAGGAAGTTGTGATTCAGGTGTTCCACCTGGTGGGATTCAGGTGTTCCACCTGCTGAGTGCTGCTCCCAGGTAGGGGATCCCGGTGGGAAGAGCAGCACCAGGAACTGTGTCAGAAAATTCCCCCAGATGCAGCACAGGTGAGGGATGGGGGAGGGCTCTATTCTTCCAAAATAAATGAATAAATTGATGATGAAAAAAGATCCATCATCTACTTCTGTATTTCCAGTCTCCTTCTGGATGAATCCAGCAGATTTCTGCCTCGCAAGGGGAAGATTCCTGCTCTGTCATGCACCTGCTCTGCTGCTCCAGACTCCTGAGCATCCACCCATCCTCCTCAGCTTGTGGTGCCAACCTACTTTGTATTAACAGTGATTCAAATGTTAACAGCTGCTGTCCGTGTTCATCAAAAAGCAGCTTAATACAAATATATGATTATTGTATGAGCATTGTATAAAAGATACTTGGTTGTGTCTTAAGCTAAAACAACAATATACACTTTTATCCAATCCTGATACGTTTATAAATATATTTAAATGGGTATAAATATTTATAAATAGTTTCTGTAATCTCCTGTAATTAGGCTCTAAGCTCTGTGACAGACAGCATCTGTTTGATCTGCGGGTGCTCTCCGTGTGTGTGTGGCAGGTCTCTCCAATAAAAGTGGTGGAGTCAGGAGATGCCTCTGAAGGGAGCCAGCTCCTTCCCCTGGGAGGAGGAAACCCAGACCTGGAGCAGCTTCAGGTGCAGGAAGAGCCGAGCCCAGCTGGGAGTGTGCAGCCAGAGCAGGGGGATGGAAGGATGAGCAGCCCAGGGCTGATGCTGGAAATGCTCTGTGAGTTATTGGCCACTGGAAGCTGGGCTGGGAGGCAGCGAGGACGTGGTGGGTGGGAAAAGTGATCATAAACCCTTTTTTTATTTCTCCTCATAACTCTCTTTATTTCCTCTCTGTCTGACTGTCGCTTTGAGCTATCTCCATTCCAGAAGGAGAGGAAGTAACCTAACACAGAGTGAAACAAAACAGGCCCTTTTTGCTCTAAAAGCCTTTTGGGAATGCTCCCGACACAGAGGAAATGGGGTGGATTTTCTCAGGGCTATGGCAGCAGCAGATGAGCTTGGTGGCAGCAGGACAGGACAATCCATGGTCACACAAAACCACCAGGAGCTCCCATGGGTGGGATTCAGGTCCCAGAGCAGCTGCTGAGCCAGCTGGAGGCCTGTGTGGACTGCTCCACGCTCGTCCTTTTCCAGCTCAGGACAGACTGACGTGGCTCAGGTGGCTTCTGGGTATCCCTGAACACCCCATGGCACAGGGGGATCCTCAGACCATCCACCCCACCCAGGGACCCCATGGGGGCTGGCAGGACAGAGGATACCATCCCTTGTGCCAAGGGCTGGCTGGGTGTGTTTGGTGAGACAAACAAACTGGGCACTGCAGAAGCTTTATGGGGACAGCCTTCTTGGCTGGAGAATGGTTTTTGGGGTGATGGCACGGGTCACGCTCTGGGGAGCTGCTGCTCAGTGGGCACCACTGAGATGGGCAGGAGGAGGAGAGGCAGAGTTTGCCTGCCCCAGTGGTGGATCGTGATCCAGTTCAGCTGCTCATGTGCCAGGCTGTGTCCCTGGCACTGCAGAGATGGCCTGGCTCCCATGGGCACCGCTCTGTGCCCCCACTGCCCGCTCTGGGGGTGGTGGATGTGTCCCCTGCCCTTTGTCCAACCATCCCCGCTGTGTTCCTGCTTCAGGTGTGTGAGAAGAGCCTGTTGTGCCCGTGGGACTGGGGGAAAACCCTGCTGGTGGAGATGGAGGCATCTCTGCTTCGTGCAGGCTCAGGGAGAGGCCGTGGAGAGCCATGGAGAGAGGTTTGCTGTGCGGGATGGAGACAATTGCTGGAATGGCAGGGAAAGGGAAAGTGGAGCAGAGCAGAACAAAGGCACATTGAAGCAGGAGCCTGGGGCTGTGTAGGGAGTGGGAGAGGATCCAGCAGAGCTGGACTGGCTGTGCCAAAACCCTGGGAATTGTTCTGGCTCCTCTCTGGCTCTCTATGTTGAGCCCAGCTCCTGAGCTGGGCACTGTGGTGTTCTGTGGCAGATGATTGTCATTCCCAATTTCTGTGTTTAAAAATGCAGGAGAACACACTGAAAGGAAAATAATCAAATTGCCAAGTGCAAAGTTGCAGAGTGATCTTTGCTTTGCAGCTTTGACTTGGGCCCCGGCTGTGTATCTTTAATCTTCCAGAAGTCTTTAATCAGAAGAAAATCTGGCTTATCCCTAAAGCCCAGGGTCTGAGCCTGTGCAGTGCAAACAGAATCCTCGGGAGCCTCCAGGAGGGGATGGAGCAGAGACAAGTGGAGATGTGGCTGTGGCTGCCCCTGATTCCAGCAGGGCAGCGCCCAGCAGCTCCAGAGGCAGGGCAGGAGAGGAGATGCTGGAGGCAAGAATGGGGGGGGAAATGAAACTGTGACAGCTGTGAATGAATAAACAGGCTGGGGGGTTAATAGGGAAACAGGGAAATGTTGGGAAATGTTGTCTGCACTCACCTGGAGTGAAACCTGCTGTGTTTTGTTAAGCCTGGATTTACCACAGAATCACAGGTGGGAAGGGACATTAAAGCACCCCTGCCATGGGAAGGGACACGTCCCACTCTCCCAGAGTGATCCAGCCTGGCCTTGGACACTCCCAGGGATCCAGGGGCAGCCACAGCTGCTCTGGGCAAGCAGAGAAACCCCACTGATTTAGGGGTGATGCTGAGGATTTAGGGGTTTTTGAAAATAGGGCAGTGATTTCCTACCAGTTTACAACAGATTGTAAAGAACCAAGAGGAAATAGGAGAATGCAGTGGAGGCTGTGCTGCTCCTGGGACAGGAGCAAAGCCAGCCCTGCCTTTCCTTTAGAGCCCAGTGCATCTACCTCGAACTCCAGGACAGATTTTTCTGGCATGGACAAGGCTTTTCCCACTGTCTTTAAGGAGAGCAGACTCACTTTCCAAATGTTTTCAGGCAGACCCAGCCAGGGTGGGTGGCTGCTCCTGGGTTTCCCTTTCCTCCTCTCCTGCTTTGTTGAGCGTTCCTGGCAGTTTTCAGCTGTGCTGAAACCTCAGAGGAAATGATGGGGCCTGGGAACAATCCTGCTCTCAAGCTAGAACCTGGCAGAGGGGAAAGTGCTGGGATTGTCACCACCTTCCTCTGGGTGCTCACACATTCCTAACTCCCCTGTGGCAAATGTTGGAATAACCTCCTTCCCTGGGGAGAGCTCTGGGGGATGAGAGAGGCTGGGAGCTCTCCTTAAACTTTGTCATTATCAGCATAAACTTCCCACTGCTAAAGTGAGTTATTTGGTGTCGTTTTCTCATGCAGATTTATTTGGCACCACACACAAATCCAGGTAAAGCTGGATGTGTCCATTCTTAGGAGCAACAATCCCAGCTGGAGGGGGAAATTGTCCAGGGAAAGGGGTATCCTGGAAGCCCCTTTGGGCCAGGGTGGGACCTAGTGAGGTTTTAGCCCAGCTTCTGGGTTTTCTGTGGAAATCAGAGGGACAAGGCCCCAACCCATGAGAGCCAGGACAGAAAGCAGCAGTGGTGCAAGTGCAGGGGAGGGCTGGGTATTAATTAGTGCAATGAACAATTAATATTAGAAATTAACTCACTCTGTGAGCTTAAATTCAAAACCAAAGCGAAATGTTGAGGCCACATCAGCACCACCTGCCCAGGTGACTCTTAACCCTAAAAGTTGTCAAGAATTTGGGGCCCAGGGGGTGCAAACCAGCCCAGAACTGGGGAGAATTCCAAAAACTCCATGGAAAAATGGATAGAGACAGCCCAGGAGAGAATTCCTCCTTGGGACAGCCAGGAGAAGCAGTGCCAGATTTAATCCTGAGCAGGCCACAGGGCTGATTTTAAATGCTGTCATTGAAGGGTTGCTCTGTAAAAGTGTCTCAATGTACTTAAACTCGGTAACATTGTAGGAATTTAAAAATAAACCCGCAAAAGTTCATCACAACTTCATTTCAAAAAGGCTCTCCACATAAAAGGGGAGAGGCTTGTTAAAAAGAAATTAAAAGCAGCCACCAGAAGGGTGACATTTTTCCAGGGGACACAGACATTGTTTAAAGATCTTCTATTAGAGGATGAGAGCAAACCTATACAATTATCAAAAGAGACCTTAAAAGGACAAAAAATTAGCAGTTCTCATTAAAGAGCAGACCAAAGGAGGCTGTCAGAGGTAAAACAGTATCCTTCAAAAAGTGGAAGTCATGTTCAAAGGAGAAAAATGAGAAAAGGAGTGTGAGAAGACAAATCTGTGACAGCAGAGAAAAACACTTTTTTTGAGGAGGTGTAAAAATTGAATATTAAACCCTAATAAATCTAAAACTAAACATTAAAAAATCTAAAACCTTGGAGCAACCTGGCATAGTGTAAGGTGTCCCTGCCCATGGGGTGGAATCAAATAATCTTTAGGGTCCTTTCCAACCCAAACCATCCTGGGATTCTGGGATTTGAGCTGAACCAATCACAAGCCTTAACCAAGCTACAACTGCTCAGGAAATGTGACTTTTTCCTCGCATGCCCACATTGCAGATACAGTTAGGGAAAAAAAATCGCCTCAGTGATCTGTGATAGCCTAAAAGTAAATTGAGTGTGGAAATTTTTTGGGGGAAAAATGTTAAACAAAACAGAAGAGATCAATTTGTCATTGCACAGATCAATATTTCACCTGCTACTTAACTACTGTTTGCAGATCTGTTCCCTCCACTGGAGGAGGAAAAAAAAAAAAAAAGAAAGACAGGAAAGAAAAAACCCTAGGAAGGAGAAAAGATGGAGAGAGAAGTGGGGAAGATAAGGGTTGAGGAATGTCTCTGCAGGCAGAGAGATTTCGTGGATTGAGACTCTTCACTCTGAGCAGAGTGTGAGTGATGGGCAGGGCTGGCACAGGGGAGATAATTCACACTTCCTGCAGCTCAGAAACTCAGATATCACACGGGCCAGGACATTCCACACAGGCAGGAAGAACCTGCCTTGTTCAGATTTTGTGTCCCTAAAGTTCCTCCCCACAGGATTTGGTCGGGTTTGTGTGAGCTGCAGGATAGCCAAAACCTCCAGGGAGATGCACAGGTTGGTCTGGGCCTCCTTGGCCTCCCCACACCCGGCCACGTTTGCTTCCCTTAATTCTCCTCTTTGTTTGAAAACTTCAGCTGGGAATTCTTCAGGAATCTCCTGCAATGGGTGGGCTGGGCCGAGCTCTCACTTGAGGATGAGGATGAGGATGAGGATGAGGATGAGGATGAGGATGGGGTCTCGTGCACAGCTCTGTGTTTATCTAATCCCGACTGGAAACAGAGCGTGCCTCAGTGTGAGGTGGCAGAGCAGGATTTTCCTCATGGAGCAGACATTCAGCTGCTTTTCCAAGAGCATTCCCCACTGCACATCAGCTCACCTTCCACCTCCGTGAGGGCACTGGTCGTGGCTTAAATTCTTCAACAGCCTTGGAGGAAAATGATTGAAAATTCACCTCACGCTCCGGCAGAGCTGCAGGGCTGGAGCAGAGGAGCACTGCTGGAGCTGCAGCCAAGGAGGCATCTCTGGGACCACCACCGTGGCATCCTGTGTGCAGCACAAGGCTGGCAGGTCATCCAACACAGCCAGGGCAAGCAAACAACAGGCCACGGCTTCAAAGAACATTTCTAAACCCCAGCAGGACTCAAAGCACATTTCCACTGCAGCACTGGGGGCAAAAAATAAATATATTTTGTATTTTCCTTTCAGTTCTGCCACGTTCAGGTTGAAACCACGGAGCAGTGGTGCAGAAAGGCAGAGGCAGAATTTGTCATTCCACTGTCCTGAAAATGGTTAAAGCAGCATTTGTTCAAGGTTAAACACCCCAGCAAAAGTTCCTCTTGTGCTGAGTAGAAATAGGCAGATTTTCTGCATGAAAAGGGAAATACATAAAGTTGTGAATGCCTCGCATTGGAATGGAAATGCTGAGATGCCAATGAGGTGCTGGGAATGGGGAATCAGCGCCGGGAGCAGCCCAGGCCCGAAAATAATTTATTTTCTCCAGCGAAATTTATTTCATGAAAAGTCATTATTTGAAAATCAATGTAAACAAACCAAGGGACAGCCAGAGCAGCACTGCAGCTGGGGATGGCACAAAGCTCCAGGGAAAAGCTCTGCCAGGCTCCTCCTGGCCTGGGAGACACTAAAAAAACACATTTTCCCCAGATTTCACCCCCTGTCCTGAACCCCCACAGGAGGGAGGTCATGGAACAGCTTGGGATGGATCTTAGAGCCATCCACGGGCGGGGACACCTTCCACCACCCCAGGCTGCTCCAGGGCCCGTCCAGCCTGGCCTTGGACACTGCCAGGGATCCAGGGGCAGCCACAGCTGCTCGGGGAAATCCATTCCAGGGGCTCTCCATCCTCCCAGCGAGGAATTTCTTCCCAATATCCCATCTGAATCTCTCTTTTTGCAGCTTAAAGCCATTAAAGATGTGGAGTCCTGTCGTGCATCCACCCCTGCAGGACAATATTAATTCAGATTTATGGATTTCTAACCACTGTAAATCGTGATTGAGGAAATTGAGGGGATTTTGGGGGCTGACACCAGGGCAGGGTGCAGAGCAGCTCCTGCCATGTGCCACAGAGTTCCCAAAGATTAAAAACCCCATTTGGATGCAGGAATCAGGCTGAAGCCCACAGCAAAATCCGCTGGGCCATCCTCACACACAGAGCAATTGTTAAAGCTCTCTCCACTGCTTCACTGGAAAGCAGAAATGTCTCAGATTCTCCCTGAAATAACTGGCTTTTGTTTCCCTTCCTTCTTGGCAGGAGCATTTATGGTGATCACAAAGGAAAGATCACAACACATCTTGGAAAAAAAAAAAAAAAAAAAAAGAAACCAGAGGAAAGAGCCGGCCTACAGATAATAAGTAACAAATCAGGAAAGGGAGGAAGATAATGGCTGTGATTAAAAATTAGACACTGGGAAATAAAGAACAATGAATGTGAGAAGTAAAAGCATCCATTAAAAAGAAATCCATATCCAAATGTGTTATGGACAACAAGAAAACATTTTAGATTAGGCTGGAACAAAAGAAATTCCAGCAAAATTGCCATGTTATAGATCCAGGTTTTGATAGGGCAGGAATGCCATCAATAACGATGCAGATGATGCAGAAAAGCCCAAAAATCTGCTCTGGGAAACAATGAAGGGAACAGATTTCCAGCTCTCATCCCCCAACATTTTCCATCCCAACGGCAGCAGCTCCCAAATTGTTCACAGCTTAAAAATCTGTGAAGCTGCAAGCTTAATTAAGTGAAATAATTATTAATTTTTAAAAGCTTGAAATTAATTTTTAAACCAGTTTTCACCTGCAAGATCAGCCAAGTTGTTTGGAAATTTGTGGAGGGAAACTACTAAATATTTTAGAAGAATAAAGCTGGTGTCGAGGTGGTGGTAAGAGGGTGAAAAATGGGGCTGGGGTTTGTCACCAGCCCCCAGCTGGAAGTGCCACTGTCCCCTAAAGCTTCTCCTTCTCCTCCCTCCTCCCCTTTATCTTAGGCTGGGCCTAACCTATAAACCCCCTCCTTTGTTTTCCCCTTGGCATCAAACATATTTTTTATAAGCTGGGGAATAAAAATTGTTTCCAAAAGCATCTTGTGATCCTGGGGGTTCTCTCTGCTGCTGAAGTTGATTGTCCTTGTTATTCCAGGAAAAGTTTGGAGCTGTTTAATTTGTTGTCTCCCAGCAGGTGGAAGGTTTGATGCAGGATTTGTGGGATTAAGGGTGATTTGGGACATTCAGGGTTTTGCTCTGAGTGAAATCACCACAGCTCCAGCAGAAGTATATCAGCAAAATAAAGTTGCAGGGTCCTTAATTAAGTGCCCTTAATTTTATTATAAATCTTGAGGCCTTACAAGTGAATTGATGTTTAATCAGGGAAATGATGATTCTGCCTCTGTCTGTGAAACCAGAGGGAGCCAAAGGGAAATTCAGGGGATTTGGGTTCAAAATCACTGGTTTTAATGAATAACCCCCTTGAGCCTTCATGGAACACCAGAATGGTCTGGGTTGGAAGGGACCATAAAGGTCATTGAGATCCAGCCCCTGCCATGGCAGGGACACCTCCCACTGTCCCAGGCTGCTCCAAGCCCTGCCCAGCCTGGCCTTGGGCACTGCCAGGGATCCAGGGGCAGCCACAGCTGCTCTGGGCACCCTGTGCCAGGGCCTGCCCACCCTGCCAGGGAACAATTCCTCATTCCCAATATCCCATCCATCCCTGCCCTCTGGCAGTGGGAGCCATTCCCTGTGTCCTGTCCCTCCATCCCTTGTCCCCAGTCCCTCTGCAGCTCTCCTGGAGCCCCTTTAGGCCCTGGAAAGGCTCTGAGCTCTCCCTGGAGCTTCTCCTCTCCAGGTGAGCACCCTCAGCTCTCCCAGCCTGGCTCCAGGGCAGAGGGGCTCCAGCCCTGGGAGCAGCTCCGTGGCCTCTCTGGACTCACCCAGCAGCTCCAGCTCCTTCCTGTGCTGTGGCCCCCAGAGCTGGAAGCAGGAATCCAGGTGGGATCTCTTTTCTAAGCATGTCCTTCCTCTTAGCACAGCACTTCCATCATTCCTTGCCCAGGCTGGGAATGCTTTGCTCCAGGAGAGAGATGAGAAATTGCTGGCAGGATTTGTTTTGTTGGGAGCTTATTTGGGTGGGAAGGAACATTTTGCAATCCTGGACCTTCCTGTGACAACCTCAGTGTGATCAGCTGGAGTGGAGCTCCCAGAAGTTATTTAAGCTTTGCTTAATCCCAGCCCAATTGTGCCATGACCTGGCCTGGAAGGTTCCTGCTCTGCTGGAGGAGGGATTGACCCTGCTGGCACCACACCCTGGAGCTGGAGGATTTTGGCATTGCTGCCCTGTGTTCCCAGGGTTTTGCACAGCAGTGGCCTGGCAGGAATGGAATGGAATGGAATGGAATGCAGGGAATGGCTAGAGGACATCAAACACCCCCAGGGCAAAGCCAGGGCTGCAGGAGGGAGCTTTAAGCTGGGAACACTGTGCCCTCTGCTCCTGCTGCTCAGGAACCACGTGAAATTCCGTGATTTTTGAGGTGTTTGGCAGCCTACTGTTGTAGGCTGCTTTCAGATTTTTGGGAAAAGTTTAGTGCCTGAACCACCTGTGGCTGTGTTTCCCATTTGCTGGATTTGAAGCTCCCAAAGGAGGCAGATCTCAGGCTGTGGAAATGGGATGGAAAACTGCAACTTCTGCCACAGCTCTGGATAAACCCCACGGCGAGAGGAGCTCTGCTCCAGGCTCAGATTTGGCCCAAGGAGCTTCAGTCCAGTGTAACCCCAGGACCCCACAGCCTGTGGGTGCGGGGTGCAGGTGGAGCCAGGGACAGTCTGCCTGTCTGCAACTGCTGACAGCAGTCCCGGGGTGGAGGCAGGAGGAATTTATCCCCCCATTGCCAGGAGCTGCAGCTGCATCTCCCACCCCATGGCTCCAGGACACTCAAGGGCAGGATGAGGGATACATCCCAAAAATGTCAGTAACACTTGCTGAGGAGAGGAAAGGCAAAGGGTGAATTTGCTGTAGTCAGGGTTTAACAGAGAAGGGACTCAAGTTAGAGGCAGGTATAAAGAAATACAAGGAATCAATTTTTAATGGATTTGCCTGTGCTTTAGACTGGTTCCAAAAAGCGAGGAGTAATCCAGGGAACAAGGGAATAAATTGTTGATATATTTGCAGTGCTGAACAGGGCTGAGGTCTGGTGAAATCCTTGGCTAGGGAGGTGAGGAATCCTGCAGAGAAGCTTCCATTTCTTCCTTCGTGGTTATCATCAAACTCAGATTATTTTTTCCCCAAAGGTTTCCCATTATTTCTAACTCGATGTTTATTCCCTAGGGTATCTGCCCTGCTCCAAAGGCAGGGAAGGCTTTTCCTGGAGGCTTTTCCTTGGGGAGTTCCAAGATTGAAAACTAACCTGAGGGAAAGGACCATCCTGCTGAGAAAGATCATTTTTTTTCTGTCTTACTCTGAATTTTCTGTAATTGACGAGGTTCAGGTGCTCTGATAACACCAAACCCACAGTTCTGGGCTCTCCCCATGGGGTTTCCAGTTGGGAACAGGCACAGAAATCCTGGGAATGAAACATCTCTGGGACCTGCAGGCTTTGCTGCTCCTCCAGCCCTCCAAGGGAAACAGTTGCAGTGTCAATATTGAGCAGGGGCTGAATGAGAGCGTGGAGGCTGCAGTTCTTCAGAGGTCAGGTTTGATGGGATTTTGGCCAGCTGGAAGTTCCCTGTTTTTGCATCTCCCCCTGGAAGTCCGTGTTTTCCTGGTTTCTGTGCCAGTGCCAGCAGAGGCTGAAGCTTCCTGGGATTTTGGCTGTTTGAGAGGGATCTTTCCCACCCCTCTGCCCAGGGCTGGAAACAGGAGACTCTGAACCCCCACCCAAGCCTTTCCCAGCCCCTCTGGCTTCCAGGCTGGAGAAACCTGGATCCAAACCTCAGACAGAGCAAAACTATTTAAAACACGCAGGAAAAGGCCATTTTATGGACAGACCCCTGAGGGCAGCAGGAATTTCTCCCATCTCTCTTCTGTGGTGCCTGGCTGGTTGTGAATGTGCAGCAAAAGCCCCCAGGCACCTGGAGGAGGATTTTCAGCATCCACGATAGTCTTGCCTGTTTGCAGCGTGTTTCCTGCCCTGGGAAATGTTGGATTTGTTCCTGAAACCCTGAAAACAACAGGTTCATGTCCAGCCGGGGAAGTCAGTGCTCTGGATGACAGGAAAACACCACAAGGTGGTTTTCCATGTCCTCAGGAGGGATGGCAGAGCTAAAACAGATGGGTCAGAAGCCTTTCCAGCTGAAGAGATCCATTTCCAAGCTTTGGATTTCAGATTTATTTTAAAAATCCCTGTCTGGGGGGAGGCAGGAGTATTTCCAGTTCAGTATTGTCCAAATCAGGAATTCTTCATTTAAAATAACCACCACAGACCCTCTGGAGCAGCCCTGCTGTGCTGCCTCCTCGCAGGAGCTGCCAGGACACCTGGGAATCCAAACACTGGATTGGGAAACCACCTCTCCATCTCCACTGAGGCTCTTTTCCCAGCTCAGGTTCTTGTCAGGCCCTGTTTGCATCCCTTCTTTTCTGCCCAGTGATTGTTGCTGTCAGCTTGCTCTTATCCCATTTCTTATATAGGTTGCTTTATTTGGTTTTATTGCTTCTTTCACCTCTTATCTCATCAAGGTGCATTTCTTCATTGCTTCTGTGATCGGCGTGGTTTTCAGGAACACATTTAGGGCATCTTTTAAAAGAGTCTTCAGCAACTCCAAATTAATCACCCCAATCATTCTGATGATTTTCCTGCCAGTCCCTAAATGTTTTCAGCAGGGCCCTTCCCCACAGATACCCAAACCCAGGCAGGGATTGTGTTTGGGCAGAGCAACAAAATCAGGGCCTGGTGGATGAAAAAGGGTGTTGTTTGGTGATCAGTTCACCCCAATCCATTGGAAAAGGGGCTGAACCAGCAAGATTGGGAAGGTAAAGAATAGTTTGAGCTGGAAAGTAATCAGGGCGTGTTTGAGAAGCTTTGAGGATTGCGGTGAGGAGCCACCCACAATGCCCCAGGAGCTGTTCCTGGAGCCACCACAGCTTGGAGTCTCCTTATCCCCCTCCAGCTACAGCAAAACTGGAGTCAATCCCTCTCCATCTCCTTGGGTACACCTGGGGATGAGGAGGGAAATCCTGCTCCTTTGGAAGAGGTCCCCAAAACCCCCAGCCCGTGGGTGGAGATGGAGGAGCACTGTCAGGAGATGCTGGGGGCTGGTCCTGCCTCTTTCCTGGAGGGCAAACAAACCCTGAATTCCCTTCTTTCCATTCCCAATAAAGCTGCAGGTTGGCTGTGGATCTGCCACGGTGCCGTGCTCCTGGGAGTGTGTGGAGCCTGGCAATGCTGGCTCTAGGCTCCAGGCTGACACTGCAGGGCTCTCTGGTTGTTTTCCTACCACTCCGTTGTGTTCCCAGAGCATCATCAGGAAGATAAACATGAAAGCAGACAATTTATAATAATAAAAATAAATAAAAGGCATAATGATGTAAATTATGCACGTCATTAACCCCAACTGTTGCTCTAAAATGGACAGAGATTCTGCAGGAAAATCATATTGAGGTTGTGCCTTGACAATTTTCCCTGAGGGATGGGAATCTGTGGTGGCCACGGACCTGTGGTGGCCACAGACCTGTGGTGGCCATGGATCTGCCACCCTCAGCTCGTCTGTTCATGGCAGATGAACTCTTTGCACAGCTCATCTCCTGCAGCAGGTGCCAGGTGAGGGCAGGGGAGCTCCACTCCTCCCCAGAGCGCCCCTTGTCCCCTCTGGCCATGGAGGAACCCCACAAGTCCAGCTCAGGTCCCTCACTTTGCTGTCCAACATTTCCAAGGGGAATCCCAGGGCCACATGGATTTTTTTATTCTTGATTTTTGAGGAATATAAAGGAGGGGATCGGGACGGAACTGGTGTTGGATGTCTCCTCCCTTCCAATTCCTCCCCTTTTCTCCTGCTCACTCTTTTCCCTTTTCAAAGAAGAAAGAGTCACTTTAAACTCTTTCATCAGCTCACCCTCATCAAAGGCAAGTGGGCTCAGCCTGAGTGGGATTTCCCAGCCCCCTCCCATCTCCCAGATTCCTAAAGCTGCTTTAAAGCGCCTTAAACCCTTCCTGCGTAGAATTTTTCCTTGCAAAAATTAGACCTCATGAAAATAAATAATTCCCAGAGGAAATTTCAATTTGATTACAAATATTGACTTGCTTGAGGAAAGATTTTTTTAAACAAAAATCCATTTGGAATCAACATTTTCAAATTAAACATGTATGTTCGCTCTGTCAGAGTACTTAACTTGGAAAAATACCAATTTTATTTCCAGTGGTTGGGGATTTTAGGAGTTTCTCCCACCCCATAGTTTTTTTTGGCGAGAGACGAACAAAAGCGAGGCCTTGAAATCGGGCGAAGTCGGGAAAAGATTTGTTTTCATTTCAAGGGATTAAAAAAAATGCAATGTGAAATGTTGTAAATCATTTTCATGCTTCTAAAAAAAAAACCCTACAAATGCAGAAATATGGGGATTAAAGCTGGAGCTCCAGGAGATGCCTGAGCTGGAGGAACACCAGGCAGGGCTGACACAGCGGGCGCTGCAACGCTGATGTCACTTGGATGGTCCCCATGAGCCCACTGCTCCCAGTTCCAGCAGTTTGGGAGGGATTTTGCAGGGACTGGCAGCCAGGAGATGTGGGAGAGGAGCAGACAGGTGGGAAGAACTTGGTGGTTTGGCAGCTGAGTGGTGCCACCAAGCTGTGCATTGGTTCTCCATCATTTTTGGGCTGAATCCAGAGGGTTCATCAGCACCCCACAGATGTTTGTGCAGAATCAGGGACTCCCAGACTGGTTTGGATTGGGAGGGACCTTTAAAATCATCCCATCCCACCCCCTGCCGTGGCAGGGACACCTTCCACCATCCCAGGCTGCTCCCAGCCCTGTCCAGCCTGGCCTTGGACATTTCCAGGGATCCAGGGGCAGCCACGGCGGCTCTGGGCACCCTGTGCCAGGGCCTGCCCACCCTCCCAGGGAGGAATTCCTAATTCCCATATATCCAACCTAATTTTCCCTTTTCATCTGAACCCCAAATTCCCAGTTCAGTGACCAGTATGAGCAGTATGAGTCACTGAACCCAGCTTAGGCTCCACACCCCACCAAAGCAGCACTTCAGATTCTCCTTCTGGTGTCCAGCTCCGCCTAACAAAGCTAAACCAAACTGCTCACAATGTGGATCTTTGTTGTGCTCTCCCCCAGATTCTTCCTGTGCTTTCTGTGATCCCTCTGCTCCTGGAAACAGTGGAGTTGAGCTGAAACATTTGGGAAACCTCCCCCAGTTCAGGACAGGGAGCACTCAGGTGTGAATGTGCTGCTTTTGCCACTTTGTGGATTAAAAAAGGCACAAATAAATCAGCTTATCTTTGTGCAATGTAGGAGCTGTCAGGGGAGAGGGTAAATTGGTTTTTGTACAAGAACCCAGTGTCCTACTGATTTTGGGAGGGAAGGAAGAAGAAGGAGCTGGAGGAACAGCAACTTTCTGATGTAGACAAGATTTCCACACACTTGCCCTGGGAGAGGTACTGAGGGGGCCCAGCCTTCAGCCATTGTCCCTGCCATAATAACACACATCCATTAATTAAAATAAATCAACATCAGCATCAGAAGTGACCCTGGCAAGAGTTGGGGGCTCTCCTGGAGCCTGAATCAGGGGGCAGAGGGGTGAGGGGGTCCCCAGCAGCTGCAGCTTCTCGGGACCCTGCTGAGGTGAGGCAGCTCCAGCAGACACTCTGCTCACTGGAGGCATCCAGGCATCAGCCAGGAATGACTCCAGACACATGAGGGGCTTTTAAGGAGCACTTTGTTAATAAATGCACATGAGAAATGGCTGGTAACAAATGCAGCAAGCCCTGGGACGCCAGGCCCAGGCAGTGGCCCCACAGCCATTAGGCCCAGCGGGAGCTCCGGGAGCAGCATTCCTGCCAGGAGAGCCACACTCCCACATTAAAGCAGGAAAACAAGCTCTGAACTGTTCTCTCTGCAATTCCAGCACCTTCCCAGCCACATCTCAGCAGGTCCAGCAGTGCCTGAGCCTGGTTTACCCCACAGGGGCCCAGCAAAGCCTGAGGAGCTGCTGTGACCCCCATGGCTGCTGTTGGCCCCTCACCGTTTGCCCAGAGGTTCCTCGAGCCTATTCCCAAATAATTGTGTTTAAACAGCCCGTGCAGACATGCTGAAGCTGCTCAGGACAAGGGATGTTGCCAATGAGGACAACTTCTCTTAAGGTTAATTAATCATTTGTAAGCCGACCTTTGAGGGGATGAATTATTCATCAGTGCTCCTCAACCAACACAACACAGAACTTTCATCCAGTGTTTTTTGGTCGAAGTTTTCCACTTTTCCATAACTGAGGGAGAGGGAGAGCTGTGCCCCTGGCTGTCACCTCTGTGTGGGATGCTCCTGCTTGCCCAGCATTTAAACCACAGCCAGGCTTAGGCTGGACCAAAGCCCAACCACTGCTGCTCTTCCCTACCTGTATTTCTTCCTTAAAGCCTGACTGACCTTAAATTCTCTCGAAGACTCCTCTCCAGGAGCTTGACATTTAAAAGTGCAGTGACAGAAAATAACTTCTTCTAAAAATATGTGTAACTTATTTACCAGCAACCAGGAGAGGAGGAGAGGAATTCAAATGCAGACACACATTGACATCACACCGCTGGTTGTGACTTCTCCTGGGGGCAAAGCTGCTCCCTGTGCATTCCAGGCCTTTCCCCCACATCCAAACCTGGGAATGGCTGGGCAAGGATCAGGCGAAAAGAGATCCATCCCCATTTACCTTTACCCCATTTCCAAACCTGGGAATGGCTGAGCAGGAGCCAGGGATCAGGAGAAAAGGGATCCATCCCCATTTGCCTTTCCCCACATCCAAACCTGGGACTGGCTGAGCAGAGACGAGGAGAAAAGGGATCCATCCCCATTTGCCTTTCCCTCATATCCAAACCTGGAAGTGCCTGAGCAGAGACAAGGATAAGGAGAAAAGGGATTCCTCTGTACCTTCCCAGGATGCAGGGAAAGGCAAGGCTCCAGTTTTGGGGGAGACAAGGATCTGATTTAAGATCTCACAGCCTCCAAAAGTGGGAGGCAGGAAAACACAAGCCACTGTTTATTGGGAAAACATCCCATGCATCATTCTTTGTCAGGTTACAGAAATGAAGGAATAAAAAAAAGAGAGAAAAAATAAATCAAAGACAAAACACAGCACAAATCTGGGAGCTCAGTACTTGGAAAACTGCTCATTCCCATAGGGAAAAGCCTTCTCCACCCCATGTCCCCTAGGAGAAAGCAGCTCCTGCCCAAACAGGCTCCTCACCCCCTTCCCCACCCAAAACTCCAGCACAACCCTGGGGGATTCTCCTGAACGTGAGGCGTTCATGTATCTTTAATTATTGTTTCAGCCACATAAATCCATGCAGAATTAAAATTCATGATGGTTCTAGGGTACAAGTGCAAACAATTTGTTCGGTAAACTTTGCTCTAATTGGCATTCTGAAAATTTCCTGTTAATCAAGCCCCCTGGGCTCAGTTTACCAGTGTAGCTGTGCCTGGGAACGTCGGTGCTCGGAGGGTGCACGCGCCAGCGCCGCTTTCAAGGGTCTTTAGATGATATTAACTCACACACTTTGTCCTCGCGTTAATTTGCAAGTAATTTTTTGACAACCTTCCGTGGCCCTGCCTTTTATCTCGCTGCTTCGTTACTCGAGGCGAGCGAGCGCGAGGGAGAGCGTTCGTTAAAGCTGAGACTAAATCACACTCGGGAGCCGGGCGTGGAACATCCCCAGGGCTCCTGGAACTCCTCCCTCCGGGAGATGCCTTTCCAGTGGCTTTGACTCCAAGTGGCCACAGGAGACACAAAGAGATGTTTGGGCCAGTGTGGAAATCTCAGGAGTGTGAGGCAGGGACCCCAAAAACGGGGATATGGAGGCGGGGACACCTTGGGCCTCTTGAGCCGAGGATGTGAAGGTCCTGAAGATCCAAGGCATGGGCAGAGCTGCTTTTCCATCCCAACCCATGTGCAGGGAAAACAACAGGAGATGCCAGGCTCTGGCACTACCCACACAATCCAACATAGAAAAACCAGCCAGTTCTGATCTCTTTCCCCCAGGGAACCCCTTCCCTGCTCAGGGTCACCATCAGGATTTCAGGAGCTTTCAGCCATCCCCTCCCTTCAGTTTTGCAGCGTTATCAGGCCAGTCCTTAACTCACATCCCAAGAGATTTGGGAATAGGAGAAGCTTTGGATCACCTGAGCATCTCTTCGCAGCGGCACAGTGAGGCGGGATGATAGAAATAACAAAATAATGAGCAGCTGACAGAGATCAGGGCTGTGCTGGAGGAGCTCTCCTGGATGGGAACGCGCAAGAAGGAAACGCAGCAGCTCCCAGAAGACACCAAAGATGGTGCACAACAACAAACTGCTTCCCAGGAAAGCTGATAAGGAGCATAATTAGATGGAATTATGGCAGCAGCGGTGCCTAGGAGCTGGAAAAAATCATGTGGAGAGTGGGAACAGGCACATTCCTGGGGGAAAAAAAAGGATAATACAGGTTCACACAGTGGGAGCTGCTCAGGAGGTTTTGGAGGCAACCAGAAGGGGCCGCAAATAAATCAGATGTAAAAGAAGAACAGGAAGATGTGGAGGGCCCTGAATGTTTGGGGAGGGAGAACAGACTGAGCATTCCAGGCAGGGATTTGTCCCATCTCCATTGCTTCAGTCTTTATCCAAAGGTTAATTGTGGATGAAACGTAATGAAACAGCTTTGAAGGAAATTGTGGGGAAGGCCAGAGGAAGGGAAGGAATTTGGAGCCATTTGGATGTGTCAGATGTATTCAAAATGATAGAATCTGATGAAAAACACCCTGAAACATTGAACCCTTGGTGGTTATCTTCAAAACTGATGAAGGTGCAGAGGTCCTTGGAGATGAGAGAAGCACCTCTCTTTGAAGAGGATACTTAAAATTAAAAAAAAAGTTAGAAAAAAAATCTGAATAATCATCTTAGTCTAAATTCCCTGAAAGAGGCTGGAGGAAAGGCTTAAATGAGCAACTTGTAAAAGGATGAATAAAATCAAAGAACATGGGTTTGTCAAGAGCCAGTCATGTCAACCCCATTTAATTTCCTTCTTTCATAAGGGAACAGCAGGACCTGATGATGGGGAGCAGCAAATGCGCAAGCGAGGAGGACTTTTGCATTTTCCCACTAAAAAACCACTCTCAAAATCCAATCAGAGCTCAACTGGCTCTGAGAGAAACCACTCCTGAAGAGGAGGGATCAGGGGACAAGGAGATTGTCCAGCCCCCACCTTGGCTCTAGAGGAGGGGCTGTCACCCTCCCTCTCCATCCTGCCTTTCTCCAGCCTGGCAGTCCCCAGCTTTGCCCAGGAAAATTGAGACTTTGTTGTGCTGGTTTTTAGCCTCTCATGTTGGTTTATCCTTCATTTCCCCACAACATCAGCATCCCCATGAGCGTTCCAGCAGAACCACCTTGATGCAGCATTGTCCCATGTTAACCTGGGACGCTGGCAAGGAGCAGGCAAAATGCATTTGGTGGAACTTCAGTGACTCCAACCCATTTAGAGAAGGTGCAAATCCCTACAAAACCAGCCTGGGAAACCGGAGTGGGAGCGTGGAGACTCCGGAGCTCCACTCCTGGAGGGTCAGATGGACTGAGGGATGGGGCTCCTGCCCGCCCCAGCCAGGGACTTTGGGAGCTGCAGGAATGGCTGCTGCAGGATGGCAGGAGTGGAAGCTTTTGATATAGTTTCAAACAATGTGTAATTATCAGGTAGCTGAAAATTAGCCCATCTGTGCCTCGGGAGAAGACAATGGGAAGTTGTGTGTTACTAATGGCTGAAAAGCGCTGGCAGCACAAGACAGGAAATTCTCAGGCAACTTTTTTCTGCAGGTAATGTAATTACACGGCATAATCCCCAAATCTCCTGACTTTTTGGTGGGGTTTGATAAAGCTTAGGAGGTCTTCATCTCCCTTTCTGTTTCCTCTCCTCGCTGCAGCAGCACAGCTCTGGGGATTGCAGGCCCGCCTGGGCAGCAGCAGATGTGGGTGACATAAAACTGCCTTTAAACAGCCAGCTAAAGACAATCTCAGCTTTTGCTAAAGCAGATTGTAAATTCCCAACTGCCTTTGCCACAGCCTCGCTCTCTGAATGCAAAGCACAGAGCTTGTAACATTATTTTGGATAAAATTTTCTTGCTGGTAGAGTCAGTCAGAGCCTGATCCAGGTCAGTGCACACACAGGCAGCAGCTTGGGTCACTTTTAGGACCCCTTTTGTTTTCTCTGCTTTTGGGCCCTGCTGATGCAAAAAAAAAAAAAAAAAAAAATCCCCCAAGTCCCTTGATTTCTTGAAATGCCTCGAGGATCCGGTGATGAGGTCTTTGAGGGTCGGTGAAGCAAAGCTGGAACGGCGCAAACCTCCTGCAAACAGTCCAGGCAGGGTAAATAGCCGATGATTTTTTATATTCATACTTTTGTCTGAGGAATAACTAGGAGCAAATTGCTTTTCCCTTGCCTAGTTGAAATTATTCAGAGTGGTTTTTTTCTGCTGATTTTTGCTATTCTCCCTTTCGAGAGGTTTGCTCCTGAAGATGGCTCAGCCCTGAATGGAAAGCAAACGTTGCCTTCACCTTCAGTGAACTTTGAAGCGATTGATTTTCACCGGGCATGAAAGAAAAGCTGAGAAGTGACAGCTCGTGGGCTTTGGGGAGGGTGAACGTTGCCATTTCACGCCTGTTGGTGCAGGAGGACTCGGGGCAGTGTCCCAGCACACTTTGACAGATGCTCCTTGGGCTCATCCAGCCCCAGCCTCTCCACACGGGGGGTCCTGGCCCAGCCCAGAGCAGGGAGGGCTGGGAGGAAAACGATTCTTGCTGGCTTTTGTCTGGTAATCTGAGGTCAGGAAAACAAAGTGCTTCCTCCCAGCTCTCCCCAGCGCCGTGGTGGGAAATGCAGCCAAGCTCCAGCACCGAGAACAAAGCCAGAGCTGGCACAAACACAGCAGCTCCTTAAATGAGTTTGCCATTAGCCGGAAGGGCTGCAAATTGAAGCGAAGATAAGCCCCTTAGCATTTCCCTTCTTTAATCCCAGCCTCATAAAAGCAGAGATGTGTTCCTATTCAGTGGGCTTTATACAGAGGCAGGTATTTCATTTACCCAAAAAACCCCTGGATCGGATAAATTATTAATGTTATTTATAAAGGCAATTCTGCCATTCAGCAACTTCTTTTGGATCCCTCTGCTTAATCTCGCTGCTTAGCATAAGATACACTCCAGTTAAAAGGCAAAATCACATTCCCTTACAAGGCCTGCAAAATAAGGGAGCGCTGAGGTGCCTGGAAAAGGGTTGTAGTTGAAATTCTGCTCTAAAGATTAATACATTTATCAGTGGCAAACATAAGCCCTGATTTCCACTTGCTCGTACCCTCCCTGCGTGAGGATGGGGCCTCACTCACGCAGCAAGAGCTGGTTAAGCTGCTCAGCAACACCCTGGTGCTCCCAGAGCCTCTGTGAGGCTGCCTGGGGGCTGGGTGGAGCCCTAGGGGGAGAATTTCAGGATCACTGAGGTTGGAAAAGCTCTCCCAGACCATCGAGTCCAGGCCGAGCCCCATCCCTGCCTTGTCCCCAGAGCACTCAGTGCCACCTCCAGCCCTTCCTGGGACACCTCCAGGGATGGGCACTCCAAAGCCCCCTGGGCAGCTCCTCCCAATCCCTGACCCCCCTTTCCATGGGGAAATTCCTGCTGCTGCCCACCCTGAGCCTGCCCTGGCCCAGCCTGAGGCCGTTCCCTCTCCTCCTGTCCCTGTTCCCTGGGAGCAGAGCCCGACCCCCCCGGCTGTCCCCTCCTGTCAGGAGTTGTGCAGAGCCACAAGGTCCCCCCTGAGCCTCCTTTTCTCCAGGCTGAGCCCCTTCCCAGCTCCCTCAGCCTCTCCTGGGGCTCCAGCCCCTTCCCAGCTCCGTTCCCTGCCCTGGACACGCTCCAGCCCCTCCAGGGCTCTCTGGCCATGAGGGGCCAGAACTGGGCACAGCCCTCGAGGGACCTCACCTGTGCCCAGCAATCATTTCCTGGTCCTGTTCCCAGCCCCTCTGCCCCGGCCTGGAGCACTCCTGGGGTTGTGTGACCCAAGAGCAGGAGCCAGCAAAGCAGCCCCGTCCCTCCTGTGGCACATCCTGCAGCACGTCCCGCTCTGGGACACCCAGAGCCACAAATTCAGCTCTGCAGGCTCAGGCCTGCACCCACCCCATGGGCCAGGCTGTGCCAAGGGCAGCCAGGCACCAGAAGAGCCATCCAGGAGGTGTGGGGATGCTCAGAGTGCCAAGGAGGCCCAGGAGAGCTGCCAGCACGGTGGCACTGGGGATTTCAGCCCCAGCAGAGGCAGCGAGGCTCAGAGCCCTGAGGAACAATGGGATAAACACAGGAAACTGGGGGTTCTGCTCAACATCCCCATTCCAGCTCCAGCGGTGGCACATGGTGGAGCAGTTCCCACACCCTCCTCCCTCCAGCAGGCCAGCAATGGCTGTTTTGGGGTCAAACACCCACCCTTGGGAAGAGCAAAGCCAGCAGCTCCCATGGGAGGTGTGCTCCACCCTCTGAGAGGGGAACAACAGCTCCTTGCTCCCACATCAGGTAATTCCACTGGGAATCACCTCTACCCCACCCCGTGACCCCAGGAACATCCTGGGAGCTGCCACAAGCCACCCCCGAAATCTGAGGGCAGCACTCGTGGGGATTGCAGGGAGCTCTGGAAAAATCCCTCATGAGATGTTTCCTTCTCCGTCTGTTCCCCAAAATCCTTTTCCAGCATTTCCCTCTCCCAAGGCCACACAAGCAATGGAGCAGCCAGCGCTGGCTGAGGTTTTGTTGCAGCACAATTTGAACCCAGGCAGAGCATTTCTGTTTGCTAAGCTCGCCCAGCCTTTTCACAGGAGGGTTCTGACAGCAGTGTGTGTTTTCCATGTGTTTTCCATGGATTTTCCATGCTGTTTGCCCAGCCCTGGGGATGTTCAGGATGTGTTTTTCCTCCTGGGCTGGGTGTGGGGACAAGCAGGGGCTCACAGGTGGCACCTTTGATCATTCCTGGCACCGAGGGCTCCTGCAGCTGCACTTGGAGCTGGAGATGTCTCAGCTTTGGGCACCACAGAGAAGCTCACTTTTATGTCAAAACGCCTCCTAATAAGATTTTAAGTTTGTTCGGGGAGCTGAAATGAAATATTTAACCACGGCATCACAGCAGCATTTTATTCTCATGAAAATGCTGAGATGCCATTTGCAAATCAGAAATGTTTTCAAATTTTGCTTTGAAATCGCAGCGTCTTTATGCAACTGTTTTGTGTGGGTTTGGGTTTTGTTTTTTGGTTGTTTTTTTTTTTTCTTTCCAGGAAGAAACAAATCATGGGGAAAAATAGCTGAGATCTCGGGCATTTCTTCACAAATCAGGTGTCTGCTCTTGAGTCTGTCCTGGTGAGGCTCTTTGGAGCCATCATTCCCACTTGGAGCAGGGAGAAGCAGCCCCTGTTGTTGCATCCAGCATTCAAATTTCATTATCTTTGTTTCTTGCACTGACAACGAGACATTTAGGTTGGAGAACTCCACTGGGCATTAGTGCTGCTCTGAAGGGTTTGCATGATTTGAGATAAATGTCATAAAAGAAATAGCAAGTTCTGCTAGAAAAGCACAGCTGTCCTACTTTTTATTATTATTATTATTATTATTGGGGCAGTTTTCCCTTTTTTTTTGGTACAGCTTATTCACTTGCAGTTCTTTATCTCCCTATATAGAAATTATATCTTGTTAAACACAAGAATCCAGCTTGGTTCAATCCCTCCTCAAGACTTGGATACTTTCTTATTCCACTCTTTTCCCTGCTCCAGGCAGGTACCCAGAGCCATCCAAAATCTCTGGGTCTGGGTGACGTTTGGTGAGTGGCTGAATTTTGAGACATGAATTAAAGTATTTCCAAAAGGAAAAGCAGTTTTTTAGGCAGTTCTGGCCAGACACAGTATTCAAGGCTCAAATTGTTCTTAAGAAAGGGTTATTCTATAATAGTGACCAAAATATTCTTGAATTCAGCATCTTAGGATCAAAAAGCCCCAAATCCCCTAAGATGTTGCCTGACTTTAAAAAAAAAAAAAAAAAAAAAAAAAAACAAAAAACTTGTGATTTGTACACAGTTTATTCATGGGGGTTTGAATACAAAATTCAAAGAACAGCAAGGAGAAAATGTTGGCAAGCAGCATAAAAAACTGCTTAAAAATAACATATGAAAGTGTCAGAAAGAATGTGTGTCATTTATCCCAAACACCGAGGATCCGAAATAGCTGAGAGAGGAGGGGAGCAGGAATCAGAAAAATCCTCCCAACCCAAGGCAGGTCTGAACACAGAGAGGAGCCAGGGCTTGTCCTGGCCAGTCACTGCACAGTGAGGATGCCAGCGTGGTACAAGATTTTAAGGCACAAAAGGCACGGCAAGGACAGAGCTGGGAATGGTCTGGTTCTGGGAGAAGCTGTTGTGGTCCTGGAGGGTTCTCCTTGGATTGAGCTGTTCCATGCAGAACCAACTTTTAGGAAGGCAGCAAATCCACAGCCTGCAAACACTGCTCTTCTAAATCCTCCCTGAGATTTGGGCCAAACCAGGCATTGGGAAGTCTCTCAGGAGTTGGAAATGCACTGGAAAATCAGGAAATCAGCTCCTTTCAGCAGTGCCATGACCAGGAGCTCGTGCTGGCTCCAGCTGATCACAATTTCCCCTTTTCACCAGTTCCCTGATGCTTCAGGTTCTGCTCTGCTGCTGCTGGAGCTGCCACAGCCCCTTCCAGCACCCAAAGCTGCCTCAGCCCCTCCTGCTGCTTCTCCCAGAGCCACCACAGGTCAGGGGATGCAAGGGAAATCAGTCTGGAGAAGAGAAGGATTTGGGGAGACCTTGTAGCAGCATTTCAGTCCCTATAGGGAGCTTCCCAAAAAGATGGAGAGGGCCTGGAGTGCCAGGACACAGGGAATGGCTTCCCACTGCCAGAGGGCAGGGCTGGATGGGATATTGGGAATTAGGAATTGTTCCCTGGGAGGGAACTTCCCAGGAATGAATTTCCCAGTGAAGCTGAGGCTGCCTCTGGATCCCTGGAAGTGTCCCAGGCCAGGCTGGATGGGGCTTGGAGCAGCCTGGGATAGTGGAAGGTGTCCTGCCCATGGGACTAATCTTTAATGTCCCTTCCAACCCAAACCATCCCATGATTCCGTGAAATCTGGCTGGGATTTCTTCCACCCTAAAAGCAGATCCTGCTTAATGATGTTCCCACCATCTGGAGGGAACTTCCAAGGCAGCCTTCCCCCCTCACCTGGGTCCTGCAGCTCCCAGCAGGGAGGCAAAACCCCTGGGAGCACTGTGGCTCCCACTGCAGAGGGAATTGCAGTGCTGAGGCTGCAGCTCCTGCCTGGCTCCTGGGAAGCTGCCAGGGAAGGGAAGCACAGGCACAAAATGAATAGCAGAAGAGATTGCAGGTAATTATGTTTCTTAAGCTGTTAACAGGATTGGCCATTTGATAAATGAGAGGATTTGGGAATGTTTTGTCACTGACAAGGCATTGTGAGATCCGGGTGGGAACGGGAGTGTTCCTCTCCCACAAGCAGGAAATTCTCCCGGGACGCTCACGCACCGTGAAATCCATCTGAAACCTGGATGGCAGCACATGGAGGAAAGAGGACAGATCCAGGACTCAAGTTGAAAAACCTCACTAGGTCTCTCACATATGGAATTCATTTGGGTTTGTTGCTCCTCCCGTGTCCCCAGAGGCTTCTGCTCTTTCATGGTGATCCCCCATGTGCTTCCATATGGATTTTGGTGCCACCAGGGCCCCTCAAATCCCTCCATCTGCTTTGCAGTGCTCTCAATCCCTCTGGCTCCCTCTGCTTCCCTCAGCTCTTGGTTTGCTTTTGTGTTCCCTTGATGGAAAGGGAAGAGGAGAGGCAAGAGGGAGAGGCAAGAGGGACACCAGCCCTGCTCTGTTTGTCCTGCTCCAACTGTGCCCCTCGGGAGGATTTGGATACCCCTGGAGTCCCTCTGTTTCTTCTGCAGTGCCCACAGAGGCCCTGATGTGATTTTCAGGGTGTCCCAGTGCTCTCAAGCTGATTTTCCCTGGAAATCTGTGCTTTGGTGCCCTGAGGAGCTCTGTCCACGTGCTCTGTGGGCCCTCCAGAGCCTCAGTCCCATCCCACAGCAGTGAGGCTGGGGCAGGACCCAAAAGGGCAGAGTTTGTTCTCTCCCAAACCTCCCCCACAGCTTTTCATTTCTTTGCTTTGGATGTCTTTTAGCAGCCAGACTGCTGCAGGAGCTGTGGGACAGGCTGAGGATGAGGAGCAGGAGGGCAAGGTCTGCTCCAGAGACCTGTTACAAGTAAACAATTCATTAAATAAACAAAAAAAAAAAAAATCAGCTTGGTTCAGCCTGTGGCTGCTCCACTTTTGATTTCCAAGAGGAAAACTATCCCAGCATGGTTGGCTCTGGCTCAGGCCTCCCTGTGTGTGACTCCCCAGTGAGGAGCTGCTTACAGGGGCCTTTCCCCCCTGGGGCAGCTCCTTCAGGGGGAAATGAAGGCACAATCCAGCTCCTGCTCCTTTGAGCAAGCTCTCTGGAAAACAAGGTCACTGACGCTGTGCAGCTCCAGCTGAAGTCTGAAACGCTGGCCCCAAGCAGCTTGGAGGGTGGGCAGGAGGTGAAGTAGCAGCTTATTCTTAGCAATAAACACTTAGGAAAAAGAAATACCAGCAAAGACACTCCAGGTGCTTTTCCCTTACAAACAACAGGACTGAAAGCTCTGTTTTCACCCAGCCAGGGGCAGATGTGAGTGCTGGATTTGTGGATTTGTGCCCCTCTGCTCCAGCACCCCCAGCCCAGCCCAGGCTTCCCTTCTTCAGCAGGACACAGAGCTCCAGCCCAGCTAGGCAAGGCAAAATCCCTGCCAAAGCTCAGCCCAAAGGCCAGGGCAGCCACAGGGGCACCATGGGCACCTTCAGTGTGGCTCCAGCACAGAGAGGTTTGTTCCTGCCAGCACCCCCAGAAAAGGAAGATGGGTTATCAACCCACTCTTATGGGTGGGTGAGAAGACTTCCCAAAGGCCTGAGCCCCAGAGGCAGCCTGGGCCCTTCATTAATGCCCCAATTAATGGCTGTCCTAGGAGCTGGGCACCACATCAAAGGCAGCTCTGAGCAATGGGCAAGATGAGACAGGAGAGAATTACAATTTCAGGAAATCATGGAATGCTTTGGCTTGGAAGGGAACTTACAGCCCATCCCATTCCATGGGCAGGGACACCTCCCACTGTCCCAGGCTGCTCCAGCCCCAATGTCCAACCTGGCCTGGGACACTGTCAGGGACCCAGGGGCAGCCACAGCTGCTCTGGGCACCCTGTGCCAGGGCCTGCCCACCCTGCAGGGAACAATTCCTAATTCCCTGCCCTCTGGCAGTGGGAGCCATTCCCTGTGTCCTGTCCCTCCATCCCTTGTCCCCAGTCCCTCTCTAGCTCTCTTGGAGCCCCTTCAGGCCCTGCAAGGGGCTCTGAGCTCTCCCTGGAGCTTCTCCTCTGCAGGTGAGCACCCCCAGCTCTCCCAGGCTGGCTCCACAGGAGAAGAGCTCTCCAAACACCAGCCCCACTCTCCAGCCAAGGCTGGGAAGGACAGGACCATCCTTGGGCACCACAGCACTTGAGAGAACAACTGAGAATTCCTGGTTAATCTACCGGAAAGAATTTTGGAGCAAGGGGAAGGAAGGCACATGAATATGCAGCAAATGCAGTGGGGAGCTGCTGGCTGCTGCAATGGCTCATTAGAGCTGCACAGCCCCAGCCCAGCAGCGCTGCAGCTCCCTCTGAATGTGGCAGGATGTGTCACCCCAGATGGGTTTGCCTGGAGAGGCTGTTTCACAGGATGGGCCTCACATTTCCATGGAATTTCCATATTCCCCAGCAGCCACCTCGTGTGAACCAGCAGAATGCAGGGGACTTGCAATTAAAAATGGATTACAGAAAAATAATTGTGAAGTTCAGATTGGAGAAGAATGATGCCTGAAATGTTCTCACTGGAATCAGGTTAGAGCATCTTAACTTTCCACAGGACGTTTTAATGGTGAATGTCACTCACAAAATAATTTTATGTACCTGAATAAAATTAATCAAAACCAGTGGAAGAAAAGCAGCACAAGATTAAATATCCAGAAAAGAAACCCAGAGACATCTTGGCAGGAAGGATGAGAGGGAAGGACAGGGACTCACACTCCATCTGCTAATAATGAAAATGAAGAGACACAGTGGTGGGAGAACAAGGAAAGGTTCACTGAGGAAAAGCCCTGCAGACTGGAAGTGCTGCAAGTGGAGCTGTAAGAAAAGAAAGCCAGGGGCTTTCAGGTGCAAAGAACACAAAAATCCTCCAGCTCACACAAAGCAAAGGACCAGGGGCTCTCCCTGCTCACATCTTGTGGCGCGTAGTGAGTGCTGTGGGAAAGCCCAACAGAGAGGACAAATAAACACACTTTTCCTGGCTAATTGTCTGATTATCAGTTCCTGGCCTGTGGCCACCAGCATTTACAGCCCAAAGCAAACACCAGCGAAGCAGGGAGAGGACACAGGGCTCTGCCGGGCCATGGAGGAGCAGCTGCACACATGGATCTCTCTCTCCAGGCAGGAATTCTGCCCATCCACCCCAGGGACAGCACAGAGAATCAGCCAGGCCCGGGGGGACACTGGGGCTTGGAGCACCCTGGGCTAGGGAAGGTGTCCTTCCCATGGCAGAGGGTGCCACTGGAGGAGCTTTAAGGTGCCTCCAGCCCAAACCTTTCTGGGATTCTGTGACTCCATGAGGAGGCTGCTGGGGAGAGGAGATAACAGCTCTGATAAAGGAATGAGAGTTGATAAAGGATCTCTGACAGCTGGGGATGGAGCACAAGGCACAGGAGAGCCTGGGGAGCGTGGAAGGGTTTGGAAAGGGATCACCTGAACATCAGGGATGATCTCCTGTACCTGCAGCCCTGCTGGGCATGGATCAGGATGCCAGGGGCAGAGCACAGGTAGCCCTGAGCTCTTCCCCACACACTGCTGAGGAGGAAAACAGCATTGCAGTGTCCTCATCCCCTTCTGTGGCCTGGGATCTACCAACAAAGGGGGTTCTGAGATCAGCAGGATGTTGTCACCCTTGATAAAGACTTTCATTTGGCCAAACCTGGAGGCACAGGGTGGTGCTGGGCTCCATCCCACATTCTCAACAGGCATCGCACGTGGAAAAGCACCAGCTTTCCACCTCTACACTGCAGATTTTCCCTGGTCCCACCTGTGCCTCTCCAGCTATTTCTGTGTCTTTTCCTACCTTACATCTGTTTATCTTCTAAATGCTCCCTCCTGCTTTGGCTGTGGGCTCTGCTGGCACATCCCAGCTCCTCTGCCCTGCAGGGCAGTGCTGCTCCTGCCTCCAGCCAGGAGCAGGGATGGTGTTGCACAGGGGCTCTGTGGATCCAGAGCTGAACATCCACAGACTGGCGTGGAGAGAGCCTCAGAACATGGCAGATTTCTGAGGAAAAAGGAAAAAATTGCACATTTTTCACTGGGCTTATTCCTTTTCTAAATTTCAAGCCTTTAAATGTTAAGACTGTGACTTGGCAAATTTGGCATTGCTTTTGGGGGGGTTATTTACATAATAAATATAAATAAATCTATTACAAATGGAATAACAGAATCACAGAATGGTTTGGGGTGGAAGGAACCTTAAAGCCCACCCAGTCCCACCCCTGCCATGGACAGGGTCACCTTCCACTATCCCAGGTCACTCCAAGCCCCTTCCAACCTGGCCTTGGACACTTCCAGGGATGGGGCAGCCACAGCTTCTCTGTGTGAGGGCCTCCCCACCCTCACAGGGAACAATTCTTCCATATATCCAACCTAAATTTCCCCTCTTTTAGGCTGAACCCTTGTCCTACCACTGCAGCTCCTGATGGATAACACATAATAACACATTATACAGAGATAGATATGTATCAAAAACACTGGGAAAATGGTGTCTTTTCCCTAATCCTCTTGCCATTTCACCTGACACTTTAAAAAATATCACGGAGTCAAACACTTGGCGTGAAACCTTAAAAAAATTGACTGGCGTGGTCAAAGTTTGGTGGTGACATCAGCAAAGGAAAACAAAGCCCCAAAATGTCAAACACTGCTATGACATCGAGCTGGTTGTAAATCAATCGCCAGGAAAAACTCCTGACCTACATGAACAGAAGCAGGAAACAAAGAAACCTCAGAATAAAATCCATGGCTGACAGAGCTTAGCACAGGGAAGTTGTGTTTGCAGAAGAAATCCTAGCAACAGTACGGGGTCACTGCTCGGTGCAGACAGGAGCATTGGGAAGGATTATGCAGAAAATGCAGAAGGGTTCAAACAGACTTTTATTCGGTATTTGGAAAGAAGGATGATTTGCTTTCATTGCTCGAAGATGATGAAATACTTTCCAGTCTATTAGGAGCTGAGAGGGATGTTAGGATCTCTCAGCCATGAGGAGTTTGAAAGCAGCACCGCTGGCAGAGGAGCTTGGGCCCTGCTGATGCTGGATGGTAACAGCAGCAGATCTGGAAATGCCCAACTTATCAAAATCTGCTCAAGCAGAAGGGAAGCAGCAGGAATCAATGAACCATGGGAGGAAGGAGCAGCTCTGGGTCACAGCAAGGGAGGGTTTGTTTTAGCCTGTCTGTCATCAGCACGGGCAAGGGGAACTTGGAGCCACATGGAATCAGGGAATCACAGGGTGGGGAAGGCAGGGAGGGAGCACAGGGCTCACCTGATCCCCCCGCTCCAGCAGGGTCACCCCAGAGCACAGGGCACGGGACTGAGTTCAGAAGGTTCTGGAGTATCTCCAGTGAGGGTCCAGCTCTCCTGACAAACTGGAGCCACCCTCTTTCCCAGGCTGGTGGCTCTGAGGTACAGAGATGTCACCTGGCACTCACTCAGACCAAAGTTTTCTTCTCCATAACAAAACCTTGAATTCTTGGTCAGCTCACAACTTTCTGCTGGAGGTAAGAGTCAAACAAAAAAAGCTCTGGGCTCAAGCTGTGCTCTGTTCTTGCCCACATGCAGGAGCAGGAGTTTGTAACCAGGATTTTTGTGAAGCTGTTCTTGGCTGCACACTGGTCCCAGTGACTGTGCAAAGCTGGTTTGTGGCCATGAAATGTCCCAAAATGGGCACACAGAGAGCCAGGAGTGCTGTGCTGTGGCTCTCAGAGCCAGGAGCCCTCCCTCTCCCAAACCCACACCTCTGCTGGCTCCATGTGCCAGCTCCAGAGTTGCTCTAAACAAGTTTAACTCCTGTTTCCTCCAGCAAGAAGTGAAGTGAATTAAATCACTGGTCACTTTACACCCCTCTGTAAGCTCCAAAGAGCTGAGGGGGCTGGAAAGATTTAAGAGATACCAGAAGCCTTTTCTGCTTCAGGGTAGCGCCAAAGACCACCCCAAACCCAAACATTTTGGGCACAAAACTTCCCCTTTACAACTCCCTGATGTTTTCAATTCCCCCAAAAAGCGTTGCCCTAAACAAGGCTGTGCAGAGTGGAAGTTGTAAAACACTGTTGGATCTCCCATTAATGTAATGAGGCTTCACCAAAAACAGAGGAGCAGGAAAAAAAAGATTAATCAAAACCCTACGTGAATTTATTTATGGATCACAAAAAATGTTTCCAGAATATCCAAGACATGGTCGAGGGATAAAGTTAGATGAAGTTCGGATTTATCTCGATTACCTAACCTGGCATTAAAATCCTTTCCACTGATCAGCAAACAGAGGGATAAAAAGATTTTAGAGACATTATGTAGGTCTGGAATAATTCCCAGTACGAGTTCCTATAAGAAGAGGAATTGTGGGAGGAATACAAATATTAATCAGAAGAAAAGGTTCTAAATTGGGAAACTGCTCTGGCAATGAGACAAAAGTCTAAGTCATTAGTGTAACAACCTCTAATCCCTATCAGAGCAGCCAGTCTCATGACAGAGATGGACGTGAAATGGCTTTCTCCATAAATATTTCAGGTTTGATTAATTCTAACTTTCTATGTCTGGACGTAACAAATATGTTGTGAAACATACCATGAAAAAGCAGAGACATTTGGCTGAACAATCCAAAACCGTGTAGAAATTTCATTTTCTAGGAAATGGAGAAACACATTTTAAAGCTGTTTTCCTCTTGACTCCATGCAGAAAATTCCCCAGTGTCCAACTCTTTAAAAGAACTTCTCCCCAAAAGCAGCAGCCTATCTAATTAAGTCCAGAACCATGCTACCAGTTTGACCCCGATTTCAATAGGCAACTCCCTGGCAGGCACCAAAACACCTTATTAATTTTTTTCTAGGGATAGCAGCTCTGATTTATAGGAAAAGAAAAAAAAAAAAGAAGTACATATTTTCTAGGTCAGGAAAGGCGAGAAATGCCAGGCACGGTCCTGCGGTGCCAGGATTCACACGGAGCATCAGGCAGTAAGCTCAGAGTCCTGCTTTGGTGACAAGTCCTCATGTAAAGCAGATCATCCCCACCCAGAGACTGAAGCACATCCATATGCATAGCAAAGCTCCGAGATTACTCCCAGCATTCCCTTTTTTCCCTGTAATTACAAATCTTTTCCTTTCAGAGGCTGTAGAAGAAATATTCTTCAGCGTAAGAAGCTCCCCTACACCCCCACAGTTGTGACAGTTCTGTTATGTTGGGGCTACACCAGATCAGGGTGGATCCCACCCATTTTGGGGGGAAAAGGACTTTTGGGGCAGCTCCATCTGTCCCAGGCTCCTGGGCAGCCTCGTCGTGGTCAAAGGGGACTGGGCACACAGTGAAAACTGCTTAAATCTCACCCTGCAGTGGGAGAAAGGGACCTGTAATGGTGGTCTTTGGCTGATAAATAAAACAGAAATAAATAAATATTCCTTAATAAAGCAGGAATTTCCTGTGTGACAGGGAAGCTGCAGTGTTTTCCTACCAGGCTCATGGCCGTGGGGAGTTCTGGGAGAGGTTGGTACCTCTTCAATCATCACCAGCACAATGTACAGGAACTTTACCTTTGAGCTGATGGATAGGATCCCAGAATCCCAGAATATCCTGAGTCAGAAAGGACCCACAAGGACCATCAAAGTCCAGCTCCTAGCCCTGCACAGGACAACCCCAAGAATCCCACGATTAATAATTCTTGACTTTAAAAAAAAAAGAAATCCTCAAAGTACTGAAAGATTTTGGAAAAGCAGAGGGACAACTCCAAGCTCTGCTCCCAGGGAGCAGCTGGAGCTGGGCCAGAGCAGGCTCAGGCTGGATTTTGGGAGAAGGTTCTTCCCCTAGAGGGTGCTGGCACTGCCCAGGCTCCCCAGGGAATGGGCACAGCCCAGAACTCCAGGAGCCTTTGGACAGCGCTGCCAGGGATGCACAGGGGGGATTGTTGGGCAGAGCCAGGGATTGCACTGGATCATCCTTGGGGTCCCTTCCAGCTGAGGACATTCCCCGATCCTGTGGGTTTAGCATGTTGCAGTTTGACCTACTTTACAATAAAGTTGCCATCCAATTTCCCTTCATTTAAAGGTTTCCACTTCTGATGTTCTAATGGGCTCCTTATGTAACACTGGAGTGCAGTTTAAAGGCAGCTGCATTAGATCCCAATTTTGCTTTTAAGTAGTGCTCCCAAACTAATTAAATCATCATTCCCTGAGTTTGCACCCTGCAGATGAGGAATTCTGCTTCCCAGAGCACTCCGTGTCCTTCCCAGCTCCCCGAGCCAAACCCGTGGCTGCCCAAGCACACAGCAAATACCTGCAGCCATTTCGGAGCAGGTGGAAACACCCTGGGGACAGCTGGCACAGAAACTCCAAACAGAAACAAGTGTTCCTCTAAAGCATGAAATGAAGGATGAAAATACAGCTGAACATCATGGAAAATGAAAGCAGGATGGAAAGAGGGAAGTTTGGGATCACTAAACACAGTTTTAGACTAAACCAACTGAGCTACAGTGGCAGCCACATCCATAATTCAGATCTCCCCCATGTGGAGGAGCTGGAGATGTTCTCCAGCCTTACTCTCCACAGCCCTGCACAACGTGTTAGCTGCTCCTTTGAGCCAATCCATCTAAAATCTCTGTGTTTGGATCATTCTGGATTGAACTCAAGTTCTCTTCAGTGACAGGAGCTTTGGGACAGGGGTCACCATCCCTGGAAGGGTTCAAAGAATGAGGAGATGTGGCACTTGGTGATGTGGGCATGGGGGAGTTCAACCAAAGGCTGGACTTGATGACCTTGGAGGTCTTTTCTGACCTTAATGATTGTGTGATTCTCTGATAATGAAACACTGCTCTCCAGAGAAGCCAGGGAGTTTGGAGAGAGGGAGATAAACTGGGCTGAACGTGGGTTTGAGCAATTTCAGTTTTCAAAAGGCACCTGGCAAAGCCCAGAGTTTGCAGGTGATCCCAGGGCCTGCATTCCCAGCTCCAGGCTGGGAATCCCTGGGAAGAGCTGCACTGCTCATGGATGGTCTCAGTCCAGGCAGCCCTAAGGTGCTGCAAACACTCCTGATTCCACCTTCTGGACATTCCCTCTGCAAGGAATGTTGGTTTATGGCTGTCATTGGTCTTCCCTCCTTTTCTAAAACTTCTCCACAGGATTCCTCTCTCTGCTTTTCCCTCTCCTTCCCCAAAGTCTGTGCTGGAGCATCCCACACTTCCTGATCCCGAGATCCAAGCTCTGCTTCTCTCATCCTGGTGCCCCACTGCTGGTGGGATGCTCCCCAGTTCCTCACTCACTGTGTCTGTTCTACCCCAAAAATTGCCTTTATTTTCATCCTCCTCACCTGCTCCAGGTCTTTCCCAGGTCCCTCTGCTTGGCCTTTGACAGCTGAAGGAGCATCCCTAATTCTATTTGGCAGGACAGTGAGTCCCCATCAGCCTCCCAGGAATTCTTAATTCATTTCTACTTTTGACCTACACAGCAGCCCGAGGCAGTACAATTTATTAATCAGTTATATGAGAACATCTGACTTTCTGATTTAGACCTGATGCCTCATAATTTCATGGAGTATCCTGAACTTTTCCAATTCTTATTTTAACTTTTCCCATTCCCTCTTATTTTTTCCTAGCTAGGAGATCTCAAGGTTTCTGTCCCATGCCTGACTATTTCCCATCCTGTTCCCAAAACTATTTTGTCCTCACCTACTTTCTGTGGGTGGAATTCAGATTAAAAAGCTTTGATTTCCTCTTGGAGTTGCTCTACCTCATAGATTGACACCTCCAGGTAGAAGCCTAAATTTAAGAGTCTCAGTCTCTGAGCTAAAGAACTCCCACCCATCCTTTTTAGCTCTGTTTTATTCTTTATGGAGACAGGATGAAGAGAACTGCAGATATTAATCAATAGGTGGGTTTGCCAAACATTTATACAGTGACATGATCACATAATCATGTTTTCCTTTTTTTCCCCTTTGCTAAAAATTTCTTTCTCATTCAGCTGGGATATTTTAGTGCTGGGGCCACTGCTCCAATGTTTTCATGGAGTTTTCCTACAGCGGCTCTATATGCTGAGTGATAATAATGCTCTTAAATTAAGTATAAAATAGAATTGAATAGACAAACTGTTCTGCATTTCTTAGCTCTGACTTCCACCTGCTGCTCCTGACAGCCACAGGAACCATCTCCTTCTCTTCCCAGGGTCACACTGGACTATCCCAGCTGATTTTGTGTCACCCCCAAACCTTGCCAGAGCCACCTTCACCCTCCTCCCAAATCACTGATGAGTTCCTAACCACGGCCAAGCTGCAGAGCTCCTTTCTCTGGGAAATACAAGATTTCCTCCCACTTTTTGTCCCATTTTATCTCAATCTTATTTCCCTACAGAGGACATCTGATTACCTCGGCTTAACCACTTGAAGAGTCTTTAAAGAAAGACTTATTGGCATTTGTTTGGGAGTCCAGGTGCACTTTATCAGCTGCACCAGCCTTACCTACGAGCTGGGTGACATCTCCAAAGAGCTCCAAGAGATTGATGAGACACGGCCTCCTTCTGCAAGAACTGTAATGACTTCTTCCAAATAAATCACATTTATGAAATTGCCTCCTGGTTCTCTTCTTTATTATTGTAGTTTTTACCCACTTATTCAGGCTGAAGGGAGATTTACTGATCCCTGCTTTTCCCCATTTGTCCTGGAGACCTTTTCCTCAAGGCTAAAGACACATTTGCCACTGTCCATCCCTCCTGCAGTGTGGTCAGCTCAAGTGACACTTTTCATGCTACATTTAGCTTTCTCTTAATCTACTGTTTGAGGTCTTTCAGAGCTCCTGATCGAGTATCATCTTATCTTGTTGCTTTCTGACTGCTCCTTTTATTGATTTGTTCCAAAGTGTCCTCTGCTGGAACTTCATTTAGGGACAATTCCTCATGCCCTCCACTGCTTCACCACTAATGCGCCCCTTCCCAGCCTTCCTCTGTAATTTGTTCCCTATTATTATGGTTTCCTACCCTTCTGCCAAGTTTCTGAGGCATTTATTATGTCAATAATTTCCTTTAAAATCAGTCCAGTTCACCTCTTTGGGGCTCCAGAGTTACAGCATTTGTATAGATATATTTTTACATTTTTTATTGATCTCATTGCCCATTTTTCATGGGACCTGCTTAGCTGGGACTTTAATTGCTGGGCCCATTCTTTGCTATTTCCTTCCTTGATGTTATTGATTTCAGCTCCTTCCATTTTTCTAAATCGCATGAATTTTCTTCTTTCTCTTGAAGAGGAGCTGTGATCTGGAGCCATGTGCAGTTGTTTGTTTGGTGAGTTTCCACAACTGCCAGCTATAAAAAAATCCCTCCTTGCTCCGGAATGTTAAAACCTAGTTTGATATGTTGATTTATATAGCTTATCTCCCCTGTAAAAACTACCTCACCAACGACTCAGAATCTGCCTGTCTGCTGCTGTGACAATTTATAACTCAGTGATTTCACTTCCAAGTCTCTTTCCTGCTCACTGCTGACGTCGGTATCCACATCACTCACACCACCAGCTCCCTCTAGCACCAAGTGTGGACACAAAAGTCCAGCAGAGCTCAAAGCACTGCAGAAAATGAAGCTTCCCCCCCCCCCCCCATGTTTCTGTAATACATTTCATTAACACCTCCTGGTTTGAGACTTTGGTGATTGCTCACTCTTGTTAAATTTTTTATTTTCTCTAATTCCCATGTCTGTTCCTGGCACACTTCAGGCAAGCAGTTGGATCTTTTTTTATATATTTTGGTATCTGTTTCCTCTTTCATAAATGTGGTACAAAGCACTTGTTTCTATTTATCTGTTGATTTTTTGATCACTTTCTTCTCCAGGTTAGAAAATCTGATCCTGACCTTCAAAGTGCCTCCTGCTTTTAGCACAGCCTTTGAGCGAGCTCTTTGTAAAATCACATCGATGATTAATTAAACAACTGAACAGAACACCAGGACACACCAGCAGGGTTCCAGCCCAAACTCCAGCCTGACAGGGCACCCACATTACAATAAAAACCTCTGCACGAGGAGCTGCCAGCTCTGAGCTGCCAGGACAAGGGATTTGGCTGGATCCAGGGCTGCCAGAGGGGCTGCTGTGGGCAAGCGCAGCCCAGCCTTGCTGGGTGCCCACCCAGTGCCTCTGCTCATGGGCCTGCTCTCCCAAAAGCAATAAATCTCTGCCCCAGGCCCGTTCCTGTGCCTGCACGAGGCACTGACATCCATCAGAGCAGGGGCTGCAGCAGATGGGCTCTGCCTCACACAGAAACAAGGTAAGTGGCTGGCCCAGCCAGAAATGCTGGGCACACTGATCCAGACCATATTTCTTTAGTCTGCTTCTCAGAGAATCATGTGGAACAGTTTCAAAAGCTTTCCTAAAGCAAAATATGTCCCATCTGCTGCCTCCTCTTCATCTCCTAGACATTATTTTCTCAAGGAAAGAAATTACAGTGAGCTCGCATGATTAATTCTTGCTAAATCTATGTCTTTGCCTTTTTATCTCTTATTTCCTTTAAATTGACCATGTAATATTTTTTTTTTTTTTTTGTCAGACCTTTTTCTGGGAAGAGTGGTCCCTCATTCCATGGTTTGTCTTTTTCAAAGGAATGAACTGCGTTTGCCTTTGGACAGAGCTCAGTGATCTCACCTGCCTTGCAGGAGCTTCCAGGGCAGCCACTAATGCTTCAAAAATTGCTTTGGCTCCTGCCTGCCCTGCCCACATGGCTCTGCCAGCACAGCCCCAGAGCAGTGAGAGGCCAGAGCTGCTAATCTGGAACGACAAAGAGAGAACAAATCCAAAGCACAGACCCGGAGTGAGAGGACGGGAGGGACGAGGCCTCGCTCACCCTCTGCTCTCCTCTCACAATAAATAGTTTAGCCCAGTGCACAATCGTGCAATGGTTGGGTTGGGAGGACCTTAAAGTTCATCTTGTTCCACTTCTGCCACGGTTCCAACCCTTCCAGGCTGCTCCAAGCCCTGTCCAACCTTGGGCACTCCCAGGGACGGGGCAGCCACGGCACACGGTGTTAAATTAGCAGGAAGCTGCCTTCCAGCTGAGGAGAAGCAGGCTGCCAGCTCCAGGAAGGCTCTGGCTGAAAATCCATTTGAAATTGAGAATTTTTGGTCGACTGTGCTGCCGGGGATTCAAACACCAGGAGCACAGAGCAGCTGCACAAGTGCTGACAGATCTGCTGACTTCCAGGGAGAGCTCAAAGGGGCCTCTCCTGAGACACCTGGGTGGGAAATGCTGGGGAGGAGCACCAGGTCCTGCTGCATGTCACAGATCCTAACGGGAAATGCAAGTGAAGGATCCTGGGAGGCAAAGTCAGGCTGCTGGCTGAAGATTTAGCCCCAGGCTGCTGTTGGCAGTTTCCCTGAAACGCTCCCAGTTCCACACGCAGCTCCAATTAGGCACAGGGGGAGGAGATGCTCTGCGGAGGTGATGGGCTCCATCAGAACTCCACAGAAATCAGACTTGGGGAAATCAGGCTCAGGAAAACGTATAGGATGTGTTTAATTAAGTGGGAGCTGGGGGAAATCTGTCATGAGCTAAGGGTAAACAGATTGCTGAGGGTTGGTATGACACAAGTACTCAGTGCATCGAGCCAGTGCAGAGAAAGAGCTTAGTACAGATAATGGGTGAAATTTTACATCTCAAAATGGACTAAGAAACTAAACAAAGCTGCCCCCTTAATTAAAAACTATAAGTACACGTACATAAAAATGGGGCAGTGTTAAATTAAAGAAAAAAAGCTAGATGAAATAAAACACAGGTAATAAAATCAGCAGCAAACAGCAAATCCCAGTGACAAACCCAACAGAGTGCTAAAATATATGACCATAAACTACAGAAAAGTGAGTATAAGTCATAAAAGTGAAAGATTCTTTTTTTATATCGAAGAGAATGTTTTAAGGAATCTAGTCAGACTGAAATTCTTACTGGAAAAGACCATACACTGAAAGTGTCTGGCAGTGAGAATGTAAATATATGAGCAGAGCTACCCCATCAGTCACCAGAGAAAGGAGACTGAGTGCTTAATGCTGAGAGGTGAAATACCAAACACGGGCCCCTCTATTATTCATAAAATAAATGGATATAATGGCACAAAGGGGAAAAAAGGTTAGAGAAGCAATTTCCAGGAGCAGAGGCTGCTGTGCAGAGCTCGAGCAGGCACCGAGGGGCTGCTCCTGCTTCATCTCCTGTGAGCTGCAAGAGGAGCCCGCAGAGGAACCAGCAGAGAACTTGGGCTGCTCTTGGAGCACAAAACTGCTCTTGGAGTGCACACCTCCAACACAGAGCTCCCCACAATTCAAGGTGAAGTGAGATGAAATGGGAGGAGGGGTCAGAAATAAGGAATTCTGTCCCCCCAGCAGCACTAAAACAGAATTCCACAGAATCAGAGAATTCACTGGGATGGAAAAAACCTTTGAGACCATCGAGTCCAACAATGAAAGCCTCAGTACATCCAATTCTGGTGTTCCTGTCGAACACTGTGGGAAGATTGGATTGGGGGCAGAAAAGAGCCATAAAAAGGATATGAGGAGAGGAGAATGTGTAGCTGGGAAGCTTAAACAGCTCAATTGTGGGGCAATTCCATAAGAACTTTCACAAGGGGGAAATATCAACCAAGGCTTTTTAATCTTGCCCAGACAGAAGAAAGACTGAGGACTGAAAAATGAAAGTGATTCAAAGCAGAAATGAAACCCACATTTTTTAACAGCAGTGATGATTAAATTTAAGAACAAACTACCACCTGAAGTGATGGATTTTTCAACTCTTGACATCTGGAACATATGTTCCTGTGAAAAGTTCAAGTTTTGATAAATAAGGATTTTTTTCTTCCCTGAAAAATAATTTTGTCAGAAAATTCCTCGCCACTGTTCGGGTTTCTTGTCTACTTAAAAAAGATAAAAGATGAGACAGAGGAACAGCTTTGTACATTGAAAGTTGGTCAAAATGATAATAAAAGCAGAATAATGGAATTCCTAGATAAGGAGTATGATATGGCAGGAGTTAATTATCACAGCGACTGTAATGAAAATTTTGCATCACTAATATTCCAGAACTATTTGAACATTTCTTTATAATCATGATCAAAAGGGAACTGCTTGACATAATCTACTTGAGCACTTGAGAGCCTTCAGATAGTGTTTTTCAGGCAGGGCTAATCCCGAGGAATCTTGAAATTGTGGATGCTCCCAAGTGCAAAGCACAGACAGGTCACCAGGCAGAGCCCCGGTGTCACCAACTGGAATTTCCTCCCAGCCCGGGCTCCTCTGCGAAGGTGTTAAGTGGCATCGTTCCAAGGATCATTTTTAATTGCAATCAAGGCACCAAGAACTCTTGCACAAGTGCTTTTAATACACTACAGGAATGAAAAATGACACATGAGGCGCTGACAAGTTGTGGAGCATCATTAACCACACCACAGCCATTAACAAATGTGCCAAGGCAGGCTGGTACAGCTGCCTGGAATTCAGGAGCTGGGCTCCACATCCTTGGACTTTTTTTAGTCAAATACTTCAGAAGGGTGAAGCTCATCCTGAATCAATAGGATGTGAAGCATCACTGAAAAAAAAAAAAAGAACCCGCATCCTCTGGGGATTTTTTATTGGCCTGAGAATTGTGGCACTCCTCAGTAAATGTCAGGCTTATCAGCCTTGTGAGTAAGCATCAGTTAGCTCTCAAACGAGCTGACTCTGTTCATTTTTCTCAGAACTGTGTGTAATATTCTCCTGGCAAGGAACAGCTCTTTTAGTAGACTGCAGCACAAATTTGTAAAAGGAGCTTGTCTCAGCTCTGATCCAAAAACCAAAAGAGATCCAGATTAGATGCCTGTGGAAAGAGCTGCTTTTTGACTACAAAGCCCAGATCATTTGGAGTTAAAGCGATGCAAGTACAAATTTCTCCTTTTCAGATCACAACAGATGCACCAATTGTAAGAAAACTTTCTTCCCTAGACTTGTTTACCTACTTCAAATTACATCAGTCGCTTCAAGTGTATTTTTGACCCGTGAGTGGTTAATGACATCAATCTCTCCAATACATATTCATCCCTTTCTAAAGACCCTCTCGTTATTTCTCCCATGTAGCTTTCCTCTTTCTAGTGCTCGCTGAGCCCCAGCAGCCTCGTGGTGAGATCTTCATTAGCATTCAAATAAAAATTCATTGTTTGCCTGTGTAGTGGGGAGAGGAGCCATCACAAGTGTTTACATTCCAAGCCGCGTTCCGTTTGCTCCTGACAGAACACAACAAAGCACAGCAAAGGCTGCGCTGGGTCAGGGGAAGGTTCCCCTGCTCCAGCAGCAGCTTTCCAGTCCAGATGCTCGGGGAAGGGATGTAAGAGCACACCAGGAACGCAGCAGCGCTTTCCTGGAATGTTATTGTGCTTCCCAACAATGTGTGTCTTGGGACTTTGCGAGTCACAATCCTTGGTTTTACTGCTGAACAGGTTCTGCTTTAACTTCCCTCCATTAACTTCTCCCGCTACCCCCGGAGCACAAGGAAACTCCGAGCATCTATAATATCCCGTGGCAAGGGATTTTACAGCTCCACCACAAGGTTTGTCAAGAACCATCAACCACATTATGCTGATTTTCAGTTGTTGCTTTGCAAGAGACACTAAACGGGCTCCTTAGTTTGGAGAGAGCGAGGAGGATGTGAGTGAGACTTGTAAAATTACGGTGATGCCACCACTCCTGTCCCGTGTCCGGGTCTGGGCACCGACCTGTGAGAGAGCCCTGGAGGGGCTGGAGCGTGTCCAGGGCAGGGAACGGAGCTGGGAAGGGGCTGGAGCCCCAGGAGAGGCTGAGGGAGCTGGGAAGGGGCTCAGCCTGGAGAAAAGGAGGCTCAGGGGGGACCTTGTGGCTCTGCACAGCTCCTGACAGGAGGGGACAGCCGGGGGGGTCGGGCTCTGCTCCCACGGAACAGGGACAGGAGGAGAGGGAACGGCCTCAGGCTGGGCCAGGGCAGGCTCAGGGTGGGCAGCAGCAGGAATTTCCCCATGGAAAGGGGGGTCAGGGATTGGGAGGAGCTGCCCAGGGGGGTTTGGAGTGCCCATCCCTGGAGGTGTCCCAGGAAGGGCTGGAGATGGCACTGAGTGCTCTGGGCTGGGCACAAGGAGGGGATCAGGCACGGCTTGCACTCGATGGGCTTGAAGGTAGGTCTCTTCCAACCTCAACAGTTCTGGGATTCTGGGATTCTCTGGTCATTTCTAGGACAGGTGGACAGTGCAGGCAGAGGAACTGTGCTCTCACCCATGAGATCATTTCTTGTGTAGTTCTGAGCAGGTCCTTTAGTGCCCTTTCAGGACCTGTTCACAAGCTCCAAACTTGTGAGTTGTGGTTACTCACTAGAAGAAATTTCCCAAATATGTTGGAATTTATCCATTTATTCTGTTTTTTCCTTATCATTTCTCCTCCCTTGCTCAGCACAGCCTCCACTGTGCCCATCTGCAGTTCTGCATTCACTCCTGGGGACCTTCTCCAGGATTGTTGTGACATCTCCCAACTTCCATCCCTCCTGCAGGGAAACTGATTTAAGTGACAGGTTACACACTATTGTAGCTCTATAATTGCATATTTGTTTTCCTCCAGAGCTCTTGAGTGATTACCAGATGGTCTTGGTAATTTCTGACTCTTCATCTTATCAATTAGTCCTAAAATGAATTTTATTGTCATTTAATTTGAGACGGCTCCTTACACTTGTCCCCATAAGTTTGGTTCTCATGGGAGAACAACCTCCCTCAACTACAGACAGCACCAACACAAAGCTCACTTTACTTTCCTCTCCTACAGGAAATCCTATTAGAGACTGCTCATCTGTTTACCAAATCTCTGGAAATATAGGATTCTGGAAATTTTGAATATATTTTTACACTATTTTTATTATTCCTTTAGTGAGTTTTCACCTTAAAATTTTGCCTTGTCTGCCCTACAGGTTTAGCTTCACAGTTAATGGGTTTTTTTTTTTTTTTTCACCCCATAGTTTCCTTATTTGCTCAGAAACCCCTGATTTTGAATACTCTCTTTCCACTCTGCTGTTAGAATATTGCCTTTTTGGTCCCTTGTAGAATTATTTCACTTAGTGATATATTGCTGTGAGCTTCAGATAGGGTGGGTTTATCTCCTTTCTCATCTCCTGCATCCTTAGAGCAGCTGCTTTTAATTTCCTTTTAGGAAGCTCCTGCACTTTTGAATAGGTCTCATTTTTAAGTTAGGCGGTACTGTGAGGGAGTTGGGGGGGAAATCAAATATTCCTCAGATAACGTCACAAATCCCCCTGGAAAAAGAGAGGGATATTCACCAAGGCTCCCACAGGAGGGAGGCTGGGGAGGAAAGGATGTGCAGCACCTCCAGCTGGAAAGGGAAGGATGGGGAGGACTCTGCCCTGGCACTGCAGGGAGCAGGGACCACCTGGATGCTGGGAGAGGTGGGCAAAGGAACTTCCAGCACCAACATCCAAAAGGGCCTGGAAAAAGACAGGGAGGGAATCCAGAGAAGCAATTCCCAAAGGAAAATTCCTGTTCAAAAGCAGGGATGCACCTCTGTCAGCAGGATGATGTGAGCTCAGCATTCAGCTGGAAGGATCTCCTGTAGTTCCAGGCTCCCTACACTCACAGAGAGGGTGTCTGGGGCAGAGCTGTCACATGTGGCCTTTCCTCAGCATTCCAGGGCTGGTTTTAACAGCAGGATCCTGGGGGGCTGTGGAAGTGTGGGGTGAGAGCCTGTGTGCACCCCCCACACCCCAGGCTCAGGAATTGTGGTTACAGGAACTCAGAGGTGCTGCAAAAGCACCCCTGGATCTTTTCTGGGTGATAGGCATCCAGCTCCCCTGGAAAAAAACAATCTCCCAGCAACACAAGAGGGGATGCAGTGTGGGCCGTGGCCTGCTCCCCTGGTGCCTTGTGCCTGCCTGGATGTGACAGCAGCTGGCCACACTCAGAGTGCTTGGGAGCCTGGCACTTCTGGAGTGTTTGACACCGTGTGGGGAGGAAGTGTGTGTATATTTAAATGAAAGTACAATAAAAGATGTGGCCAGGCAGACTTGCCCAGAGCTGCAGGTGCCCAGCCCTGGGGACAGGCTCCCTCCTCCTGCAGACGAGGTTCCAAGCTGCAGTGGCCATGGAATAGCGAGCAGGCAGCTGGCAGATCCCACAAACAAACCTGCCAGATGTTCAGCCCCACAAGGGAGCCACTCTCCTGTCCTGCTGCAGAGACTGTGCTGTGCCTCCTGGTGGGTTGGCTCCTTGCAAAGCACACTGGAAAACAGGGCTGGCTTGACAGCTCCTCAAAATTGGTGCTACCACAGGTTTGTGGAGTGAGCAAACATCAACAAGGAATAAATCAGAGCTGGGAGAAAGGCTGCTCTCCACTCTCCCTCCAGTGTGGCTTGTTTACACTCTGCACTGCAATCTGAAAAATGCCATCTCTAATGAATACTAAATAGTGGGAGGCTTCTCCTCAGCAGCCTGGTGCTGAGGCTGATTGCTGTGCAGGAGAATGAGCTGGTGAGAGTGGGGGCTTGGCTGTGGCTCTGTTTCATGCAGTCATAGAAACTGTCAAGCTCAGGTGCCTCTGTGATCTGCAGGCAGCCTCTCTCCCTGCACCCTTTCCTGGCTACCCATTTATTTTTAAAACGTTCCATTGTTACTGTCGCTCAGGTCTTGCAGCCAATTTTCATGTCATTATTATTTCTGTCGCTTTAAAATTTATCTACTTATACAATTTTAATCCTTTTTTTTTTCCCCCTACACCAATTCACAGTAATATGCTAACAGCTGCCTTGTAGTGGAAGTCACTGGGAGTTAATACTCCCGAGCCCTCTCTAGTAAGAACTGACTCACCTCAGTGTTATAAATCTATTCCACACTGCCTTGTACCCCTCTCCTCAGAACATTCACATGGATCTGCTTCGTCACCTGCAACATTCCCGACCCTGCCTGTGCAGGGGACATTAAAAAAAAAAGCATACCAGCAAGCAAGAACCCTTCTCCACACACAAATGGAATCTAAAATTCTTCTGCAGCTCCTGAAGCTGTGAGGCTGAGGAAGCAGAAGGGGATCTCTATTGCAGAAGATGGGGAATACAAAAGGAAGCATCATAACAGAGCCCCTGCTCACATTTCAGCATTCCTGCAGAGAATATATCTGCCTCTGTTTTGGGAGTTTGATGATATTTTTTGTTTTTCTCCTCCACCAGCAGTTCCATCTTCCCTGTGAGGCTGGGAGGTGCTGAGGTTGCCCAGAGCAGCTGGGGCTGCCCCTGGATCCCTGGCAGTGTCCCAGGCCAGGCTGGACAGGGCTTGGAACAGCCTGGGACAGTGGAAGGTGCCCCTGCCATGGCAGGGGTGGCACTGGATGAGGTCCCTTCCACCCCAAAGCAGTCTGGCATTCTGGGGTTATTCCAAACAAGGCATTCCCATGGTGATAATTCCACATAACAAAAATGCAGAGCAGGAAAGGCACTGACTCAAAGGCTTGTTAATGCACACATAGCTAAGAGTTTGTTGGGTGATATTTTTTTGTAAAATACCGAATTGAGGCAAAATCAGTGTTTCTGGTTAACAGCAAATTGTTCATCCCAACTGCAGTGGTTACTCTTTCTTCCTCCACTCATCTGCTGGAGTGTTCACATAAATATGCATGCACTTCCCACCCACGCAGTATCAAACACTCCACAAGTGCTCCAGAGCCCAGGATAATCCGTTGTTTTGGAGGGATCAAACCTGCAGCCACGTGTGTGCAGTGAGCAGGAGATTCTAAAGCCCAGCACAGGGGCACTTCTCACTGAGCTGTGCAAAGGTCACCCTGTGCTGTGATTAAGCTCCTGTCAACACTGAGCCTGTAGGAGAGTTCAGAAAACACTCTGCAAACGAGAGCCAGGCTCTCTGGGTTAAAAGGTTATGAAATTTAGTCTAATCTCTAGTTCTATTGTTTTAGATGTTCACTACCAATCTATTACAGCAAAAAAGTCAGTGCACCCCAAAATTTGGTTTCACAACTTCTTCTTTCACGTGACCCTGGCCATATTTATTGTAGAATCCCAGACTGGTTTGGGTTGAAGGAACCTTAAAAATCACCTCATTCTACCACCTGCCCTGGGCAGGGACACCTTCCACTAGCCCAGGTTGCTCTAAGCCCCATCCAGCCTGGCCTTGGACACTTCCAGGGATCCAGGGGCAGCCACAGCTTCTCTGGGAAATCCATTCCAGAGTCTCACCACCCTCACTGGGAAGAATTTCTTCTCAATTTCTGATCTACCAGACAATTTCTACAAGGCTGCTCAGACTTGCAGTTCAAACTGTTCAGAATTCTCTCAAGACTCCCTTGAAATCTCTTTTTTAAGTCGTGCTGATTTGCATCATCATTTCTCAGACTGAAATGAAATAATTTCTTTTTGTCAAAACATTCCTTCCACCACTCTCTTGAAAACCACTTGTGACTCTGTGAATTATCACAGGAATTTCACATTTGGCACAGCATTTCTCCCAGTGAGAGGTTTGGATCTGTTGCCTTCCCAACTGTCCACAAAGTTCTCACACTTTCTAACACTGGGAGTTGTCCACAAATCAAACAGGACAAGTAAGATATCAAAAGATTTAACACCCGGGAAAAGTAAATCAGCAGAATAATCAGAATGTTTTCTAAGTGTACAGAAACTAACAGGGAGATGAGTCCTTGCCTCAGGAACAAAACAAACTGATGCAATCCAATTCTTCTCTCCAGTGGATGAGACTTTGTGGATAAGGAAGAAGCAGCAGATCCCACACACCTGAGGCTCCTGACATGGTCCCACCTGACATCCATAAGTGATGAATACCTTGGCTGAAGTCCTGACACAAATCTGGTTGGAATCTGCAGTTTGAGAGCAGTTTCCAATGGCTCACTGTGAAATGCAAAGGACAAATTGAATGGTTACTCAGCTGCTCAGAAGATCCATTCAATATTTTATTGATAGCCTGGATGAGGGAACGGACTGTGTGTTTATTAAATCTGCCAAGATTAAATCTGAAGAGAGGCTGCAAATACATGGGGCAAAGCAGTATTAAAAACTTTTGACAATTTGGACAAGTCTATAAATACCGAAGGCATCTCGCTGGTAAAAAGCAGAGTGGTTTCACTTGGGCAGGAGTAAAGTGCAAAAATAGAGGACAAGACACCAGCTGGCAGAAAGCAGTCTGGAAAAACAAACAATCAGAAGGTTCTGCTGGATCACAGGCAGTCCAGGGTTATTATCCTGAGCAGGTCTATTAGCAGAGTTACCTGCCAGACATCTCACAGGTCCTCTGCTGTCCTCTGAAACACCTGAGTGCAGAGGCACGGCCAGGTTTGGGTGCTGCTCCTCCAGAAAGATTGACAGGCAAAGCAGCAGGACAAGGAAAACATGATGTGAATCGAGAGACTGAGAACAGGAGGTGCTCAACAGAGAGCAGAGCATGGAGAGGGGCAGGAACAGCCCTGACAGAGCAGGGTTGGTGCAGGAACAGCCCGGCGTCAGGTCAAAGTCTGCTAAAAATGCAACTGAAACAACTGCTCTGCACAAGCAGCTCTGATTCTGCTGTGGAAGGAGGAGATGGACTGAGTGATCAGCTGAGTTCATCCAGCTTCGCTTTTCAAGGGTTCTGTGCCCAGCTGAGGCTGATCAGAGTTTGTCTGTCCCCAGTTTGCCCAGATGTACCCCAGCAGCTTCACACAGCATTTCTATCATTTCTGCATTAACATCATCATTAAGGTGAGTGGTTTATGCTCATCTTACCATCTTAGGGCTCCCTGTCTCACAAACACCTTATCAAAATGCTATTTGCCAGACCAGCGTGACTCACAGCTCATCCATCAAAAGCCATTTTAATAATTAGTCCTCAAATACTAATTTAATAAAATCCTTGGACCTTGATTTTCCTTCCCAAGCAGCGCAATGGGCAAAAGGGCTCGTCATCCTTGGCACTGCTTCTCTCACACTCACAGGAGGCAGATCAGAGCTGCTGGTGCCAGTCTGCCATCCCACTGACAGAATTTTAGAAACAACTACAATTTTAGCAAACATTGCAGACACTTGGGTGTCTCAACTGCAGATTCTCACAGAGACACCAGGTCACTGCTGCTGCCTCCAGCATCCAGACCAATCCCTGGCACAAAGGCAGGACCAACTCTCCTTGTGTCTATTCTGACATCAGAAAAGATCTTCAAACACCTTAATCTTCCCCAGATTACCCATTTCAGTGATTCTACATCCTACATCAACCATGTATCCCTGTTGTTAGTGCAGTTCAGCCTGTTTTCTCCAGCCATTTTCCCATGGAAAGCAGTTTAAGCTGCAGTGGCCAGGCTGACTAACACAACACCTTCTGAGCCAGATGAATTCTCAGGGTGTCAGGGAAAGCAGTCCTGCTTTATCAAACAATTATAATCAATTATCAATATTGATCAGAAGCAGCTATAGCTGAGCTTCCTGCAGGATCCATTGAATTAAATGCCTGTGCTAGAAGAAGAGCAAAGATCCCTGTGAAATTGTGCAGGTTCTGAGATTTATGAAAGCACAGCTCGATTTCATTGGCATTCCATCAGTTAAATCAACATTATATAAACCCTTATATATAGGGGTTCTTATATAAAAGAAATCGTGCAAGTCACAGACCTCGTTAGCTCTGTGTATCCTTCTACCACTGCTAAATTGAGTTGATATGTCAGAGAGTAGAAACCCAAAAGATTCCTGATTTATCATCTTAATTCTTTACATCTCCTCTCAAGAATTCACAGTGCTGTCATGCTCTCCTCCATTCCCATTACCTTCTTTTTAACATATTGGCCTTCTTACTTTTACTGAATAATTCCTGGTCTATTATATCTATAATTATACTAATAATTAAGCATGCCTTTTCATCAGCTAGCAGCTAATTACTTCTGTTCCTACCCAGCTTGCTCAGAAAACAGTCAGTTCATCTGTATCCCCATCACTCTCACCGTTGCTAAGCACTCAGTGCCACTCAGCAGTGCCACTGTCATGGTGTGGGGTGGCTCAAGGTGCTCTGCAGTCCCCGGGTGCTGCTGCCTTTTACCCTCACAGGGGTTCCTCACCTGAGAGAAGGCTTTCCTCACCTGCCTGGCATTGCTGCTGAGCCCAAACAGCTCTGGAGCTGCCCACGAGCAGCTCCTGCTTTCTGCAAGGAGCAGTCACTGCAGAGACAAAAGGAACTGGATTCCAAATCATCCTGCACCAGCTTGTGGGTCAGAGCATACCCAAGGCTGTGTTAGATGGCAACTGAAGTCATGAAGTCTAAACTCTTGGTTATTTGGACTTCTGTGAAGCTTTTGGCATACTCAGAGGAATGGAGCATGTCTCCCATGAGGAAAGGCTGAGGGAATTGGGATTGTTCACCTGAGGAGGAGAAGCTTTGGGGTGAGCTCAGTGTGGCCTTGCAGGGCCTGAAGGAGCCCCAGGAAACCTGGAGAGAGACAATTGACAAGGGATGGAGGGACAGGACACAGGGAATGGCTCCCACTGCCAGAGTAGCTTTAGGTCAGATATTGGGAAGAAATTGCTCCCTGGGAGGGTGGGCAGGCCCTGGCACAGGGTGCCCAGAGCAGCTGTGGCTGCCCCTGGATCCCTGGCAGTGCCCAAGGCCAGGTTGGACATTGAGGCTTGGAGCAGCCTGGGACAGTGGGAGATGTCCCTGCCATGGCAGGGATGGGCTTTAGGGTCCCTTCAGTTTGGGATTCCATGGTTCTGTGATCCTCTGGTGTGAAGAATCTCTTGCTCTCACCCTGGATCATTCCTGATCTGCTGATGTGACAGCTGGACATTGTCATTGCACCTCTGCTCCTTACTCTGCCTCCTGCCGACACCCTGCCCCAAATCACTCACAACAATTAGTATCAAACTTCAGTGATGTGGTGATAAATCAGTTCAGACTGGTTTTATTTCCCCAATTTTCTGTCATTTGGTCCGTCGCAGGCTGCAGACAGAAGTGGATGTTTCAGGGCAGGAATTTTCACCATCACCAGCTTTGGCAAACTGCTTCCTTGCCTGCTCCTCAGGTAATGAAATCAGGGAAATTACCATTAGTGAAATGTTAATGGCTGGTATTTCCAGCCTTCCCAGAGACTGGGTTAGGCTAAACCCTTAATCCTTTTATCTGACTCATGACTGCATCCTCTGAAATGAAGCAATGTTGGCAAATGAAGTGGTTGTGCCTGATTCCAGCAAAATGAAAATTGGAAAATGAGGGAATTTGTTACAGAAAACACTAAGAGTGGCAGCCAGAAAGGTAAAATGTTTTCAGATGGCAGGTAGACTATTTTAGGATTTTATATTGGAGGCTCAAAGCAAATGCATATAACCTGTCAAAAAAAAAAAGACTTGAGAGGAAAACAAAAAGCTTGCATCATAAAACAGCAGGATCAGGGAGGCTCTTGGAAGTTAAAAGGTATCCTGCAAAAAGCTGAAGTTGTGTCTGAAAAAGGAAATCTAAAAAGAACATAAATTCTGGCAGACTAAATGTAAAAGCACAATAACATAGATGGAAGAAAGAGTTTAGAAGCAGTTTGCTAAAGAAATAGAAAAGAATGTTATAAATCCTTCTTGAATACATGAGGAGCGAGGAGCTTGCAAGCGCCACACAAGAAGCACTCAAAACCACAATGCAATCACAAAAAAATCCCAAAAATTCTTGGATTTTTTTTCAAACCTCTGCTCACCTGGAGAATCCTGGAAACTCTAGAACCAGGATCATGTTTATAAGGCCTTCACAGAAAGCTTGTCTTAATTTAAGGGTGTTAAGTGGAGATTACAAAGCAGATAAAAAGAATAACAACATTTCACTGGGTGCCCGATGGAATTCACACAAGGTTTTTATAGAATGTTAAATATGAATCATCACTGAGCTAATACCCTGAGTACGTAACCTTTTGCTGAAAATTGCTGTGATTATCAAAGGACTGGAAGGTAACTAATAAGAAATCATTTTTTTTTTAAATAAATCCACTGGCAATTCATGAAGCCTCAGACCACTAAGCCCAATGTCCATATGGGTCATGTTGGCTGAAGCCCCAGTAAAGAACAGAATTAGTGAATACATGAATAAAAGTAACATGTTAAGGAAAAGTAAACATGACTTTTGTAAAAGGAATCCAAGCCTTCTAAATCTGCTGGAATTCTTTGAAGGAGTCAAAAGCATGTAAATAGCAGAGCTCCTGCTGAGAATTTTTCCCTGCATTTCCAACTCACCCCAAGCTTCCAGAAACCTCATGCATAGAAGGTCTCATCAAAGGCTTTTAAATAAACTAAAACAGCCAGGGACTACAGGTAAGGACCCCATAGAGTTACAATTTAGCATTGGAAAAAAAAAGATTATCCTAAAGGATGAGTTTTCACAGTGGAAGATGATCAGCAGTGGAGTCCCATGGGGATTAAGGTCCACGGTGTTCAATGTGCTCAGAAATGATTTGAAAAGTTGGGGGGAAAGTGAAGAAGTTTTCTGATAAAAACTAAATTAATTAGGATAATATTTACTGCAAAAAGTCCAAGATGCCACAACACTGAGCAAGCCTCATGACAAAGTGGAAGATAAATTTCAGCCCTGACAACTATAATCTGGTTATCCACAAAAAGCAACACTTTACACGCAGAGTGATGGGCTCTGAGCTAGTTTGCACAATTTAGAAAATGCATCTCAACATTGTAACAGCTGTTCTATGAATATATGACCACACTGCTCGAGAGCAGGCAAAAAAAAAAAAAAAAAAAAAATCCCAAAGTTCCTAAGAGAGAAAAGTACAGCCCTGCCCCTGTTTACATCCACGGTGGCTCTGCTTCTCCAACAGCCAGCACATCTCTGGTACTCTCACCTGAGACAAAAAGAAACTGTAACAGTAAAAAGAAAAGCTACATGGCAGGATGACAAACATGGGGAGCAGGAAAGTGCTTTCATGTGAGACACAGAGTTAGCTTGAATGAGAGGCTGAGCAGGAAGGGATGGCTTGGCATTTGTCGTTGCCAATTGTGCCGAGCAGGCCAGGTGCCAGCAAGGGGAGACGGACACCGAACACGAGCTCTGTCGTGTGCCTCTTTGTTCAGCTGCTGAAGCCTTCATATCCTGTCAGGCAACAATTCCGAGGGCTCCGGGAGGACTGTGACAGCTCCGTTTCCTACATAATCCCAGCGTGCTTTCAGGGAGATGTAAGGGGAAAGGAGGAATGAAAGGCTTGCAGTGCTATTTGTGCCCATTACCTTGAAATCGTTGCTCATTAGAGGTCTCCACTTCCTTTCCCAGCTGTCCTCCCCCACCACAATTTCAGAATTAAAATAAATAAAAGTAATAAGCCCCACAAACACACACTTGGGCTGTGTTTACTAACATCTGCCTATGGTGACCCAGCTGTTTCTTGCCAGCCCCTTCAGGGATGTGTTTTAACACGGCTCCTCTCACCTTTTCACACTTCCCTCATTTCCCAGCTCCTGTGAGCACTGTGGGTTCAGGCTGTTAACTCAGCTCTGCCTTTCAGTCACTTGAGCACTGACTTGTACCCGCTGGTCCCAAACCTGGTAACAGCCTCAAACTCCTGGTGAGCCATTAATAATACACCAGCAATCATTTTAATTGCAGCCGGGCGTGTGGAATTTTGGAGCTGCACGCAAAGTTCCTTCTCCCCACAATATTATTGTCCCATTGTGCATTTTGGAGTTTAGCTCTCATTAAAAGTAATAGAGGGAAATAGTCTGTGGCAAAGTGAATGTGTTTGTTTTCACAGTTCACCTCCTGCTCCTCTGCATTCAAACACACTCTCACTCAGTGACAAGACCACAGCTGCTGCCACCGTTTACTTACCTGAGGAGTGCAATATTTAGCTGGAGGGACACTGGAGTTTTCTGTTTGTTAGTTATCAGGTCAACAACTCTCACCTTATCACTTCAGTTTCCATTCTGTTGATAAAACCTGTCAGCCTTCCTTGAGTGGTTCCAGGCCCTCAGAAGAAATCACATTAAATTGGCACAACCAAGTAAATCTGTAAGGGATGTGCTCCTGCCTAACCAAAGGGAAGGGGGGAGGGCTTGGATTTCTTTCCCTCTTCCTCCTTGCACGGTTCCAATGTCCGAGTGCTTGGAGCTGTGTTGAAATCCTCCCTGAGGATTCAGCAGTTCAAGTCAGATCAGGTCTTTGACTATGGCCCAGAGGAGATGTCTGCGGAGCCGAAACTGATATGTTTAAGTGCAAGAGACAATAATCATTTCTTCAAGTAGAAACTAAAAATACCCACAAGAAAGTGGAATTCATAATGGAGATTTTAAAGATCTGTGACACTCCAGAGCCTGCACAGGGGTTTTAATGAGAGAGAGGTCAATTTAATTGGTCAGAGCCAGCAGTGCTTGGCTGGGTGAGGGGCTCTGAGGTCTCACACTCGCGGTGAATGCCCGGAGCGTCACTGGACGAGCCGGTGTCACAGCACAGCCGTGTCACAGCCAGGGACAACCTCCATCACCAACAGCACATGGCCCAGCCACGAGGAGAGGGCACTAAAAAGAGGAGGCAGAAGCAGGCAAAGGAACATTCCTAAAGGTAATTGCAGGACTGACCATCTCCATGTGTGGTTTGTTTCATTATAGCTCTGGGAACACAGCTAAACAGCTTGTTAAGTTTTAAAGTCTGTTAGGGCTGACTTAACAAGGACTTGCTGAGCACCTCAGTCTGAATTCACACCCCTCCCCTGTGAAAACTCTCCTGGAGTGTTTGTGGAAACCCAGAAATAACTTCCGTGGACCATTCAATTACAGACAATCACCACCCAGAGCTCCCTGTCCTCGTGGCACGGCTCATCAATCAGGTTTGCTGTCACCGTGTCTCTTCTCATAGCAGTCACCAGAAGGCTCTGAGCTCCCTCCGAATCCATGTGACATTTACTGTCAGGGGCTGTCAACACCAAGAGATTCTCCCAGGGCCTCCGAGTTCATCACAAAGCAACAAGATCTATGCCCAAAGCTGCTCCCAGTCCCAGCTCTGGATTACAGTGACTGACTGAGGGGCTTTGCAGCACGCTAGGAACAGGGAAGCAGCAGAATGAGCCACAGCTTATGCACAAATACCTTTATTTTCTTATTCTCTTCTCTTTTCTTATTGCACAACGGCTTAAGAGAGGTCTCAGGCATGTGATTAATTAGCCTTCCTCAAAAATATCCCTTATAAACTTATTAAGAGAAAGCTGAGATTGTTTACTTGGAAATTTTGCCTTCTCATCTTTAGCATTGATCCTGCCTTCACTCTCTGTTAAACAACATAGTGACCTAGTGGAAAAAATTTATAAAACTTAATAAATTGCAGTTGGCAGTATTGACAGAGTGTGTATATGCACATTTGGGTTTGTATGAACGTATCATAAGAAATCTAATAAAGTAAAACAAACACATTTGCTTTGTCCGTGAGCTGTGAAACGAAATATCCCCTGTAATTACACTGTTTGAAGTATATTTGGTCAAAGGGGGATGGCGAGATTTTTGGTCATAAAATTCTGGGTTTAGCTTAAAATAACAACTATTATCTATCAAAGCTTACATGGTCCACTAAGTTACTTTGCTCAAGATGTAGAAAAATAAATATGCAGATGAAACCTTAAGTTAGCAGGAGGCCACTATAAGACAAGAGGAACCAGCTCCAAAGAATGAAGTTCCAGTGCCAAATGTGCCTCAAAAAAAATAACCAAAACCTTGGAAATACATTCATTTTGTCTGCACTTTGAAGGGGAATGGTCATTAGTGACTGTCCAAACCAGTGACTGGAAGAGTGATTTCAACTGCAAAGGTTTTTAAAAGAACTCACAATGTGTATAACCTTCTAGAACTTCTATGTCTATTTTTAGCTTGCTTTCCACAATCAGCCTGGTTCCCTCTTCCAACCAAAATAAATATATTTCTTAAGGAGTACAGTATTTATTTCCCTCAGGAGCAAAGTATTTATTTTCCTAAAATTATCATGATAACGAGCAGAGTTTTCTCAGCCCCTTCTGGTACACTCTGTGTGCTGCTAACCCACTGCTGACCAGCAGCTGAGCCCAGCAATCCAGGCTGCTTTCAATCCAATTTATAGCCCATTTACCCCATCCACACCTCACCCACCAGGCTGGTAAAATGACACCTTTGTGGTAGAGTCCAGTAAACAACGCCCATTGCTCTCCCCTTATGCTCTGAGCCAATCTCATCACAGAGGTAGTCGGGTTCCTTTGGCATCATTGTCTTTAAATCCATCCTGCCTGTTCCCAATCACCATCTTGCTTCAAATTGTTTCCAGGAGAAAGCTCCCCATCCTTCCCAAGAGTCAAGTTAAATCAAATGTTTTAGAATTGTCCAATCCATCTTCTCACCCTTCTTATAAAATCCCAGAATGATTTGGGTTGGAAGGGATCTTAAATCCCATCCAGTGCCACCCCTGCCTTGGGCAGGGACACCTCCCACTGTCCCAGGCTGCTCCAAGCCCTGTCCAACCTGGCCCTGGACACTGCCAGGGATCCAGGGACAGCCACAGCTTCTCCAGGGCCTCACCCCCTTCCCAGGGAAGAATTCTTCACTGAGTGTATGCTGCTTGCCCTTTCTCAGTCAGCAGAATCCTCTCCTGATTGCTGTGACCTTGCCAAGGGGCCCTGCAATGACATTGGCCACTTCCCCCACCGCCCCTGGGTGCACAGAACAAAATCCCAGCACCAGCAGGCAGAAAAGCTGCAGCAAGACACTGCACCTGCAGCAGCTCCTCAGGGCTGGTCACCTCCTGCTCCTCAATGTCCTTTCCACTCTGCCTTCAAGGACACGAGCTGGCTGAGCTGGGCAACCCCAGCAGCAGAACCTCAGGTGGAACACTCTGAACATTCTCCTGTCTCAGCCTGGAGAGAGGCCACTCTCTCTTCAACATTTCCTCCTTCAGCCACGTTCCGGCACAGCAGCCCCCAACTCTGAGCTCAGCCTTGCCTTGCTCTGGACAGGTCCCTGCACAGGATCCAGAGTGGGTCAGGCTGAGGGCCCACAGGGCTCACCTGGTGCCACATCCCTGCTCCTGCAGGGCCATCCCAGAGCTCAGGGCACAGCAGGGTGTGCTCACAGCTCTGCAATGTCCCCAGGCAGGGACACCCCACAGCCTCTGCACCATCTGCCCAGGGCTGGCACTGCCCAGGGCAGCAGTTCTGCCTCCTGGGCAGGGGCAGCTCCTGGGCTCAGGCCCTGCCCGGGGCTCTGGGGCCATCGCTGGGCCTGGAGCAGAGCCTGGGGCTGCCCTGCCCTCCTGCACACAGGGATGGACAGACAGGGGACACAGGGACACACAGGGGACACAGGGGGACACAGGGACAGACAGGGGACACAGGGGGACACAGGGGACACAGGGACAGACAGGGGACACAGGGGGACACAGGGACACAGGGACACAGGGACAGACAGGGGACATGGGGACAGACAGGGGACACAGGGGGACACAGGGGACACAGGGACAGACAGGGGACACAGGGACAGACAGGGGACACAGGGACACACAGGGACAGACAGGGACACACAGGGGACACAGGGGGACACAGGGGGACACAGGGACAGACAGGGGACACAGGGGGACACAGGGGACACAGGGATACACAGGGACAGACAGGGGACACAGGGACACAGGGGGACACAGGGACAGACAGGGGACACGGGGACACACAGGGACACAGGGACACACAGGGACACACAGGGGGACACGGGGGGACAGAGGGACACACAGGGATACAGGGACAGACAGACAGACAGACAGGAACACCCAGGGACACTCAGGGACACCCAGGGACACTCAGGGACACCCAGGGCTGAGGCCCCTCTCACTGGGGCTCCTCTCCAGGCTGAGCAGCCCCAGCTCCCTCAGCCTTTCCTGGGCACGGAGATGCTCCAGGCCCTTGCTCAGCTCCAGGAGCTCCTGTCCCTGCTGTGCTGAGGAGCCAGAGCTGGGCACGGCACCCAGAGGTGTCCCCAGGGACAGGATCACTGCCTGACCTGCTGGAAAAGCACCTCAGGATCCCACTGGCCTCCTTGGCCACTAGGTTCTTCCCTGCAGAGCTGCTTCCTCGTCTCTCAGCATCCCCTCACCTTCATCCCCTCACCTTCAGCCAGTGATTTTCCTTCTCCAGGGTCAGACACCAACCCACAACTGCACCATGAACACTGCAGGTCCTGGGGAATTCTCACAACAGGAATCCAAACAGACCAGCTCTGCTCGTGCCTTGCCAGGCACAGAGAACTTAGAGTATCCCTCACCACCTGGCTGGGGACTTGAAACCAGGACCAAAGCATTAAAAATTCAGTGATCAGCTGAGAAGATTGTGGATGAACCAATACCAACAAATACAGGTTCCATTTTTGGAGCATTAATTAGTGGTATCAACCTGATGAGCAAGAAAATTAAGGCAAGATTATAGAGTGGAGATGCCGATATTTCTATTTTGCATGTAATTTTCATCCCCAAACAAACTGTAGTAGCTTAGCAAACACCAGTCTACTAACACGAGACAATTACAGACACATTTAGTGTAACAGGCAACTAAATTACTTTGTAATTACACTATTAGGCCAAATCTGGGGTGAAAAGGATAAAGGATTTGTGTCTCATATGCCACTACCAAAAAAAAAAAAAAAAAAAAAAGCTGTGGAACACCAAGAGAAATTTGGTAGTTTAAAGCAAGTGTTTAGGCTGATGAAGGAGAGCAATTATGGATCTTCCACAGTTGGAATTAAACCTGCAGCCATTCAAGCATAAACCACAGCTAATACTGAACAAGAATTGTGAGCTCATAACAGGAATTACCAGCACAGGAAACACCACATTCTAGAAAGAGAGATCAAGCTGGAATGACCAAGAATTTCTGTGCCTATGGAACAAAGAAATAAACAAAAGTGTTTAGCTGGAATGAGCAGGGCAATATTCCTACTCCTGGTGGAAACCCAGGGTGAGGAGGACATGAAGCTGTTTTTTTTTTTCCAGGCTGGCATGGTATGGTCTCTGTTGGGTGCAACTCTGGGTAAGGAAAAGGCACTTTATCCAGCTTATAGTGCAATAACAGGAATCCTTCAGCACTCCCCACTATTGAAGTGTTTCCTATATTTTGTCACCCCCAGGGCTCAGGGAGCACTCACAGACACCCCAAAGCCACAGGAACAACCTGGGTATGACAAGCCTGGGGAGTGTCCCTATCCATGCTTTTCCTAGGAGGAGTTATCCCCCACCCCACACAACAGCAGGTCCCCAGGGACTCTCCCTGTTAGCCCAAAACAGGTTCTTTCCTCTGTGCAAGAGGCTGGTCCACACGGAGCCGAGGTGTTTGATTTATTTAGTTTACATTTTAGCAAACAAAGTGTTCACTGGCTACATGTCACCTAGTTCTCCTATTAATTAGGATTCTATCTTCTATTGGTTAATGAGTCTCTCGCTTCTCATGCTAATTAGTCCCACGCTCAGTCCTTCTCCTTTTTTGGGTCAGTGGTTTCTTGGGCCATGGGTCAGTGGTTGTGACCTGCCCCTGCTGGAATTACCTTCCACCCAATCGGAGCCGATTTCAGCCCAGCTGCTGAGTTGGCTTTATCACATTCTTCCTTATCTTGTGGGTTCTGCCAAATGTCCTTGTGTCTATAAATTCTGCCTTGTGTCCACCATCAGTGGTACATCCTTCTTTACAAGCTTCCTCAACCTCCCTGGGGTCTGAGGTCATTGAAACATGTCCAGCCCTAAACTTTAGCAAGGCAATTCCAAGTAATTTGTCCTTCTAACACCTGGACATCACTTAGAGCTTGTAAGGTGCTGTTTGTTCCAGGGATTAAATCTCCCTTCTTGTTGATGTGGCTTGAAAGCATACAAAGATCAAGCACCAAAGAACACCCTTCTTTATTTTTAATTCATTCCACATTCTGCAACAATAAGGCAGCACCCTGTTTCATAACGCCCTTCTCATTCCGTGTTACACTCTGGACAAATTGTTAACTATTTCTGACTCATGAAATGTCAGCGTTATTAGCAAGGTCACTCTACGCAACAAGTAATCGGCCTTTGAACACCTGGACGTCACTTAGAGCTTGTGAGCTGCTGTTTCACGGACACAATCACCCTTCTTGTTGATTAGGCTGGAAAGCAGACAGAGATCAAACACCGGTGAGCACCCTTTCTTCAGAGATGTTTTACATTTCCACATTTCGCAGAGCAGGACCCCCCGCGCCCCCAGTGCCCACACGGGACCTCCCGGCCGGGCGGCGCTCTGCGCGCGCTCCATGGCGGCGGGGCCGCTCTAGCCGCGCTCTATGGTGCTGCTGCCGCTCTGGCCTCGCCCCGTGCCGCCCGTGCCGCCGTATCCCCTCTCCGTGGCGATGCTGCCGCTCCGCCCGCCCGCCCTGTAGCCGCCCTTGTCCCCGCTGTCCCCTGTGTGCCCGCCGTGCCCGCAGTCCCGGCCCGCCGTGCCCCCGCCGTGCCCGCCCGCCCGTCTCTGTGGCCCGCCCGTCTCTGTGGCCCGCGCGTTCCGGCGGGGCGGGCGGGATGTGGCGGCTGCTGCTGCCGGGCCGGGGCCGCTGCGCGCCCACCCCCGCCCGCCCCGCCTGTGCCCCCGGGCTGGGCGGCGGCCGCGGCCGCAGCCCCGAGCGGTGAGTGCGGCTCGGGTGTCCCCCGCGCCGGGGCCGGCGGCGCGGCCCGGCCTCACGGCGCCCGTGTGTGTGCGCTTGTTGCAGGGAGCCCGCGTGTCAGGATGGCCCGGAGCGACGAGGACGGCGGCAGCCGCTGCCCGGCCTGCTGCCCCGCTACTCCGTGCGGGAGGCCGTCACCTGGGTGAGGAGCGGCGCCGGGGACACCTCGGGGGATCCCCGAGCAGAGCCGGGGAGAGGGGCCGAGCGGGAGCGGGGCCGTTCGCTGACCGTGTCCCTCTCCGCAGGGAGCTGTGGGCGCGCTGCTGCTGCAGCTGCTCCGGCAGATCGCGGGGCTCAGGTCGCTGCAGGACGCCCGGACAGAGCGAAGGCTTCCCTGGCGTTCCTCGCTGCCTCCCCAGCCCGCAGGTCAGCGGCTGGGCCTGGGGAGGGCGGCGCGGGGGCTGCCGGCTGGGATTCCTGCCTCGTGGTGTGCTGGGTGAGGCTGGGAGAGGCTGGCACCGCTCTCGGGCCCTGGGGAGAGTGTCAGGAGAATCTCTGCTTCTTAACGGTTTGCTGCAATCCCACTCTGTGTGCCCTTACCTTTGTTTTCCCTTCTGGATTCTGGTGCACGAACTTTCCTCCTGCTTGGAGGAGTGGTCTGTGTGGTGAGAGGACACTGAGTGCCTGCACAGACCGATGTTGTCACCTGGAGCAGACACAGCCTTTGTGCTCTGTGTTACAGTGGTGACTGAAGCCTCAACCAGCTGTCCTGGCGAGCAGCTGGGGTCCCAGTTCCTGCAGAAAGCAAGTCCAGAGGCTGTAGCAGAGAATTCATCCTCAAGCATCCCCTCGGGGCAAGGAGAGAGGCAGCCCTGGGCAGAAGCAGGTATGTGCCATGTGCTGCAGGGCAGGATACTCCTGGCAGAAGGACCTGGGACTTCCTCCTAGGCAAGCTCGGAGCCACGGACTGTGTATCCATTTATTGACATTAGAGGAGGCAGGTGAGAGTGGAAAGGCAGAATTTCAGAGAGATGAATCAGAGTCCAGAGACAGGAGGAAAAAACCTCCTGAAGGCAGAGACAAGGCTGTGCTGTAACTGCAGGTGACAACAGCTTTCCCAACAGTGCTCTGCCTTAGCAGACTGATTGCAGCATCCAGTCCTGTTCTTTTATTGTGGACAGATGTTTGCAGCCAGAAGGATTCAGGAGGATGCTGCACCATTGATCTGGGAGACTGGTGTACATGGTGTGAAACTGGAGGAATTATTCTCTTCCTGCAAGATGAGGATGCATTTCTGAGCTCTTATGGCATAGATAAGACAGTGGAAGGAGGTATCAAAGACATTATTAAAATGAGTTTTATAAAAATAGAAAGATAGACTCCAACAAAATTGAAGTCTCGCCCAGGAAAGTGTGTCCTACATAGGGAATTTAAAGTCACACCAAGGAAGATCAGATGAGGCCTGCAGCTCACTAGATATAGAAACACTGATAATGGCCTCAGGAAAGTGGTTGGAAGCAGGAAGCCTGCTGGAGCAGGTGGTAAGGGGACAACATTCAGTAGTGGTGTAGAAGAGGCACATCAGGAAACCAACCACAGATGTAGGCTATATCACAAGATCACAGACTGGTTTGGGTTGAGAGGGACCTGAAAGCTATTCTTGTTCCCTGCCATAGGCAGAGACACCTTCCATTATCCCAGGCTGCTCCAAGCCCTGTCCAGCCTGGCCTTGGACACTTCCAGGAATCCAGGAACAGCCACAGCTTCTCTGTGCCAGGGCCTCAGCACACTCACAGGGAAGAATTTAAATAATGAAGTGCTGCAGAATAGGTCAGAGCTGTTCCCCATTTTCTGCTTGCTTTCAGAATTTTGGCTTCCTTCTGTGCTGATTTCAGCTACTGCCCATCACTGCTTATCAAACCTTCTCCTGCCAGAGGTTACCATTCCCATCAGTTGGCAAATGGAGCATTTTGTTTCCATGTCTCCTAATTAACTCCAGGAAAACAGCCAGGTTAATTTACCTAAACTGCCAATTAGACTGTTTAACCCATCTGCTTTAGCCTGGAGCATATTAAGAAGCACTCCAGCACTGGCAGGTGACTGGACATGGACCTCTGGGAGGAGTGGTGGGAAGGAGTGGAGACAGCAGTGCCTGCAGTTGGCACAGCTGAACGTCCTGGAGTGACTGTGTGTCTGACAAACAGCTCCTACTGAGAGTCAACAGGAAGAGCTTTGGGCAAACTGATAAATTGAACAGTGACAAGGCACGAAGGCCACGTGGCCTTTGTTCAGATGTTCTTCAGAAGCTGGGAGATCACTGAGCCTCCGAGGATGATCTGTAATCCCATGCTCAGACCTGCTCTGTGGCCAGGGGAATGAGCACTGACAGATTGCACAGCTCGACTTTTAAAAAGGGGTGGGTGGCTGTTGGTTTGAGGCACAAAGCTGCAAAAAAGGTGATTCTAATTTGGTAGAAACTCTGTTACAGGAGAGAGGTGTTAGATGCTGGGATGAGTGGGCTGTATCAAAGGTCTTGGAAGGATTTAGGAAGCCATTTCTCAGGCCAGTTTGCTCCCTTGCAAGAGACTTGAGAGAGTTGTAAATCTATTAAGACTTCTTTGGAGAAGTCAACAGGCATGTGGAGCAAGATAATCCAGCTTTTAGCTTTCTGAAAATCATCCAGACAAGACCTAAACCAAAGCTGTCTAAAGAATTAAAGCTGATGTAAGGGAACATGGAGGAGTTACTCTTGGGCTGGTAACTCCTTAAAGCACAAGAAAGTTTTCACAGTGAAGAGCCATTACTGTAGGATTCCCCTGTCCTTTGTTAAACCTGCTCTGTTCAGCAGTGGTTTGGAAAAAAGAGGTGATGAACGAGGCAGCAGAAGCAGCAAATGGTAGAAAATTCTCCAGGACAGTCAAATCTGAAAGTCACAGGCAAAGGCTGCACGAGAGGCAAAGCCACGGTAATCCCCAGGTGGGTTAAGCGAGTGTGCACAGGGGAGTGTGGCTGTAAATACACATGCAGAGTGAGGAGTGTCAAATTAATAATTGTCTTGCAGAGGGAACATTTAAAGTCACTGTGGATGTGCTTTTGATAAGGTTAAGTCAGTGCTCGGCAGCAGTGAGGCCAATTAAATGTTAATTATGGTGAAGGAAGGATCTGAGGACAAGGCAGTGCTGTGGGTTCATGTGAGTCTGGGATACAGCCACGTCTTGAGCACTTAAGGAAAAGACACTGCCTGAAACACAGGGACAAAACTGCAGAGAAAAGATGACAGGGAGACAATTACATCCAAACACAGGCTGACTCTTCATCTTAAAAAAAATGAAGTGGCAAAGAATGTGCTGGTGCTCTGTGAAACTGAAAGTGTTGAGAGAAAGAGAATAGGGACAGTCTTTTTCATAATGCTGATATAAAAATGCAGCACAGAAGGGTCAGGTGGCCAGTTTGGAAAGAAGCAAAAGGCATTTTGTGTTTGGCCAGTGCCCAGGTAAACTGTGGAACTCGCTGCTACAGGCTAGAAGTACAAGTGGGTTCCAAGAAGTGATTAGGTAAAATTACACATTGAAATGAGACTTAATTGGTCCAGCCAAGCCTCCTGCTCAGATCACAGAACAGCTGATTGCTGGAAAGTTCTGCCAGGGAGAGCGTGACTGTATAATCCCTGCTCCTCACCCTTTCTGCCCAAGCATCTCCAACTGTCACTTGTCAGAGATAATATATGTCAGAAATAATTTGATTTCGTTCTGTACATAAGTCCTCGGGTTACATTCCACATTGTGTTGTGCCTCCATTTTGTGGGAATTTATGGAGAAAAGTCAGGGGGAAGAGATTTGGTAATCTGCACTGAAGAGGGGTGAAAAAATGCAGGGTTTTGTCAGGTGAGAAGTCCTGGGAATCTTTCCATGGAAAGTGAAGCTTGATGATCGCTTTCTTTCACTACATTTTGCTTTCTACAGAAAAACCTGCCTGAGGTACGGGATTTTTTTTTTCCCTGGTGTTTAGCTACTGAAAGAGGGTGAGGCGGGCAAAATGAGGATGCAGCAGGAAGCTGGGGAGAGCAGAAGGAAGGGAAGGACAGACGCCTGGCAGATGATGCAGGGGAATCTGGTAGCAAAGCCTTGCCATGAGAGAGCAGAGCTCAGAGTGCAGCAGAATGTGCCTTCCCTGCTCCAGTTTGCTGCTGCCAGCAATGGCAAGGGATCTTCTGGAGAGAATTCCATGTCCTTCCCCTTTCTCCGGGTGTTTCAGTTCATTTCCACACTTGCTGGTGCTGGTGTCCCTGTGCAGTGACAATCTGCTTTTGTGGCAAAGATCTGTGGGATGGATGCTACCATCTCAGCTTTCCACAAGAACCATTCCAATTTTATTGGAGCACAATAGGATCAAAAGCTATTCCTTTGTTTAAAAAGAAAACTTCAGGAAATTAACTTAAAGCTTGCTTTAAGTAGCATTCTGGATATTGCTACCAGCAAGTCCTCAGCTCTGTGTTCACATCTTACTTTTTCCATGCAATTTCTGCCTCACTCAGAGGCTTTTTGCTGGAAGTTAAAGGCACAGAGTGAGCAAGCAGGTGATTACAGCCAGTCTCAGTGTTACAGCAGCTGAATGATGCCCTGGGGAGTTGTATTTTACCCCTGGCAGAACTGTAAAATTCGTTATTTCAATTCTGAGATTACAGACATTGCAAAAGTGTGTTTTCATTTCAAAGCACAATGAAACCAATTGGAAACAGTGAAATTTTCCATGAGGCAGAAATGCTGGATTTTGGCCAGCTCTTGTTGTGACTTCGTTCTCGTGGATGTTTTGGGATGAGCAATCTAGGCTGTCTAGGAGAAGATTATTAATTCCTCATTTGGAGCTAGCTGTGAGCAACACTTGATTAGTCCAGGATGAACAGTGGAGAGAGACAAAAATATTTATTAACTGCTGAAGATGTGAGCGTTGGGCATCCAAAACACTGAAAGCTGCAAGACTGCATGGAAAAAAAGAATGTGCAGTCATGTTGCATCATAGCATGGGTTTGAAGAAGTAGAAATAAAGTTGCACAGAAAATTCCAGCTGTGATAGTCCCATCTTTTAAACATAACCTGAAGAACAATTTAGCTTGCCCAGCCTCAAAGGTGATTCTAAGGGAATCCAGGTCTCCCAGAGCAGCTGTGGCTGCCCCTGGATCCCTGGAAGTGTCCAAAGCCAGGTTGGACAGGGTTTGGAGCAGCCTGGGATGGTGGAATGTGTCCCTGCCCATGGCAGAGGTGGCATTGGGTGAGCTTGAAGTTCCCTTCCAGCCCAAACCATTCTGGGACTCTCTGATCCTTCAGGACTGGGGCTGGGTATCAGGATAAGTTGGTCCCTGTGCTTTTTTCCAGATGTTCTCTGGGATTGGTAACCCTGATCTGTGGAGATTTGAGTGAGGAATGGTTTCCCATGGTAGAGAGGCACAAGGTGCTTCTGCAGGCTGACAGAATTCAGAATTCGTGGCTGTTTATTTTTCATGGTTCAGTGGTTTGTCCAAATTGCAACATTTTCCCAGTAAACAAGGAGTCTCTGATTTAGGAGTAGACACCCATGCAAAATGTACAGTTTCTTTAAAGTGTGGATGTACTAATGTTGTTTAAACAAGTAGTGGGAGAATTCTTAATACAGACCATTTTTTCCATGGGATTTGCAGTTGTTTGTGTGGCAAAACCCCAAATTACGTCACAAGGGAGATACACGATAGAGCCTTACAGTGAGAAATATCAGATAATTTGATGCCTGCTCTGCAAAGAAACAGAAAGCACAACTAATAAATTCACAGATTATACTACTTTAGGTGGAATGCTGCATAGAAGTCATGTTTGCCACAGTGATGTTGCTTGTTGGGTGAATGGGGCCTGTTCAGATAACACACATTTGAATACAGCCAGGGGGGAATTGTTTGTCTGGGAATAATGAGGCTGCAGCTGGCACACAGGCCAGGGCTCCCTGCTTGCTGTACAGTGCAGGCACTGCAAGGAGCACTCCTGCCTGCTGCACACCTCATTGCTGCTGCTCCTGGAGCCAAACAGTGCCAGCAGTCAAGGAATCAGTCCCTAAAAGGACATTTTGTTTCACTTGTGTTGGCTCTCACAGCTTGAGAGGGAGTCACAGGGAGGGCCCAGCTCTGGCTGAAAGTGGTTGAGGCTCCAGCAGCTGGAGTTCAGTGTCCAGTGGGATCCAGCTGCTTGTGGTGACCCAGGTTAAAATGCTTGGCCTCAGGCTGTCTCCTCTTTGTGGAGGTCATTGTCCTCTTACAGTGGCAGGAGTGAATGCCACTGTAACCACTGCCAGCACAGTCCTACTCTGAGCAAGGTGGCTCAGGTCGGGCTGGAGATGCTCTGTCAGATAATTCTGATTGAAACTAGTGACAAAGTGCTGAGCACATGGCTGTCCCAGTGTGCCTGAGAGGGCTGATCATCCCCTGACAGAAGCAGGGCTGTACCCTGCAGAGGAGTTACCTGAAGAAGGAGATGGGGAGGCAGCACTTCACCTGAGGGTTGGGTGTGATGCCCTGGGCGAGCTGAGAGCTGCAGCAGTTCTGATCCAGGCAAACTGGGCATGAGGAGGCAATGTCACCCCTCCTGTGACACTGCTGAGGGGCTGCACCTCAGAACCCTGTTGGAAATTCAGGAATAGTAGCAAAAAGTCATAAAATTAACCAAGGCTGGTAGAAAAGTGCTGCAGTTGAAAGATGTGAATGGTGCAGTCTTTTTAGAATCACAGACAGGAATCAAAAGGGGCTGATTAGTCGTGTCAGGAGTTTCAAAAGGAGGAATTGGCTTTTTAGTAAAGAAGAAAAAACCTAGAAGAGCCAGTGCCTGGGAGCAGAAACCCAGAGTAGAAGTACTTTAATTTGAAATGAAGCACGGGGGTTTAAAGCAGTGATTACAAGTTACTGGAACATTTAGGAGAAGCAGAAGATTCTCTACTTTTGGTGTCTTCAGATCAAAACCAGGGGCCTTTTTGGAGGAGCTGCAGCCACAGGGCTGGATTCCAGAGCTTGCTTTTGCTCCAAAGGTCAGATTGGTTGGGATTCCTTCTGTTCCTGATGTCCTTGACTGAATGGGAGATCAGATCCTTAGAAAAGAGATATGGAATAGAGAGGCTAAGAAGAGGCAAAGATGCAGCACTGCTAAACTTTGCTTTTTTGTTGGATTTTTTTTTAATGCAGGGGAGTTCCAAATCCCTGTGAGCTCCAGGGTGGGGCCAGTTCTCCACAGTGCAAAGGTAAGGTTTCATATTCCACCTCCTCTGTCTGCACCTTCCCTGCAGGAACGCATCCCAGAGCTACCCCGAGCACAGGCTGAGCAACACTCACACACAAGACTGGGAAAAAAAAGGGAGATGGGATATACTGACCTCTGCTATAGCCAGAAAATTCCAGGATTTACAAACTGCCATCCCCATCCTTTGATGTATCTGTGTAACAGGGCTGCTGGCAAGGAAGCACTGAAAGAAAATGGTGAGAAACACCAAACCAAGCAACCAAACAAAAAAAATAAATTCAGCAGCACCAGTGTGTTGCTGTGTATATGCATTTTGATGCAATCTTTCACTAGGTGATTACATGCTGTTGCTATTTTGGTGTTTACCAGACAACCCATGACTGAGGAAGGTGGTGTCACTCCAAACGCTGCAAATCAGGGCTGGCTCTTGTCTGGTAAAGAGGGAAGCACTTGGGGCGTGAAGAGAGTGCATCAGCTCGAGAGTCACAAGGCCATAAATTATATTATTGTTCTTGTTGTGATTAAACCTGCCAATTTTTTGCAATTCACATCTTAGATGCAAATAATTCCCTTTTTAAGATAATCACTTGGCTGAGCAATCGCTCAAGGACATTGTGAGCAGAGTGAGGTAAATTCAGTTTTTAGCAGAGTGAGTTCCTGCAAAAGGCACCAAGGAGGAATTTGCTTGATCTGCTGAGGGGGTGAGAATGGATCTCTCCATCCTGGGAGGTGCCTCTTGTGCAGGGCTGGAGGAAGAGCCTGTGGCTGGGTCAGGGAGGGGCCTTGGACCTGTCTTGGCCTCTTGGGAGTAGCCCCGAGCTCAGCAGTGGAGCTGTGAGTGCCAAGGGGCATTTTCCTGATTCCCTGTGTGCACTGAGCTCTGCTGCCACTCGATGGCACTCGGGGTGTGGGGCTGGGCTGGGCTGAGCCTCCTCTCACATCCCAGGCTGTTCATTGTCCAGGAGGAAAGGATTTGGCTGTGCCCTGCAGGGTTTCAGCAGCACTGGGCAGTGCTCAGTCCAGCTGAGGGGCAGCTCGGCTGCAGCTGGGTAAAGCAAAGGTGTGAGGGTGTTTTGGCAGGGACTCTACTCTGAGCACGATGTGGGTGGGGGAACAAGGGGTAATGTTATTTTTGGAGGGGGGAGCTATCTTAGAATCATGAAATATCCTGCTATGGAAGGGATCCATGAGGATCATCAGTCCCAGCCCTGCCCAGACCCCCCAAACAATCCCCCCTGTGCATTCCTGGAGCAGTGTCCAAATGCTTCTGGAGGTTTGGCAGCCGCAGGTCCGTGCCCATTCCCTGGGGAGCCTGGGCAGTGCCCAGCACCCTCTGGGGGAAGAAACTTCTCCCAAAATCCAGCCTGTCCCTGCGCTGCCCCTCGGGAGAAGCTGCAGACTGCTCTGAGTAGGATCAAGTGCAGACTGCTCTGAGTAGAATCAGGTATTTGCTGAATTCTGAAAGGCTGCACCAAGCTCCCTGGCCAGAGGGCAGAGGAGCAGTGTCTATACAGCTTCCCCCACGAGGTGGCTGTGTAGGACAGGGAGGGTTTTGTGTGTACACATGCCCTCACCCTTCTGATGACTGAACTACCATACAAACAGGTCTCACTGCTTGGTTTCCAAGCCAGAATCTCCTCTAGGGTTGATATGATTTAGCTGTCTTTAATAGCTTTTCTCTCTGACTCCTCAGGGTGACCCAGCTCAGCGAGGGCATTTGGAGGAAGCCGCTTTCCAATTGCAGCAGATTTTCCGAATTGATATTTCCATTGCATTGAATATCCTTGGTAATGTGGAGTTGGTTTTGTTTTGCCCTTAAACCACAGGTTTCTCATTTTGGAGGACCTCCAAATGGTTGCAGGTCTTGTGAGAAGGCAGGGATGGCAAATACCCAAGCTGAAGCCTCCTTTCAGCAATTTTAACTGTGCTTGGAGAGATTTATTGCCCTTTGTCCCATCGTGCCACCTGATTTATCTCAGCATATTTCAATCCAGACCTGCTTGAAGCCTAGACTCTTGTCCTGACATCTGTAGCTGGAAATTAAGCCATCTCTGTCTTTTTTGCAACACGAGATGTCATATCCTTGTATCCTTCTTTTATTGTCTGAGCTCACAGTTTTCCTGGCAAGCTGAAAAAGCAATTGCAGGATTGCAACTCTTAGAAAAGCAGAAGGAAGATGCAATGAGCTAAGAAAAGTCCCTGTCCTATATACACCACTAGTTGCAGCACTGAAAAGCAAGTTGTTTCTGTGTGAGCCATACGTTGTGTTAGCCTGTGATCCCTCTCTGCCATGAGCCCAGAAAAATCCCTAAAATGCAGTGTTGCCATTTTTCTTACGGAAACTGTGGAGGGAGGATTGGTGAGCCAGCTGGAAGTGGCCCAGAGCACTTGGCGTGAGCCAAGGAAGGCCCAGTGGCTGTGGGGGAGGTTGCTGCATTGGAGGCTGGGTTGTGGCTGTGTGCTTTTCCCTGTTTTCCATGGTTTTAGGCTGTGTTTTCCTCAGGGATCGAGAGCATGAGGGCGGGGCACTGCCGGGTGGCCTTCACCTGCTTCAAGCTGGCGGCAGATCGGGGCTACAGCAAAGCCCAGTTCAACGTGGGGCTGTGCTACGAGCACGGCAGGGGCACGGAAAAGGACTTGGAGAAGGTATCCAGGGCCTGCCTGGGGGGTGGGTGTGGGCAGCACACATCAGGAGAGGGATCTGTGCTGGGTGCTTGGAGCTTTGTTCCTTTTACGGGTCTGGGAAAGTCATGGAATGTCCTGAGCTGGAGGGAACCCCCAGGGATCATTGGTCCAGCTCCTGACCCTGCACAGACACCCCAACAATCCTCCCTGTGCATCCCTGGTGTCCAAAGGCTCTTGGAGCTCTGGCAGCCTCGGGCCGTGCCCATTCCCTGGGGAGCCTGGGCTCTCAAGACTCAGTAGAAAATGCTGGAAATAATAAAATTGCAGCTCTGCAGAGCTGCTTTCAGTGTCACCAATCTCCTCAGAGAGGTGTTCTGAGATCCCTTTCCCACAGCTTCTGAGGGTTCTCCAGGTGCACAGGCTGTGCTACCAGCACCCAGCGGGGTTCCAAGGAGAAACCTGTCATGTCGCTGTATTTAAGACACCACTGCACATCCCAGCGCTTCTCAGATCTCCAGCTTGGCTCCCGTAACTCCAGCCTGCCACCTAGTGCACGCTGGCCAGCGGCTGCTGGAGCTGGGAAGAGCTGCAAAGGCAGCTTGGTTTGAGTCATGGTTGGCCCAGTGCCACCCCCTTCAGCTCGGGCAGGGTGCTTCCAGGGCTCTGGGGTACTCACAGCGCAGGGTCTCACCTGACCCAGCTGATGTTCTGCTGTGGGAGGGCTCTGGGTGGGATGCAGCTTGTGATGGGTCTAGCCAAAGAGGTGAAGCTTGAAGGGAGCCATGTCATGTTGAGGGCATGCACCAGCTGGGTTTCTCTCTCTCTCTCAGGCAGGTTTTTATTACTGCCAGGCAGCCAGCAGCTGTCACCCCATGGCCCAGTACCGCTACGCCAGGTACCTGCTCCAGCACGGCCCTGGCAGCCTCCAGGACAGGCACCACAAGGCTGTGGCACTCCTGGAGCAAGCAGCAGGGGCTGGCATCACAGAGGTTGGTGTCCATAGACTGAAGGGTTGGAGCCACATCCTAGACAGCACTGGAAGGGAAAGCCTTCCAATGTATTTATCCCTGCTCACAGCACAGAGGCTGGAACTAGAGGATCTTTAAGGTCCCTTCTGACCCAAACCATTCTCTGATTCTCTGTTTATATTCCTGACAGTGTCTGGGAGACAGCCCTGCCTGCAGACAGAGCCACTGTGCCACTCTTTGGTTGGCTCTTGTCAGTGGGGCTCTTACATTAAACCTTTGGCTGGGAGAGCTGACCTGTGCTTGAAAACACAGCTCAGTTTTCATCTCCTCTCAATTCCAACAGTACAGGTCGCTGTACCGGAGGAACTTCCAGTGCTTGAAGCAAGAACAGATCCTCATTTTGTATCTGTGACTTTCTGAGATGACTCATCTGTGCAGATCTGTCTCCTGCCTTCCTTTCCAAGTCCAAGAGATGCATTTAGGCATGTGCCATCTCGCCCTGGGAATGCCAGGCTGGCAGTGCCTGTGCCTCCTGGAGCTCAGTGGCCAGGGGGTGCATCCGCTGGATCTTGGGGACAGGACACAAGTGGGAGCCGTTCCCTGGCCCTGATTCCCAGAGGGAGTTTGAAATGATTCTCTGGGTCTCAAATGTGAATTCTTTGTGTTTACAAAATCATACTGACTTTTCTTAGGGCAGCCCTGCCTCTCCTAAGAGCCCCTGCCACAGTAACCCCAGCATGTGAGCAGCTTGAGAATCAGTAAAAATACTGAATAATTAAAACCCTGGCTGATCTGGACCATGTGGTTTTGTTGCAGGCACAGGCTTATCTTGGAGTGTTCTACATGAGGGGGCTGCAGCCTCAGGAGAAGAGAGGTCTGAAGTACCTGCTGCAGGCAGCAAACAGTGGGGTAAATAATCCTTCTGCCAGGGATTGTCCTCAGCTTGGGATCTGCAGGTGGAGGATTGCAGGGTTTCTTGGAAACGGGAGCAAGAGTCAGGATTTTGCTGCCCAATGTGAAGGGACAGAGTGGAGCCTTGGTGCCTGTTGGAGAGGAGATAGGCCCTGGGCACAGACCCTACAGAGACAGCAGGAGAAGTTCCTACCGCACCAGTGCCTGTATCCAGCTTCCAGCATAGTACAGCTTTCCCATTATGGAGCATCTACACCCTCTTCAGTCAAAATCTTTCACTACTGCATCATTTGGAGAACTTCATTGTGTTTATCTCAAATCTGTTCCTCAGAATTGGCCCATTGTTTCTCTCCTTTTATAGAGAGGATGGAAAGGGTGTTTCTGGATTTACTTTTAAATTCAGGCACCTTTAACATATTTAATCACTTGAATCTCCATTCAGCCTTCCCCCATTGTTGCTCTTTCTCTTCACAAGTCATGTTAGATCCCCAAGAATCTTCTTGCATGCACTTTCCCCAAGTGACCCAGGCTTCTCTTTCTTGAAGGGCAGTGCCACAGTGTGGGCACAGCACCCTCCTGAACTCCCACCAGCATTTAGAGAAGTGTGGATCCCATGTCTTGCAGCCAGGTTTCTGCATCCCACAGTTCTGTTTCTGGCCATTGTCTCCTTGTTTTCAGCTGCATTGTAATGGCCAGGGCTTTTTTTTTTTTTTTTTCCCCTGAAGAACTTGTTCATTTTAACTCCAGTTCCCACAGCTTTTGTGCAATGGAAAATAATGAATAGCTATTGCCTGTTCTGCTGGCTAATAGTTGTGGTTGTGGTGCCCTTTAGTGTGTCCTCTCTGAGTCATTCCTTTTGCAGGCTGCAGAGTGCTGGTTTAGTTTGTGTCTCTGTGTAGTTAAGCTGTTCTGCTTGGCTTGTCAGTCTTCTGTCTATTTTTCTAATTCTCCTTTGACCATTTTAAGATGCTTGGACTAAAAGTGGACTCAGGATGGAGGTATGCCATGGATCTCACATAATGAGCTCCTCTGCTTTGTTCTGCATTCCCTTCCAATAATTCCTAGTCCTGCTTGCCCTTTGCCTGGCACTGAGCAGTGATGAGATGGTCTCAGGGAACTATCACAGTGTGATACCCAAATTTCTTGCTATCAGCACTACTTTGCATTTGGCAATTCTGTTTCCTCTGTGATTGTATTGCCCACTCCTTAGGTGTGTGAGATCTTCTTTAATTAATTCTTTATAGTAAGTTTGACCATTTTGAATGGTCATTTTTACATCATTGTAAACTTTGCTACTTGGGTTTTCACCCTCTTTCCAGCATGGAGACACTCTCAGTCTGGTGGGACAAGGCCTGACTTGCCACAGCAGCTCAGACATCACAGTATTTAGTTCTAAATCTGCTTAAGATCTCTCCTAAGCTTCATCCTTGGCTCCTTTTTTCCAATCTGGAGTCAGAAGTTTGTGCTGAACAGTATCACATTGAGCTATCCCATTAAATAGATGATTGGCATTTACTGGTAGTGCCTTAACAACACAAAATCTGTCAGGTAACTGCAGGTCCTCAGGTGCACCCTTGGTATGTTTTGGTCAGAGTTCTCAGACCCCCAGCATCCTTCCCCATCTCTGCTGCTCAGAGGATGCTGTGGATGCTTCAGAGCCTCAGCCTTGAGGGCAGAGATCCCAGGCTCCCTGAGATGTCCCCATTTTCTTGGGAGAGCGGCTCCATAGACAGGTTCACTTCCCATTACCCTGCAGTTGGAATTTATGTTTAGTTGGCTGAAAGAACACTGGGCATGGATAAAGCAAGGACAGCATAGTTTAGTACAAATCCAGAAAAAGGAAAATAGCACAAAAAGTCACGGATTCAGCATTTCTCTGGTTTTTCTCTCTGCTAGAGCTGAACTGGGAACTGACAAGTGTTTTTCCAACACCAGAACTGTGTTCTGCTTTGTTTCCCACTTTTTATCCTCCCTGATTTCCTACATGCAGCCACAGAATATAAGCCCCTAATAAAGAGTTCTGCTGGAGAACTGAGCCTGACCTGCAGATTTCCAAGGGTGTCGCAGTCACTTCTGCCATGCTAATTTGGGGATCTCCCCTCGCTGCAGTCTTGGCTCTGAGGTGTTCATCCTGTGAGAGATGGTGGTGCAGCTCTCCTGATTGAACCCTATCTCTTGTCACAGCTGAAGTGCCAATCCTTCAATGTGTTTATCTCATCTCTAAAGGAGTTTATTGCTATCATAAGCTGAGACTTGCAACATTTTGCAAAGCACCCACTCACCGGCTTCTTCACTTGCCTCTACCAGCTACATCCTAGACAGCAACACTTGCAATATGTTCTTTTCTAGTGGCTTTATTAAAACTTGCTAGTTACTTGGGGTTTTTTTTTTCTTTTTCTTCCTTTTTGTTTTTGCAAAGCCTTGTTTAGATTATGTTTCTAGCAGTCACACTCTTCAGGCTGTGCTGCTGGCTTTGTTGCTGGAAAGGTCTGTGTGACCACAAGTCTTTTTAATGTCTTCAGGAGTGTCATCCTGCTTTCCTGCTCTCTGAGACCCTTTGCCTTCCATTGGATCTCAAGGATAAAATGCACAGCTGACACATAAACATGTCATGGGTTTGCATTTGGCTTCACTGCAGTGCCAACCTTTGCTTTCCAGTTTGTTCCCAGCAGTTACATATGTCTGAGTGGTTCAGGTGCTTTTTCTCTAGTGGATATTTGCTTCATTTACTTCATTTCTGCTGCCTGAGATTTCTTCTGGAATAGAATGAGGTGAGGCTGAGCAGAAGAGTGCTGCACTCTTGTGTTAAAGGGGAATTTCCCAACCCTTGGCAGCAAGTATCTCTGTGCCATTTGTGATGTTTTCACAAGACTTGGGCTTGAACTCTCTTAGGGCAGTCTCAGGGCGTGCTCAGAGTTTGGGTGGGATCAGGATGTGGCACAGTCAGGGCTGCCCAAGACACCTCAGCTCTGACCTCTGAGACAACTGGGATGCTCTGCAGAGCCAGCTGCTCCTTTGTTCCCCAGCCACAGCCCTGGGTGTTGAAGGGAAATCAGTGAATTTAATTGGAAAGGGATGGGAAGGAGCAGAGCCAGAGATTTTGCTTCTCGCCAGGGGACTAAACTACTGAAGATACAGCCTGAGGGATGGAGCAGTAAACTTAGCAAGGTGACCAAAGATAGAGCAGTAAACTCTGAAGAAGGTGCTAAAGACTCTCTGTTTCCTTTCCTGCCTGCTTGCTGTGCCAGGATGCCCAGAGCAGGTTCCACGTGGGCGTTTGCTACGAGCAGGGCCTGGGAGTGCAGCAGAACCTGGCGGAAGCACTGAGGCACTACCGGCAGTCGGCAGCCACGGGGAACAGGCAGGCCCGGGACAGACTGCGGGCATGGCAGCAGGAGCTGCAAGGTACCAGGGCCAGCAGGGCACCAGGGGCTGGAGGACTGCATGGGCAGGTGGCCCCGTGCAGGTGGGGCCTGTATTGCCAGAGGAGTGCTCACACAGGGCCACGGCACAAAGGAGTTCTTTGTGCTGAAGGGAAGGCACCACTTTTCCTCCTCAGTTCTTTCCAGTCCAGCTGGAGAAGCTGTTCCCGTAATATGATGTGTCACAGAATAATTTCTGTTGAAAAGACCAACTGTGTCCTGGGGGACACCAGGCCCAGCATCACCAGCTGGGCCAGGAGGGGATTGTCCTCTGCTCTGCACTGCGGCAGCCTCACCTCTAGTCCTGCGGGCAGTTTTGGGCACCACAGTATAAAAAAGACATTGAGCCATTAGAGAGTGTCCAAAGGAGGCCACAAGGATGGGGAAAGGTCTGGAGGGGAAGCCTTGTGAGGAGCAGCTGAGGGCACTTGGTTTGTTCAGCTGGAGAAGAGGAGACTGAGGGCAGAGCTCATTGTGGTTTTCAACGTCCTCCTGAGGGGCAGCGCAGGGCTCCAGTATCTGCTCCCTGTGACCAGGGACAGGACCTGAGGGAATGGCTGGAGCTGTGTCAGGGGAGGTTCAGGCTGGATACCAGGAAAAGGTTTTTCACCCAGAGGGTGGTTGAGCAGTGGAACAAGCTCCCCAGGGCAGTGGGTACAGCACCAAACTTGTCTGAGTTCAAGAAGCATTTAGACAATGCTCTCAGGCACAGAGTGGGATTGTTGGGGTGTTTGCGCAGGGTCAGGAGCTGGACGTGATGATCCTTAGGGGTCCCTTCCAACTCAGGATGTTCTGTGATTCTATGGTTGTATGATCAAGTCCAGCGTTTGCCAGTGTCATTAATACCTTGTTTTTCTGTACTTTCAGATGTGCACACAAAGCATCCATTCCCTTCAGGATTAAGAGCCTCCTCCTCCAGCCCTGATTTCTGGACTATTGAGCCTGTGTCTGCAGGTCTCCACAGCAGCCAGCCAGGACAGTGTGGCCTAACCCTGCCCCACTCCTGGAGCACAGGCACACTGCACATGATGCTGCTCAGCAGTGCAGGGTGGAGCTGTGCCTTCAGAGCCAGGACAGTGCCAGTGCAGCTGCAGGGCTGGGAGCCCCAGCACTGCTGGCAGTAGAGCAGGCAGTGACACCAGCAGGCAGAGGGCAAGGCAGCCCTTGGTGTGGGCTGGAACCAGGCTGGCAGTGAAAGGAAAGAGAAAACTCTGTTCATGGGACAGGAGGCATTTTTAAATACCTGGGCTTGGAGAATTAACCTTGTGATATCTCCTACACCACCAAATCCTCTACCTTCCACACAGGGATGTTGCTTCTGCACCTGCATTTCTGTATTAGAGCCAAGCTGTGGCTGCCCCTGGATCCCTGGAAGTGTCCAAGCCCAGGCTGGATGGGGCTTGGAGCAGCCTGGGCTAGTGGAAAGTGTCCCTGTCATGGCAGGGGGTGGGATGAGATGAGCTTTGAGCTTTTTTCCAGCTCAAATCATTCTGTGGTTCTGCACCACAGTGGTTTGATCTGGGGTTCTAATTACAGTAGCCCTGCATGTCTTGCTCATGGTCCCCCAGGGAGGTTTGCAAGCCACCATATGGGGACGTTGGCAACTAACCCTGGGCTTGTCCTGGCCCTCACCCTCTGAGGCAATTTCCTCTCTCTTCAAGGCAAGTCCCCACAGTGCCCCTGCTACCAGCACAGTGTAGGTTCTGTAATGGCTCTGTGTTGCCATTATGGCAGTTTAGTCTGCTTCCAGACCTGGGCAAGAAGAGAGTGAATTCTCATGATGGGGCAGAGTTTTTTATGGGATGTGACAGATCCACCTGTAGCAGTGAGGTGACAGCTGTCCCTGGCCGTCCTGCACCGTGTCAGTGTCCTTCTGTCCCCACTCCTCCTCCTGCAGCTCTGGCAGGGAGCTGCTCCCACGGGCACACCTCTCTGAGACACAGTGAGCAAGGTTTGCTTCAAAATCCATCGTGTCCCTGTTTGCTGAGCACGCCGGCTCATTTTCAGCAGAGTGGATAAGGGATGCTCCCAGTGGGAAGGCACCACTGGCAGGCAGCGGCAGCAGGCAGCTGGTGTGATAATTTCTTCCACTGGGGCAGCTGAATCCGGAAAAAGGCATTTGTTCACACCAGTTTCAACTGGTTCAAGGGCATCTGTGCAAGCTGCCCAGCTTCCTGTGGCCCTGCTGCTCTGTGTAGATCAGGCTCTGCAAAACAAAGGCAATGGCCCCATCCTGAACTTCTCCATGCAGCAAGGGAGGGGCGCAGCCAGCCCTCAACACATCTGATTGTTCTTCTGGTCTGCTCTCTCCTTCTGCTCAGACCAAACTTTCTTAGACCATTTCCTTTATCAAGCAGGATACAAGGAGCAGGAAATTCCTGGGGTGGATTTCCTATGCTGTGATAATCCAGAGCGCGCTTACGCATCGGTCAGGATGGGAGAGGGGCTGGGGGGGCTGAAAGCAGTTTGCAGAATCAGGAAATTGAACCAAGAGGGAGGAATTTGTCTCCTTTTAAACCTGCTTGTTATAAGGTATTTTTGTGTAAGGATTTTCCTCTGACATGAACATCAAAGCAACTGTGCAGAGCGAGATGTGAGGTTGTGCTGGCTGTTTGTCCCTCTGCCTGTGCTCCCAAGGTGCAGAGGACTCCCACGGGGCTCAGTCACAAATGCCTCCCTCATGGTTTGCACAGCTGCATCTCAGTTAGAATCTGGCTCTCTGACATTGTTTTGGTGCAAGAACCTGTTTTGTTTGTACAACAAACCAGCAAGAGATTTGTGTTAGCAGAGGAGCAGCACAAGCAGGCCAGGCCAAACCCATCCGTGGATCGATGCCAGACACGGGTTCATGTGCACAAGCATTTTGGAGACTCAAAATAAAACATTTTGGATATTAAAAAGTCCACCTGGGGAAATCTCACCCTATTGCTCTTGTCATTTAGCCCCAAGAGCAACAGAAAGGGGCAACTTTCTCATTTACTCTGTTTTAAATGATCTGTGTGATTGTCTGGTGCCGTGGCTTGGGTGTGTACACACCTGAAGCTGGGAACTGTCACCTCCAAGTACGTGGAAAAGAACAGGGGTAGGATACCTGAGATGGTCCAGGAGAGCCCAGAAGCCCTTACCTGCCACCCCCACAATGCTGCATGAGCCCATGGGTCAGCACTGCCCTTCCCTTCTCCAGGAGTGCAGAGGCACAGACACCTGTGTGCTTCTTCCTTTGCCACCAATATCTTGGTTTTCCTACCCTTGCTATTATCTCAGAACTGTCTTACAGCTCCCAGACAGACAGATCAAAGTGAAAACCCATAAGAAGGGTGAAGCTTGTGACTGAGTATTTCAAAACAGCATTTTCACACTTCCTTTTTCCCAGGTTACCTTTGGCAGACTCCAGCCATCTGGTGTCTGCTTTTGGATAAGGACTGTGCTCCAAAATCCAATGGCCTCAAAGGAGAGAACAGAATAGAATGGAATCATTAAGGTTGGAAAAGACCTCTGAGAACATCAAGTCCACCCTGTGATTGATCCCCACCTTGTCACGCAGCCCAGAGCACTGAGTGCCACATCCAGTCATTATGGAGAAGGAAGTGGTGGGCACTTGGAGCAGCCATAGGAGAGATTCCAGTGCTGATTTTGGGGGCTTTTACAAAATGCCAACTTCCCAGTGGCAGAACCACAGAAGCTGGAAAGACCCATAGGAGACAACAGGCTCATCTCCACTTCCCCAGCTGCCACTTCAGGCTTTCTGCACATATATTATGTCAGCTACACTGCTGACAGAGAGGGTAGTGTTAGAAAAAAACAGTTTTATTTAAATAACTGAAACCCTGGAGCCCAGCTGCAGCAGTGTCCGTGACAGGTACTTTCACAGTCTATGATCACATGGATGTATCTCACTGTGCTGTGGTTGTTCTCACAACCCCCTTGCCTGGGCCTGTCCTGGGAGGAAAGGGCCCTCCTGCTGCTGGGTGGGATGGGAGGCTGGCAGAGCACTGGGAGAGCAGGGGGGGAGAGGAGGAAGGCAAGGACAGGCAGGTGGAGGGGAACTAAAGGTGAAATCAGCTGTGGAGAGATTTGGTGGAGCAAGGCAAAGGAAGAAATACACCTGTCTAGGCATGGATCATACAGTGACTCTGCTGGGGCTGGGGATAGGGTTGGGCACCCCAAATCTCTGACTGTTCTCTCCCTGCCACAGCCACCGAGCTGCTACAGCCCTGGAGCAGCGTCCCCCAGGCCGAGGCTGTGCCCGCGGGCCGACAGCTGCCGCAGCAGCCCCGCGCCCGCCTCGCTGTGCTCCTGCACCTTCTGGGACAGGATCATCTCAAACAGGGTGCTCATCTCTGACAGGAAGGTGCTGGCCAGCCTCGTCCCACTGCCCCCGGGGTCAGCACCAGCACCTTTGCCAAAGGTCTCAAAGGTCCTTGGTTTCTCCTGCCTTGCAGCTTCCTCATCCTCGGGGGAGCACGGCGAGTCGGGGCAGAAGACGTTGTCCTTGTAGCTGCTGGTGAGGGGCAGGGACAGCCGGGCCACCCACTCTGGGTCTGCAGCTGTCAGCCTCTTGAGGGCCAGCTCTGGGGAGGGACAGCACAGCAGGGAAGAGAGGGGGGGGAAATAAATTGATAAAAATATTGATAAACGAAAATATCTAAAACCAGATGAGAGGCATGATTGTGAACAGATCACCGGTGACACCATGCAAACCAGCAGCTTAAAAAAGCCAAACAAAATAGAACTGGTTTGAAACTATTGGGGGTTTTGTTTTGTTTTGTTTTTAATATAATAGCCATCAGAATCACTGTGTTCTCATTTGTTGCAGTCTCAATTGGCACTTCACTAAATCGTTAGCAAAGCCTGAGAGAGGGAGGGTTTAGTACTGGGTGAAGGGGAGCAGACAATGAAAAGCTTTCCAGAAGGAAGTGTTGGACACAAAGATAGTGGACTTCCCTTCAGGGTCACTCCAGGGTGGGAATTTGCTGCTAAGGAGGCAGATTGAGACCAAAAATAAATGGGTTACTGTGAAAACAATAATACCAGAATGAAATTCTGGATTATAAAATGCACAGCTGGATGGCTGGAGACTGGGACCGAACAATTGAGCGCTAAAGTAGTTGCTCCTCGATTGGAAACAGCTGAGGAGCAGGGGGAGCCTGGGCTGGGGGCTGGGGCAGGCTCGTTAGTGCACCAGTAATCTGATTGTGGCCCACAGTGGGCAACTGGAATCACACAGAGGACTCAGGGTATTCCCAGCTGGCAGGGAGACACAGCCAGGGTGGATTGTTACTGGGTCTGATTAGGGGAATTACACACAAATCTGATTATCCATCTCTGGGAGAGGGAGCTGAAACGACACCAGCAGGGAAAACTCTGGAGATGAAACCAGGAGTGGTCCAGGCTGACACAATGGAGACCCCAGGAGCTGGGGGTTGCTGCTCCCAAGGAAGCAAGTGCTCTCCAGGGATTTGACTGCAACCTGTCATTATTTTGAGGACATACGCGCCAGCAGAGGAAATCTTTATGCTTAAAATAGTGTTGGCAAGAGAAGAAGTGATTATAGCTGTCCATGAATAAACATCTCCTGGAAAATAAAGGAAGGACCCCATAGCAGGGAGAGCCTGGAATAGCTTCCTTGTCAGACAACAGGAAGGGGAACAGGGATTCTTGTTTTTTGAGGTAACTGGTAAACACGAGTCCGTGCTGTGGTGCACAGAGGCTGCATTCCAGCCCCTCATTGTTCCTTCCCAAAGCACATCCCAGAACCTCACAGGCGTTCAGAGCAACCAGCCAGTTTAGGAAAGGTGTTGGGAGCAGCAAAATCTCACTGGTAAAAAAACCCAGCAGTCCCAGAGTGGCAAGGGCTGGTGTCACTATAGTAATAATAATTGTGTGGCTCTGACTAAGAAGTGGCATCTGAAAGGAGGCTCCCCATTCCAATGCTCTTATCCTGCTAATTCCAGAGGGTGGTCAATACCCTGCCACAGCTGGGACCTGGGATCTGCAGTCAGTGACTGAGACAAGACTCCTTCCTTAGCCAGCCAAGCAATTGCTCCTTCTTCTCTGGAAAACAACTGCCCTGGTATGGGCTGGGGGCAAGAGCTGGGACTCCAGCCTGGTAAGGAGAGAAAGGCAGGTACATCCCTTAGATTTTTGTTTCAGCTGGAGCCCCAAAATTCTTTTGTGTTGCTTCACATCCAGGGTTTCTTTCTGCAATCTCAGTATCTGAGTTGCAGTGACTGTTCCTTGAGATATCACCCAAGTGTGCTGCAGGTTTAGCTGTAAAACATGCAGTTTTCTCCTCCCCAGTCTGCAAGAAGCCACCTCATTCCCTGAATATTTGGCTGCCTCAGCTCTAGAGCAGGGCACCACTGGTCTGCTCTCTGCAGGGAGAGCTGGGCTGACGGTCCCGTGGCCATGAAAACCTCATAATTAGGTATGTTTAATTTGACCAATAACTCTTGACTGCCTTGTTTTAATGGTGTTTGGGGAGCAGGGGTTGTTTTTATCATCCATAAAGTTCTATCTCTCATCTGCTGCTGGGAGTGCTGTGCTGGGCTGCTGGGGAATCAGAGCTAACAGACGGCGCTGGGAGTTCATCCCACAACATCAACAATCCCAGAGCTGCCTGGGATTGCAGTCCCCCCGCTGGGAACAGCACAAAGGCCCAGCCAGCCTCAGCCAGCTGTTAGGATGCTTCTGAGCACCAGCAGTGCTTCCTTCCTCCCTCTCAGGATGCAAGTCCACAGCTCTGTTTGTGTCTGGGAGAGGAGGAAGGAGCCCAGCAGCTCCGGCGGCTGCGCTCGGCCGCCTGTGCGGGCAGGTCTGGGCTCCTGGGGAAGCTTTGGCAGGTCTGGGACAGATCAGCCTCTGGGCATGGCCAGCAGGAATCCACACAGCCTCAGCATTCCCTGCTGGCATGGAGCAGGCTGCCCAGGGAAGTGGAGGAATCATCATCCCAGGAATGGGATGTGGCACTGGGGACACGAGTCACTGGTAGACATGGCAGTGCTGGGGAACAATGGTCTGGGAGGGCTTTTCCAGCTCTAATGATCCCATGGAATTCCAGGACTTTGGCCAAAAGGATTTTTTTCCTGTCAGATCCAAGGATCACGGGAGATGGCGTTTCATGGATCAGCCTCACCATAGCCCAGATTTTTGTGTAGGCAGGACTGGATCCAGAGGTGCTGGGCAGCTCCACCAGTCCCTTTTCTGGGATCAGGGCGTGTCAGTGCACCTGGGATGGAGCTGGGCTCCTCTTTGCTCCCTGCTCTTGGCTGCAGGACCTCAGAATCCAAGGAAACTTTTAGGTCTCAGCCTTTCCTTCGTTTGTTTCTTACTGGAATAAAAGAGATGGGAGGCAAAGGGGGAGAAGCAGCAGATTCTGCCCCCAAAAAAAGGGCACCAAAAATGGTGGCCAGCTCTGGTATTCAAACCCCCAGTTTTGAGCAGCAAAGCTCATTGAGTTTCTCTTCTGTGGAGGAGCACAGAGGCTCCACAATGAAATTTCTGCTACAGGACATGAGTCAGCCCAACTCTTTCAAATTGAAATGCCAAGAGAGGAGATTTTTAGAACAAATCAATAAAAGGAACATGTAGAAAATGTCAGGCCCAGATGGTATTCACCCCGAAGTGCCAGAGGAACTCAGTTATGAAATTGCCTGGTTTATTAGCTGCTGTTCATTAACTACTGCTTCAAATGAATGCAGGATCAGAGAGAGGGGAGGTGGAAATGGTGACAGGAGTTTTTAAGCATGTGAAGGTGAACCCAGCCCAGGCAGATTCAGAGAAATCCTTCTGTGCAAGGCTCAGCAGAGAGAGCCATGGAGCTGCTGCTCCCAGAGGAACCACATGACATTTTCACATGGGGAATTCTGTTCTGGAAATTTGGAAGGGCTGCATGGAGAGTCCTGGATGACTTTGGACAAGGGTCCGGAGTGCCAGGACAAGGAAATGGCATCCCAGAGCCAGAGGGCAGAGATAGGTGGGATATTATGAAGGAATTGTTCCCTGCAGGGTGGGCAGGCCCTGGCACAGGGTGCCCAGAGCAGCTGTGGCTGCCCCTGGATCCCTTACAGTGTCCCAGGCCAGGTTGGACACTGGAGCTTGGAGCAGCCTGGGACAGTGGAAGGTGTCCCTGCCATGGCAGGGGTGGGAACGGGATGGGCTTTAAGGTCCCTTTCAACCCAAACCATTCCAGAATTCAGTTCTGTGAAGGCAGAGGTCACCTGAGCTGATGGAACAGCACCAGCCAGGCTTGCAGGGGACCTGAGCCATGCCTGAATTTACAGCCAGGTTCTGTAGGGACTAATATGTGTTAAAAGCTGGGAAGTGAGGGTAGGAATAATTAATCTTCCTCTCCAAGGGAGGTCATTAGCAGAGTCCCAAAGTATCTGCTCAACACAGTGATAAATGATATGGCAAGGGGACAATGTTGGTGTTGACTCCACTAAAACACCCAGAAGCAGAGGGTTGCTGAAGGACCTGAGAATGCTGAGTGCTATGAGCAAAACATGGCTGGTGAATTTCTGTGTCACCAACTGTCAGATAATTGTCCCATGGAACAACAACCTGTCACGTGTGGCTCTCCCACCACACAGAGGAGGGATTTGGGCATCACAACGAACAGGGCTCAGCATGGAGCTTGGGCAGGACAGGAATGAGGAACACACCAGAAAACCTCCTTGTACCCCCAGCAGATCCTAAACACTGTGCACAATTCTGATCATACATCTCAAAAAAGATAAAATTAGCAGGAGGTTGGTCACAGGAGATGAAGAGGAAGGAGGACCCAGTGGGGCTCTGAGGGTAGATAACATCTTGAGGGGTTTGACAAGGAGAAGTGTCCACCTTTCTCACTCTGCATGGACCAGGAGACCACAAAGGGAGGGCTCAGCCAGCGTGGGAAGCAGTTCACCAGCTGCAATGTGAAACTGGACCTCATCCCTCAGCAATGACAGAGGCCAAGCCCATACATCACTAAACCCTAAACCTCAGCATACACATCCATGGGAGGGAAGAGCAGCTATAAACACATGGCAAAATCCAACGTGAAGCTCAGCAAGTCCCTTGGCCTGCTACCAAGAGCCTGGGATGTTCCAGACATGCTGCCCCAAGCACTGCCCCTGCCAGAGCCACTCTGGGAGATGCAATGTGCCCTGGCTGCTGCAGGCCAGCAGGACCTCCTGGATGGGGTTAGTGTGGGTTACCTGAGGAGGAATCACTGCTGGAGCCCCCAGCCCCACCCTGTCCCAGCAGCAAGGTCACCTCACCTGCCTGTGGCTCCAGGAGGGTCTCCAGCTCCTCTCCCACGAGCTGCTGCACGGAGAGCTCGAAGGCGCTGTCGGAGTCGCGGTCCCCGGCCTCGCTCTCGCCGTGCCCGCTGTCCTTGGTGCTCAGGCAGTCCGTGTCCAGCCCCGTGTCCAGCCCTGCAGCCCTGCCAGGAGTCACAACACCCAGGTCACTTCAGCCCCAATGAGCCCTTGGAAGGGTCTCTATCTCCCCAAAATGCGCCAGAGAGCGGCTCTGGGCACCATCCCCATGCATCACTCACAGCACCAAAGGCATTTTGAGTGCCCATCAATTAATGAGTTTTGGGAGGTTGCTCCACATTTCTTGCCTGAAAGGGTTTTTATCCTTCTGCAGCAAGATCAGAGAACCACAGAATAGTTGGAAGGGACCTGAAAGCCCATCTCATTCCAGCCCCTGCCATGGGCATGGACATCCTCCATACCATCCCAGGTAATCCAAGCCCCATCCAGCCTGGTCTGGAACATTTCCAGAGATCTAGGGGCATATCCTGAGCAAACAGGGGCCTGCTGGCTCCTCCTCATTAATTTAGAGGAGCTTCCCCCTGCAGGACCAAGTGAGGAGCACCCCAGATACCCTGGAGCTGCTCTTCTTCCCTCTCCATCCTCTGCAGCTGCAGGTGAGAAAGGTGGAGAAACTTGTGCCTGCCCATGGCCTGGCCAACTGGGGACAGGAGGATGAAGGCAGTGATGAAGACTCAGCATCCTCAGGAGTGTGCACCCAGAGCACACAGCATAATTTAATGGGAACACCACGAAGCTTGGGGATATCTTTGGCACACAGCTGGGATATCTCAGTGCCTCCAGCCCTGCTGCAGTTCCTCGTTCATCTGCCCCCTGGCACAGGGTCAAGTGTCCCAAACTCATGTTGGCCAGCACTAAGAAAGCGTCCAGAGCCATGAGAACACTCATCCTTGTGCTGCTGCCTCCAGAGCTGGGCCCCTCTGTGCTCCTGAGCACCCAGAACCATCGGAGTCCTTGGCAAGGGATGGTTCATGGCCATGGGGGAGCTCAGGTAAGTATGGAGGGACCTGCTAAAGGTACCCTGGGAAGGAGTACCCTGGATACCTTTGGGAGCCAAGATACCTGGATACCTTTGGGAGCCAGGACCAGAGGAGCACAACCTGCCCCTGAAGGGAGAACCTCCACTGTCACAAGATGAGGCTTTTCCTTGTGTGTCTCTGTCCCCGGAGGTTTTGGCCTGGTGGGGCTGGAGCAGGGGAAGGGGGCGTGGGGAAGGGAAGTGCTGGGAGCCAGCCTTACCTGCTGCCATTCTTGGCCGTGTACTTGTTTCCCCTGTAGTTTGTTTTGGGCTGGAACTGGCCCTGGTGCAGTAGAGAGAGCAGCTGGGAGATTTGCTGCAAGGCAGGAAAAGCCTGTTGAGCCCCGGGCTGGCCACTCAAGCTGCTTCCTGCCAGGACATCCCTCCGAGCCCCCCGGCCTTTTTATAGCGTTTCCTCCTCCTGCAGATGGCTCAGCATCCCCACACCGGGGAAAAAACAAACGCTGGGCAGCCCACCTGGGCCTGAGCTTGCCCTGCACCCCTCCTGCTGTTCCCTGTCCCTGGGATTGTCCCCTTCCCCCTCTGACAGCCCCGCTCCTGCCTGTCCTGCTGGGGTGACCCTGCTGGGTGGGGGGGGGGGGGGGGGGGTTGTTCATCCTACCCCGGCCTGGGGGAAGAGGCAAAGCAAAACCCTCAGGTTGCACATTCCCACCACCCCAGGGTGGGCACGGCCCAGGCAAGGAAGGACTGCGGGTGCCCACACTCCGGGAGCGCCCGGAGCCGCTCCTACCTGCACTGGGGGCGACTCCATGGCAAACTCCCCGGTCGGGCTCTGCTCCGCCAGGGCCACCAGCGACAGCCGGACCAGGCTCCTGAGGATCTGCTGGTGGGGCTGGGGCTGCCCGGCTCCCCCCGCACCCACGGGCTGCTCGCCTGGCACTCGGGGCTCTCCCATGGGTGGCTTCACCAAGCTCTTGCCGTGCAGCGGTGCCTCCGGGGGGCCCACAGCCTCCTTCACCGCGTGTTTGGGTCTGTGGGGCTGGCAGGGCCGGCGCTGCAGGACGGGCAGCTCGAAGGTGCCCTGCTGCTCCTCTGAGCCTCTTTGTGTCCTCTGATTCCTCAGCGTCCTGTAGAGAGTGGGGGTGAGGTGGAGGGGAGCCTGTGGGGACCCCCCGGCCTCAGGGGTGGCTGTGGCGGGCTGCTCCTCCTGGCAGGCCCGGGGGGGCTCGGGCTCCCGGGGGCGGCCCCGGAGCAGCGGCACCAGGTGGATGTCGGCCTTCTGGATCTGCCTGTGCGGCTTCTTGAGCTGCTGCTGCCTGCGGGCGTCCTCTGCCTCCCGGCAGTTGTAGGCCATGCCGTCCTTCTTGTCCTTCTTGCGCATGGACAGGGTCAGCGCCAGCAGCAGCACGCACCCGCCCAGGAGAGTGGCCAGGCAGATGAGCAGCACCACGGAGAGACTGGGCCAGCCGGGATCCCGCGCTGACATCTTGGAGAAGGCCCCGTGCCGCCGGAACAGCAAGCGGAGCCGGGCCAGGGTGTGCAGGGGGGTGTCCCCCTGGTCACTCACCCGGACCAGCAGCTCCCGCTGGCTGCCGGCCAGGCTGCTGGCATTGCTGGCGTTGAGGGACACCTGCCCCAGGATGGGGTCCAGGATGAAGAGCCCGGCATCATCCCCACCCACCAGATCATACCGGAGAGCCCCATTGATGCCGGAGTCCACATCCTTGGCCATGACGGTGAAGAGGAAGGGGTTGGCAGGGCACGACACCAGTGTGGAATTGGTCACTGCCACAGCCCCCTGGGTGCTCCCATTCCCAGGGACCACCCAGCAGCACCCAGTGTCCACATTGACCAGGACAGAGAGCGTGGCCACCCCTTCCACCAGCGCTGGCGTGGTGATGATGGGTGTGTTGTCGTTCCGGTCGAGCACAGCCAGCCTGATGGAGATGTTGGATGCCAGCTTGGGATGCCCTCCATCCTCTGCGGTCACCAGGAACTCCAGGCTCCTCACCTGCTCATAATCAAAAGCTTGGAGGGCAAAAACATCTCCAGTGATGGGATCGACTGAGACCAGCCCCAAAGCAGAGGGGTCCAGGATCCTGTAGGTGACTTTCCCGTTGGAGCCCAGGTCGGGGTCAGTGGCACGGACGGTGAGCAGGAAGGCAGGTGCTTCACTGTTCTCATCAACAGCAGCCTCGTAGGCGGCCTTCTCGAAGGCTGGAGCGTTGTCGTTAACATCGCTGATGCAGATGGTGAGGTATTTCAGCACGGCCAGGGACAGGTCCCCCATGTCCCGCACCACCAGCGTCAGGTTGTACTCGGCGTGCCGCTCGCGGTCCAGCGCGGCGTTGGTCAGCAGCGCGAAGCTGTGGCTGTTGGTCCTCTTCAGCCTGAAGTGCTCGTACCCCTGGCTGAGGGAGCAGAGCACTTGCCCGTTGGTTCCCGAGTCGGGGTCGCTGGCTGTCACCAGGGCCACAAAGCTGTCCTTGGGGAGGGCCTCGGACAGCACGGGCTCCCGCGCAGCCCAGGTGACGTGGACGTCGGGAGCATTGTCGTTGACATCCAGGACCCTGACCAGGACCTTGCAGTGTGCCGGGATGGGGTTGGCGCCCAGGTCCCGTGCCTGCACGTCCAGCTCATAGGTGTGGGTCTCCTCATAGTCCAGAGGGAGCCTCAGGAGGATGCTGCCTGTGCGGGCGTCGATGCTGAAGGTGCTCAGCACCTCGGGGGGCGCGTGCCTGCTCAGGCTGTACTCAATCTCCCCGTTGGGACCCTGGTCGGGGTCAGTGGCCGTGACCGTCACAAGGAGGGTCCCAGGCTGGGCGTCCTCCCGAACCTCCACCGTCAGGGAGCTCTCTGCAAACACGGGGCTGTTGTCATTGGAGTCGAGGACAATGACTTTAATCAAAGCAGTACCTGATTTTGGTGGCTCCCCGTGATCAGTGGCTGTCAGCACAAGGTCGAAGGAGGAGTGCAGCTCCCGGTCCACCTCCTTAACCACGACAAGCTCCGCGTGCCTCGTCCCATCGGAGCTGGAGACAACCTCCAGAGCAAAGTGCTCGCTGGGGGAGAGGGCGTAGGAGCAGCGGGCGTTGGGGCCAGCGTCAGCATCCAGGGCTCGATCCAGCGGGATCCGCGTCCGCAGGGATGCGCTCTCTGAGATCTCCAGCTCCAGCTTGGGCGTGGGGAACCGCGGCGCGTTGTCATTGACGTCCATCACCTGAACCTCCACGTGGATCAGGGCCGGGTTCTGGGCGGCCAGCACGTTGAAGGACACCCAGCAGGGATCACTGTGGCGGCACAGCTGCTCCCTGTCCACCCGCCCGGCCGTGCTGAGCACCCCATCCCCACTGCCCACGTGCAGCGGGAACCTCCCGGGGGTCTCCATCAGCTGGAAGGTCTCGGCCGCCTCGCCGCTCTCGCCGCCCTCGAAGTGCTCGGCCAGGCTCCCTATGACAGTTCCCGGGGGCACCTCCTCCAGCACCCGGTACTGCACCGTGAACGTGGCCACCTCCTGGGCATCGGCACTCAGGAACAGGTACCACCACCACAGCGCCGGCAGCCGCAGCGCCGAGCGGCTCAGCCCCAGCACGCTGCTGGCTGAGCCCCCGCGGCCCCGCCGCGCTGCCATGGGCTGTCCCGCTGGCCACCGCATCCCCGGAGAGTCCTCAGGGCCACCGCAGGGCCTCGGCATCCTCTCCCATCTCTGAGGGCCGTGGGCTCCAGCCAGAGCTTGGAAAGGAGGGGAAATCACAAGCAGGGCTGGTGGTTGACCCCCGCGCTGCCATCACCGGGAGCTCCCCGGGCCGGGACAGCCCGGAGCGGAGGGACCGTCCCCGGAGCAGCCACCGGCCGGCTGGCCGGGCTGGGACGGAGCTGCCGACATCCTATGGAAACCCCACCTACAGGAAAAGGGAGGACCGGACCGGTACAATGCCGGGGCGGGGTGGGGGCTGCGAGAGGGTGTGGAAGTGCCCTCCGATCCCAGCCGGGGGGGGACCGTCACCGCTGTCACCTGTCACGCTGTCACAAATGCAGAGCACAATGCCCAGAAGGTGGGACTCCTGCAGGCCCTGAGCCACCAC